>NC_139718.1:43185950-43373127 GCF_964188405.1 Protomyctophum parallelum | reverse complement strand
TTAGCATCATGTTATGCTTTAGCTATTGGAAAATAGCAGATCTACAAGCTCGTAGCGCGTGGCGCGCTACGCTTGTAGGTCTGCTATTTTTTAAAAATCGAAGAACGACTGACATTTTTTAGAATCTGATCTCAGGTCAGAATGGGTTCATCAGACCAGTGTGTGTCCATGGAAACCTCGTGTGAATCTGATCTCAGTTCAGAATGGGTTAAAACCAGGAAAACCTCCGTGTCATTTTAGATGTTGGCTTTAGAGAGTTGGCTATTCAAAAATAGCAGATATATATATACAAGCTCACACTGAGCTTTTGAACATTTCCGGAGAATCTTGAAAGAACTACTGGTTTAGCAGGCATTTGTAGAATCGGGCCTGTCGCCTGCCTGGCAAACCTGCAGACCTACAACACTTTGGACCCTTTTTAACCCATTCTGACCTGAGATCAGATTCATACGAGGTTTCCACTGGACACACACTGGTCTGATTATAACCATTCTGACCTGAGATCAGATTCTAAAAAAAAAAAAAAGTCGTTCTTCGATTTTTCAAAAATAGCAGACCTACAAGCTCGTAGTTAATTTACTATACACTCTCAGAGTTATACAGACCCATAAAAAAGGTCCATTTGGTTTCAAACTATCATTTAGCTGGGGACCCCTGGAACTCCCTCAAGGACGCCCCCCTGGTACCCCCACTTTGGGAACTTAGAAGAAGCTAAGGCCTCATAAGTGAAGTGTCATTATTATTATTGTTGTTCCAGTGCTACGCAGCATGGCTCCCTCAGCAGCAGAGCACACTGTACATTCACAACACAGAGCTCTTTTTGTTTCGGACCACGTCACCACCCCCACCCCCCAATAAAACACCCCAAAGTGAGGCATAAGAAACCTATTTTGGGACGGCGGCAACCTTATCCCATTCTGACCCGAGATCAGATTCATACGAGGTTTTCCACTAGGACACACACACTGGTCCGATTGACCCATTCTGACCCGAGATCAGATTCTAAAAAAAAAAATGTCAGTCGTTCTTTCGATTTTTGCAAAAATAGCAGACCTACAAGCTCGTAGCGCGCCACTCGGTGGCGCGCTACGAGCTTGTAGATCTGCTGTTTTTCAATAGCTAAAGCATGACATGACGCCGACACCAAAATGGGTTCCCCGTTCAGAATGGGTTATAAGGTCGGGAAATCGGGTCGAGGTGTGGTGGTGGTGGACGTTAATGGACGTTTTCCAATGAACACACGCACGAGACGGTGATTCAGTGGTCGTTGTGCCCGTTCGGGAACGCCCTTGTGTTCCTTCCCGACGTTCCATTGGCCGCTGTGAAAACTACCAAGTGCTTGCCGAGTTGTTGCATCATCTTCCGCAGAGAGAGAGAGAGAGGGGAGAGGAGAGAGAGAGAGAGAGAGAGAGAGAGAGAGAGAGAGAGAGAGAGAGAAGCTGCGACATCTCACCCTTATGGGAAAAACGTTCTCATAACAGCTGACTGCTGATTACACCGTCTCTCCGGGAACATGAATCAATAAACACCACACACACACACACACACACACACACACACACACACACACACACACAGTCTGCATGGTGGCCCGGCCGGGAGAGTGTGAGTCACCCCAAGAGTCAAGGGAAGTTATTATCAGGGGCTTCACTGTCCAGGACAGGACAGGACGGCCCCACCACCACCACCACCACCACCACCCACCACCACCACCCAACAATGGAAGCTCACACAGCTAGCAGGGGGACGAACACGCGTGCACACACACTCCACTGGTGAGGTCATGCCTCATCACTTCCACTCTAACTTGGATAACATTCAGCGTGCGTGTGTGTGTGTGTGTGTGTGTGTGTGTGCGACTGTGCGTGCACGCCGGTGTGTGTGTGTGTGTGTATCGACTGGCCCCCGCGCACGCCGATTGCACCGGGTCTTAGTTATAGCTAATGAGTCTGGCGACGATGACACTGCAGTGTTCTCTCACATGCAGAACATCCATCCAGCCGTGTGTGGATTTTAATAGGGCACAAAGGTGCAATGCCTCACGTTGGAACTGGCCTGTAACTTTTTTTTTTTATCACCGGGGCAAATAAAAATGTCCACCGCTCCCTGCAGTTTGTTGCAACGTTTTGTTTTTTTTTCTCCCAGAACTAACGCAACCAAAGTTTCAGCTATACGGATGCAACTCATTTTTTTAAAGAGCGCTCGTAATATCTGAAACCGCCGCCCCTTGACTCCCGCACGCGGTGATCAAAAGTCACCAGTGCTTAGCTATAGATTAGCTAGCTAAAGATACACAATAGATATTGTTTGGCCACTGTTCTCGGTCTATAAGGCCTCTTCTGGCATGACCTAATTTTAGTACCATGACAAGGCTTGAGCACGCACGCACACACACAAACTATACACGTTCTAAATTGGGTGGGCTGCTGCTCGGAAAGTTCAGGCCAAGCTTTGACCGAATAAGGCTCTAGTCGCGAGCGAACGGCTTTCTTCCTCCCGCTCGGGGACACGGCAGGAATGTCGTCTGGGAGGAGGAGGAGGAGGAGGAGGAGGAGGAGGCCCATGGAAACGTCACGTTAACACACACACCCTCTCTCTCTCTCTCTCTCTGCGTTTGCTGGACAAGCATGCAGACAGACAGGGCAAGGCTGCTGGGTGGGTGTGTGTGTGTGTGTGTGTGAGGCCAAGGCCAAGACTGTGGCTATAGAGAGAGCAGAGAGGATAAGTCAGTCATGGATAAGTCAGCTATAGATCTAGACTGCATTTATTGGTTTACTGTGTTGGGCCGAGGGTGAAACCATGAACCCATTTAGACTGGTTACACCTATACCAGAGCCATATAGCTGATAAGAGTAGAGTATATAGCACCATTGTGGGGTCAGAAAACCGTTCGTGCAGCCCTGGAGAGTTACAAGCTGCGAGTTGCAATTATCAGCAATTTCAGGCATGTGTGCAACATGACTACCGTTTTAACCCATTCTGACCTGAGATCAGATTCTAAAAAAAAATGTCTTCTACATCCTGACCAGTTTTCCATTCTGACCTGAGATCAGATTCTAAAAAAAAAAAAGTCTTCTATGTCAGTCGCTCTTCGATTTTTCAAAATAGCAGACCTATACAAGCTCGTAGCGCGCCACTCGGTGGCGCGCTATGAACTTGTATAGGTCTGCTATTTTTTTAAATAGCTAAAGCATAACGTGATGCCAACACCAAAAGGGGTTCCCTGCGCAGAATGGGTTAAAGTATTGCACAGTGACAACTAAAGTCTCTGTAATGTTTATGTTGTGTACCGTTACTTAAAAAAAAACGATTTAAAGGGGCACGGTGGCACAGTTGGTAGTGCTGTCGCCTCACAGCTAGAAGGTCCTGGGTTCGATTCCCGCTCGGGGCGCTGTGGGTGCTGGCGGCGTGTTTCCTCCTCCGCGTCATCAGTGCCCATACCCGAAGGCGGGGGTTGGCGAAAGGGCCTTTCTGTGTGGAGTTTGCATGTTCTCCCCGTGTCTCCTAGGTAGGTACCCTCACAAAAACATGCAGTAATCCTGGTCTCTAAACTGCCTCCCCCCTGGCCAGCCGGGGTGCCTGATGGAGGGGAAAGGAACTGGTTGGAATAACGTGTTCCTTCCACGCGCTATACGTCCAACCAGGGAAACTCCCCCCCCCTGTCAGGTGTAAAGGAGCAACTTGGACACTCAAGCATGAAGGAAGCATGAGTTAAGTCCGTTGCTCTCCTAGGTTGGCGGAGGTGTGTAGAGCCCAGGATCACATTAGATGATTGACACAGGGGTGAAAAAATGGGTTACAAAATCGTGGGATAAAAAATATATATTAAAAAAAAAAACGATTTAAAATAAAGGAATTTAAGATCATTATAAAGCTGGGCTGTTGCCCGAGTCCAGTGCGCATTCTGCCGACTTCGGCCCAGGACATTGTCACTCTTCGCCTATATACTAGCACTTCAGCAATAGAAGTCTATGTAGAAGACTGGCCCCGTGCAGTGAACGGAGTTGTCGTATTTCAATGGCGCTGCACCTGACCCGAGATCAGATTCATACGAGGTTTCCACTGGACACACACTGGTCTGATTAACCCCATTCTGACCTGAGATCAGATTCTAAAAATGTCAGTCGTTCTTCGATTATTCAAAAATAGCAGACCTATACAAGCTCGTATCGCGCCACACGGTGGCGCGATATGAGCTTGTAGATCTGCTATTTTTCAATAGCTAAAGCATGACATGATGCCGACACCAAAATGGGTTTCCCCGTTCAGAATGGGTTATATGAACGCCCTACTCGTGATCACACTACAGCGTCACACAATAATAGCATCACAAAAGTAGCAGATTCGCAAGCTCCAAAACGTGCCGCGAATTGACGCCCTTTGAGCTTGTAGATCTGCTACTTTTTTTTTTGAAGATTTTTGAATCCGTAAAAGTAACAGTTTTCGGACATAATGAGGTTTTTCAGAAAACTTTGAATGGATTTTTTTTTTTTTTTTTAAGTGAAACTTTGGACTGCGCTGGGTAGTAGTGAACATAATAACGGTGTCCGAAGTTTACAGTGG
This sequence comes from Protomyctophum parallelum, assembly GCF_964188405.1. Lineage (NCBI taxonomy): Eukaryota > Metazoa > Chordata > Actinopteri > Myctophiformes > Myctophidae > Protomyctophum > Protomyctophum parallelum. Next base: position 43,368,564 of record NC_139718.1, on the reverse strand, counting down.
GTTTTTCTGATCAAGCCATTCTTGTCAGTACTCTATGAAAGAGATGGGTAGTCCAGCACGCAAAATATTTGCGTGTGTAGTGTACATGTTATGTTGTAGTTTGAATGCATTTTAACCCATTCTGACCGGGCACCCATTTTGGTGTTAGCATCATGTCGTGCTTTACCTATTGAAAAATAGCAGATCTACAAGCTCATATCGCGCCACCGAGTGGCGCGATACGAGCTTGTAGGTCTGCTATTTTTTGAAAAATCGAAGAGCGACTTGACATTTTTTAGAATCTGATCTCAGGTCAGAATGGGTTCATCAGACCAGTGTGTGTCCGGCGGAAACCTCGTATGAATCTGATCTCAGGTCAGAATGGGTTAACTCGTCATTTAGCATAATTTTGCAATTACATTTTTTTTTTTACTTTTTTCACCCCCCCTCCCCCCCGGGCGTGGCGGGGTCTTTCGGTCTGACCACACAGTCACAGACGGGAATGTGTGGGAGGAGGAGGAGTCGGTCAGACCCAGAGGAAAACGCATCACATCCCTGGTGTGGGACCGTGTGACTCAGGCCCACGTCATGCCCTGGAAACCTCCAGGCTTCCAGGCTCACACACACACACACACACAGACACACACACACACACACACAGACACACACACACACACACACAGCACAGGCCTTCCACTGTGGTTCAAAATGGATGGAATGATGAAACGCTACTGGATAAACAGAATACAGCCATGACATAATGCCGCTGCTAAGTTAGAGAACGGATGCCATGGAGAGGAATACAGTGATGGAGATGAAAACACACACACACACACACACACACACAGAGAGACTTTAGTTTGTTGTGTGGGAGAATTTTTGGGTGGGTGATGATTTGAAGATGAGCGACATGAACCAACCAGCTACTGTGAGTAAGGCTGACACCAACAACGCACACACAGCGCACACGCACGCACACACACACACACACACACACACACACACACACACACACACACACACAGAGCCCAGGCTGGTGACTATAACGGCAGACATGTGCACTCAAGACTTTATCATGTGCGCACGTACGCACGCACGCACGCACACACACACACACACGCGCACCTCCTCCTTTTGTTCACATCCTCGACCACTCTTAAGAATAGTATATACTCTAAAGAAAAGTAAAGAACATGCAGTTTTGCAGGAGCCCCATTACCCCGTCGAAAGTGGTCGTCTGACAAAAGGAAGCTCTTTAAAGCCTCACTGCACAAATCAAAGTCTCTCACGGAACGATCAAGGCGTTGAATCAAACTGAATCGAACTTTGTCACCCCCCCCCCCACACCCCAGTCCCCCACCCCCTCCTCTCTCCCTCCTGCCCCCCCCCCCCCCCCCCCCCCCCAAGGAGAAGTCAACGTGTCGACAGCTGTCACACATGATGGAGTCCTCACAAAACAACAAAACACGTGCGGCCCCCCCATCGCTCGTTCAGAGCGGACCATTTTGGTTGGACTGCAGGACTGTCTCTGGACACATGCCAGACTTGTGCCCCCCCCCCTTCCTTGACCTTCCCTTCCAAAGCCACTCTGGACTGGGGGGGCGGGGGGTTGGGGGGGGGGGGGGGGGGGGTACTGCTCTGCTCCTGCCACATACAAATGAATGAGCCTTCTGCTTGCTAACTTGAAGGAAAGTATATAGGAAAACGGTGCCAAACACTTGAGCAAACAGCTCGTGCACGAACACATTTGTTTTGACCGTTCTCTCAGCTTCAGCAGGTCTGCTATCGTTTTTTTTTTTACTGGCTAAAACAAAGCATATATGACAGATACGTGTGGTATCTTCAGGTTGAACGTATACTGTACAGTACGTGTGCGTACTGTACAGTACAGTACAGTACGTATCCCCGACAGAGCCATGAGTCAGGCCGTTGTTTGCTGCTGCCACCCGAACCCTATCCCCTAGCCCATTCTGACCTGAGATCAGATTCTAAAATTGTCTTCTACATCCTGACAGTTTTCCATTCTGACCTGAGATCAGATTCTAAAATTGTCTTCTACATCCTGACAGTTTTCCATTCTGACCTGAGATCAGATTTAAAAAAAAATCTTCTATGTCAGTCGCTCTTCGATTTTTCTAAAATAGCAGACCTACAAGCTCGTAGCGCGCCACTCGGTGGCGCGCTATGAGCTTGTAGATCTGCTATTTTTCAATAGCTAAAGCATAACATGATGCTGACGCCAAAATGGGTTCCCATTCAGAATGGGCTAGTCTACGCTACTAGTACTACGATGAGACAGTCCATCATCCGGGGTTATCTATACGCTAGCCGTCTCTCCCCACAGCGGAGTTCACGTAGCTCATTTTACTGCAGTATTACCTAGTGTATACAAAGAACGCAGCGCCGCGCGTGAAACATAAGCAGAGAGGATCGTGTTGTTGTGAGCGATTGAGTTACACACCACACACACACAGACATTTCTGGGGCTGCGGGCCTGGGTCATGGGTGGAGGTGATGTGACAGAGAGCTATAGGGTAGAAGCTCTCAAAGGCTTGTTTCTCTGCTGGGAGGGAGGGAGGGAGGGAGGGGGAGATCTCCGTTATGCAGCCCTTAAAGTATAAAAACACACCAATCCCCTGAATATGCTATATCTTCTCCATGTCAGGCCCACCTCTCCAAAGTCTCAGAACACCACACACACACACACACACACACAAACACACGTCCATCTCTGTAAGCTGGGGGCGGCAGTGAATCAGGGGTAGAGTGGCCGCTTGTGTGAACCGAATGGTTCCCAGTTCGATCATCCCAGCGGTCCCACCAGAGTTAGTGTCAGAAGTGTCCTTGAGCGAGACTCTGAACCCCCGAAGTGCTCCCGATGAGCATGAGGTCAGTGCCTTGCATGGTTTCCCCGTTAGTCAGACACCCTCCCCAAAACCCTGAACCTATAACCCAACTGACGTAGCGACTGACGTAGAAAGACATTTTTAGAATCTGATCTCGGGTCAGAATGGAAAACTGTCAGGATGTAGAAGACATTTTTAGAACCTGATCTCAGGTCAGAATGGGTTAACAACAGGACCACTGACCCCGAAAGAGAGCCTCTTCCATCAGGCCTCTTCCTCCTGGACGGCATGGCGTTGCCACGTCCAATAACGTACAAGCAATAACGGCTGTGGAAGTTGGACGAGCTTTCTGAAATGAATATGAAATCAGCCTCACCCTCTCTCTCTACCATCCCATTAAGCCCTACTATATATATATATACTTAGCGATACCACTAGGCACTAGCCATCCAGCAGGGAGCCTGCCTTACAACCGGATATACGTTTCTCAAGAGAGCACCGAAGTCCTGACGTAACTCGCTCATCCCTTCGATTCCCCCTGGTTCGCGGAAGTAATTTCTCTATGGAGAATAACATGGGTTGATCTAATATCGTCTACTATAAGCGTTGTGGTCCAAAAATAAACGAGCTGTCTCTGCGTTATTGTCAGGGAGGTGTCTCTGTATCGTTTGCGACAGTCAGTCACTCATATATGATACAGTCTGCTTCTGGCGAAAATGTAACTAATTCAGCAGCAGTAACATTAGCGTTTTCTCTCAGTCAGTTGATTCTTCATATCCATAAGAGTGAAGCGGCCGGGGTGACATGTTTATTTTTCAAACACAGTTCTTATATGAAGCAATCTAAAAATCCTCCTATGGCGATTTCAAGGCAACTAAAAAAAATACATGAACCTGGGGACTGACGCCCTCTACTGAAAGTGACGTCAGACTTCGGTGCTCTATAGCAGAGCAGGGAGAACACCTAAACAGCTGCTATAACGATGTTTATCGTCATGTGATCAAGTCAGATCTTTCATATTCCATCCTAATGGAAGATTCAGGCTTCCAGAGTTTGCAGGAGTGGCCCGTACTTTAATTTTTTTAATATTTCTTCATTCATATTTTTATTAGAAGTTAGGCATCTCAATAAAGTGTCATTTTTTTTAAACGCATCATACGTCACATTCTTATTCAGATATATGGAACAGTATTTCTAATAACTAATAATTAATTCGTCCTGCCCACTCCCATATATATATATATATTATTTTTGTGTATATATATCACGGGTTGTGTGCAGTCGACGCGCTGTGATTGGCCAGTCGCTGTGATTGACAGTCTAACCCTAACCCTAACCTTAACCTCAGTAAAACTATACCTAAACCTAACCCTAACCTTAACCTTAACCTCAGTAAAACTATACCTAAACCGAACCCTAACCCTAACCTAACCTCAGTAAAACTATACCTAAACCTAACCCTAACCTTAACCTTAACCTCAGTAAAACTATACCTAAACCGAACCCTAACCCTAACCTTAACCTCAGTAAAACTATACCTAAACCTAACCCTAACCTTAACCTCAGTAAAACTATACCTAAACCGAACCCTAACCCTAACCTTAACCTCAGTAAAACTATACCTAAACCGAACCCTAACCCTAACCTTAACCTCAGTAAAACTATACCTAAACCGAACCCTAACCCTAACCTTAACCTCAGTAAAACTATACCTAAACCTAACCCTAACCTTAACCTCAGTAAAACTATACCTAAACTAACCCTAACCTTAACCTCAGTAAAACTATACCTAAACCTAACCTTAACCTCAAGAAAACTATACCTAAACCGAACCCTAACCCTAACCTTAACCTCAGTAAAACTATACCTAAACCTAAACCTAACCAGCTGCTATAACGATGTTTATCGTCATGTGATCAAGTCAGATCTTTCATATTCCATCCTAATGGAAGATTGGCTTCCAGAGTTTTGCAGGAGTGGCCCGTTCTTTTTTTTTTTTTCATATTTCTTCATTCATAATTTGGTAGCACTTTACAATAATGACCCGTTATAAAGCATTTATAAACGTTTATAAGCAGTTTGTAGACTATTAACAAATCATTATAACCTGTTTGTTGACATTCGTGAATGATTATTAAAACCGTTATAACTATGGTTACAAATCATTTATAAGGTATTAGTAAGTAGTAAACTATTCATTAATAAGCCATTTATATACATCTGTAAATGATTATTAAATCATTTGTAATGACCCCATGATAAAGCATTTATAAACGTTTATAAGCAGTTTGTAGACTATTAACAAATCATTAACAACCTGCTTGTTTACATTTGTAAATGATTACTAAAACCTTTATAACAAATTTACAAATAATTTATAAAGTATTAGTAAGTAGTAAAACTATTCATGAATAAGCCATGTATAATACATCTGTAAATGATTATTAAATCATTTGTAACTGATGTTATATAATATATACAAGCTATTTGTATATTTGGGAAATGTGTTTGTTCATGTTTAACATATACTTTGTAAAACATTCCTAAAATATCTATAAATCCTTAGTACATGTTATTAAGTGGAGGACGACAGTCATACTCGGATACGAAGTGACCGCCGATGATGATGAAAGTGACGACAGTTCATCATTTACAACTGTCTGTTAATGTTTGTTCATGTTTAACATATGCTTTGTAAAACATTCCTAAAACATATATAAATCCTTAGTACATGTTATTAAGGTCCCTATAGTAAAGTGACGACAGTTCATAATTTACAACTGTCTGTTAATGTTTGCTCATGTTTAACATATGCTTTGTAAAACATTCCTAAAACATATATAAATCCTTAGTACATGTTATTAAGGTCCCTATAGTAAAGTGACGACAGTTCATAATTTACAACTGTCTGTTAATGTTTGTTCATGTTTAACATATGCTTTGTAAAACATTCCTAAAACATATATAAATCCTTAGTACATGTTATTAAGGTCCCTATAGTAAAGTGACGACAGTTCATAATTTAACAACTGTCTGTTAATGTTTGTTCATGTTTAACATATGCTTTGTAAAACATTCCTAAAACATATATAAATCCTTAGTACATGTTATTAAGGTCCCTATAGTAAAGTGACGACAGTTCATAATTTACAACTGTCTGTTAATGTTTGTTCATGTTTAACATATGCTTTGTAAACATTCCTAAAACATATATAAATCCTTAGTACATGTTATTAAGGTCCCTATAGTAAAGTGACGACAGTTCATAATTTACAACTGTCTGTTAATGTTTGTTCATGTTTAACATATGCTTTGTAAAACATTCCTAAAACATATATAAATCCTTAGTACATGTTATTAAGGTCCCTATAGTAAAGTGACGACAGTTCATAATTTACAACTGTCTGTTAATGTTTGTTCATGTTTAACATATGCTTTGTAAAACATTCCTAAAACATATATAAATCTTTAGTACATGTTATTAAGGTCCCTATAGTAAAGTGACGACAGTTCATAATTTACAACTGTCTGTTAATGTTTGTTCATGTTTAACATATGCTTTGTAAAACATTCCTAAAACATATATAAATCCTTAGTACATGTTATTAAGGTCCCTATAGTAAAGTGACGACAGTTCATAATTTACAACTGTCTGTTAATGTTTGTTCATGTTTAACATATGCTTTGTAAAACATTCCTAAAACATATATAAATCCTTAGTACATGTTATTAAGGTCCCTATAGTAAAGTGACGACAGTTCATAATTTACAACTGTCTGTTAATGTTTGTTCATGTTTAACATATGCTTTGTAAAACATTCCTAAAACGTATATAAATCCTTAGTACATGTTATTAAGGTCCCTATAGTAAAGTGACGACAGTTCATAATTTACAACTGTCTGTTAATGTTTGTTCATGTTTAACATATGCTTTGTAAAACATTCCTAAAACATATATAAATCCTTAGTACATGTTATTAAGGTCCCTATAGTAAAGTGACGACAGTTCATAATTTACAACTGTCTGTTAATGTTTGTTCATGTTTAACATATGCTTTGTAAAACATTCCTAAAACATATATAAATCCTTAGTACATGTTATTAAGGTCCCTATAGTAAAGTGACGACAGTTCATAATTTACAACTGTCTGTTAATGTTTGTTCATGTTTAACATATGCTTTGTAAAACATTCCTAAAACGTATATAAATCCTTAGTACATGTTATTAAGGTCCCTATAGTAAAGTGATGACAGTTCATCATTTACAACTGTCTGTTAATGTTTGTTCATGTTTAACCCTACATCATTTTATGTTGAAGATGTTGTGTTGCTTTGTGGGTAATCCTCAGTACAGAGGAACTCCATACTGAGGGTAAGATGGTCTCCTGTTTGCTCAGGCACAAACAAATTAATTACAAACATCTAAGCTTCATATAAGTGGCCAGATATGCACTCATGTTTACATAGTGTTATTCAGTAACATTTGTTTTTGTATGACATGGTATCATATGACATTGTTTATTCAATTGTTTGAAAAACGGTTAGCATGTTAGCTAGCTGTTAGCACAGCTGTTAGCTGTGCTGTGTAGCCTGTGTTACATGATAATTCACTGACACTCCATGTAAGTGAATTTTCAAAAACGAATGTTACTGAATAACACTATGTAAACATGAGTGCATATCTGGCCACTTATATGAAGCATAGATGTTTGTAATTAATTTGTTTGTGCCTGAGCAAACAGGAGACCATCTTACCCTCAGTATGGAGTTCCTCTGTACTGAGGATTACCCACAATGCAACACAACATCTTCAACATAAAATTATGTAGGGTTCATAATTTACAACTGTCTGTTAATGTTTGTTCATGTTTAACCCTACATCATTTTATGTTGAAGATGTTGTGTTGCATTGTGGGTAATCCTCAGTACAGAGGAACTCCATACTGAGGGTAAGATGGTCTCCTGTTTGCTCAGGCACAAACAAATTAATTACAAACATCTATGCTTCATATAAGTGGCCAGATATGCACTCATGTTTACATAGTGTTATTCAGTAACATTCGTTTTTGAGAATTCACTTACATGGAGTGTCAGTGAATTCTCATGTAACACAGGCTACACAGCACAGCTAACAGCTAGCTAACATGCTAACCGTTTTCCAAACAATTAAATAAACAATGTCATATGATACCATGTCATACAAAAACGAATGTTACTGAATAACACTATGTAAACATGAGTGCATATCTGGCCACTTATATGAAGCTTAGATGTTTGTAATTAATTTGTTTGTGCCTGAGCAAACAGGAGACCATCTTACCCTCAGTATGGAGTTCCTCTGTACTGAGGATTACCCACAATGCAACACAACATCTTCAACATAAAATGATGTAGGGTTAAACATGAACAAACACATTAACAGACAGTTGTAAATTATGAACTGTCGTCACTTTACTATAGGCACCTTAATAACATGTACTAAGGATTTATAGATATTTTAGGAATGTTTTACAAAGCATATGTTAAACATGAACAAACATTAACAGACAGTTGTAAATTATGAACTGTCGTCACTTTACTATAGGGACCTTAATAACATGTACTAAGGATTTATATATGTTTTAGGAATGTTTTACAAAGCATATGTTAAACATGAACAAACATTAACAGACAGTTGTAAATTATGAACTGTCGTCACTTTACTATAGGGACCTTAATAACATGTACTAAGGATTTATATATGTTTTAGGAATGTTTTACAAAGCATATGTTAAACATGAACAAACATTAACAGACAGTTGTAAATGATGAACTGTCGTCACTTTCATCATCATCGGCGGTCACTCGTATCCGAGTATGACTGTCCTCCTACACTTAATAACATGTACTAAGGATTTATAGATATTTTAGGAATGTTTTACAAAGTATATGTTAAACATGAACAAACACATTTCCCAAATATACAAATAGCTTGTATATATTATATAACATCAGTTACAAATGATTTAATAATCATTTACAGATGTATTATACATGGCTTATTCATGAATAGTTTTACTACTTACTAATACTTTATAAATTATTTGTAAATTTGTTATAAAGGTTTTAGTAATCATTTACAAATGTAAACAAGCAGGTTGTTAATGATTTGTTAATAGTCTACAAACTGCTTATAAACGTTTATAAATGCTTTATCATGGGGTCATTACAAATGATTTAATAATCATTTACAGATGTATATAAATGGCTTATTAATGAATAGTTTACTACTTACTAATACCTTATAAATGATTTGTAAACATAGTTATAACGGTTTTAATAATCATTTACGAATGTCAACAAACAGGTTAATAATGATTTGTTAATAGTCTACAAACTGCTTATAAACGTTTATAAATGCTTTATAACGGGTCATTATTGTAAAGTGCTACCTATTTTATTAGAAGTTAGGCATCTCAATAAAGTGTCATTTTTTTTAAACGCATCATACGTCACATTCTTATTCAGATATACATGGAACAGTATTTCTAATAACTAATAATTAATTCGTCCTGCCCACTCCCATATATATATATATATTATTTTGTGTATATATATCACGGGTTGTGTGCAGTCGACGCGCTGTGATTGGCCAGTCGCTGTGATTGACAGTCTAACCCTAACCCTAACCTTAACCTCAGTAAAACTATACCTAAACCTAACCCTAACCCTAACCTTAACCTCAGTAAAACTATACCTAAACCTAACCCTAACCTTAACCTCAGTAAAACTATACCTAAACCTAACCCTAACCTTAACCTTAACCTCAGTAAAACTATACCTAAACCGAACCCTAACCCTAACCTTAACCTCAGTAAAACTATACCTAAACCTAACCCTAACCTTAACCTCAGTAAAACTATACCTAAACCGAACCCTAACCCTAACCTTAACCTCAGTAAAACTATACCTAAACCTAACCCTAACCTTAACCTCAGTAAAACTATACCTAAACCTAACCCTAACCCTAACCTTAACCTCAGTAAAACTATACCTAAACCTAACCCTAACCCTAACCTTAACCTCAGTAAAACTATACCTAAACCTAACCCTAACCTTAACCTCAGTAAAACTATACCTAAACCTAACCCTAACCTTAACCTCAAGAAAACTATACCTAAACCTAACCTAACCTTAACCTCGAGAAAACTATACCTAAACCTAACCCTAACCTTAACCGCCGACCAATGGATCATTGGAAGACCTGCTGCTGTGTGTGTGTGTGTGTGTGTGTGCGACCCGTGCGCGCGCGTGTATTATGTCACTACGGCGTGCCTGTTTCTCCTAACCTTAACCTCGAGAAAACTATACCTAAACCTAAACCTAACCTTAACCTCAGTAAAACTATACCTAAACCTAACCCTAACCTTAACCTCGAGAAAACTATACCTAAACCTAACCTAACGCCAACCTTAACCTCAGTAAACTTAACTTGCCCGGGGGGAGTGTTTATAAACACAACCCGTGTAGGAATTGGTATGTAGCCGAGCGGTCAAGCCACCAGCTTCTTTCAACTGACAATTAAGAGCCTCACTAGGGGGGGGGGGGGGGGGGGGGGGGGAACACATGTGGAGGGAACACGCTATCCCCCCCCCCCCCCCACCCCCCCCCCCCCAGTTCTTCTCGCCCCTCAACATATTTGGACAAAAGTGCTCAAATCATGAATGCAGGGTCCAATTGCCGTGAAACTTTGCAGTTCGTACGAACATTTCACTGGCAGAGGAAGAAATGCCACACTACATTTTTTTCAAATTGCCCTCAAATTAGCACTATAACTGGCAGATTTCCGTGAGCAGCTAATCTCTGGCGCGGTTAGGTCGAAACCGCGTGAAACTTTGCATGCACATTGCACACTCCCTGGAGGCCAAAGAAGAACCTCTGCCCCCAACTGTTCCACATCGGCTGTCATAGTGTGACCGGCGATCGCTCTTCTTACAAAAATGATGTTTTATTCATGTCATGGAATGCAGGCTTAAATCCTACTCAGTCTTGGTATATAGGCTACATTGTCAGATTGGTTGGTCTTGGGTCTTTACTATAGAAGCCCAGTCCAAACAGTCGGTTATATGGATGCAAGTATCATGAGGCTAGTTGCATCAAAGAGTCCACAGAGTCCTACCATCTGAAAGTCAATTAACCACTCTGACCCGAGATCAGATTCATACGAGGTTTCCACTGGGACACACACTGGTCTGATCAACCCATTCTGACCTGAGATCAGATTAAAAAAAATGTCAGTCGTTCTTCGATTTTTCAAAAATAGCAGACCTACAAGCTCGTATCGCGCCACTCGGTGGCGCGATATGAGCTTGTAGATCTGCTATTTTTTAATAGCTAAGCATAACATGATGCTAACACCAAAATGGGTGCCCGTTCAGATGGGTTAATCTTTGTCCCGGCATAACACACCATGCTGACAGCAGCAGTGCTTATAGTGCTAGACTGCTTGTGAAAAATAAACTGCTGTATTGATTTCCCTATAAAATAATTAAAAAAAAAAGCACAGACAGCTCTCGGCTGCTTAGAATATCACCCAAGGGAAAAAAGTTAAACCTTTTTGAGAGAAAAAAAAAGCAACATGCAAACAAGAGGCAAATTCGTCCGACTGACACGCAGGCAGTCGGAGCAAGGTCCTGCTATTCAGGAAACTAGTTAATACTTCGGCTAGATGCCATGTCTGTGCCAAACCAATAGCTTAGCTTCAATAAACACCACCAAACGTTAGCCTCTGGGTTGGCCTGGCGGCTCATACCATTAGTATAACTAACTATAGTATATACGCAGACAACATGCTCTTATATGAGACGCCAGGAGGACCCGGGTTCTAACTCGTGTCTGTCGGTTTCCTTTCGGTCTACACTTGTATAACAAATGAAGCAAGAACTGCCAAAAAACATTGATAAAAAAAACCCATTATCCTCAGATACAACTGTGAACTCCTACGAGTAAACCATTGAACCCATTCTGACCCGAGATCAGATTCTACAAATGTCTAACATCCTGACGGTTTTCTGAAAAGCTATGTTTCTGTGTCAGTCGTTCTCGATTTTTGAAAATAGCAGACCTACAAGCTCGTAGCGCGCCACTCAACATGACGTAATTCTCCATACATTTGTCAATGGGAATTTGGTAGACGAAGTTTCCTGTATTCACGAATAGCTGAATATAAAAAAAGTGGCAAGACAATGACTCAATCACATCATCACACGACCATAAACCTTACTTTCTAAGCTCTTAGAACAGAACAAAACCATCAGACAGATCCTTTCAAGATCTCACCGTTCTTTGACACTTTTAACTTCCACTAGACACTCACTTCACGTCTTCCTTCCTTCAGAGAGAGCAGAGAGAGAGAGAGAGACGTCAGCGACAGTGACTCAGCTTTAAGTCTTGAGAGGTCATCAGGGGTCAATCCAATCACCAAAATGACTACAGCTCTGCTTTGTTGAGCGAGCCCGCTCGAGCGGTATGTTACTGGGCTCTATCTCCATAGCAACCGCTATAGATTGTGTCAGGGGGGAGACTTGCACAAACACACAGACAACCACCCCCCCACCAGTACCGGCTCTAGGGTCTCTAGCCCTTGACATGTTAAAGGGCCACTTCACCACTTTTCAACCTATCTTCATATAATAGGTCCTCACTAATAATCATGATAAAATGGCACGATTTCTTTCTACTCAGTCTGTGTCTCATAGGAGGGCTCTGCTATTTTTCAATAGCTAAAGCATGACATGATGCCGATGCCAAAATGGGTGCCCGTTCAGAATGGGTTAAGTCTTAAAATAAGACTCGTTTAGTCATCCACCACCGACACGCATCCCACAGCGGCTGATCCGAGTGATCCGTTCTCCGAGATCTGAGGCGAGAGGAAATGCCTCGTCGGAGCAGCTTTTCAGGATCAGGTCAGGAAGACACTCGGTGGTTTTCTGAGTACGTGAAAACTGGGTTTAACCCCCGTTCTGACCCGAGATCAGATTCTAAAGATGTCTTCTACATCCTGACCAAAGACTGTAAAAAATATGGACAAAGCGTTCCCCGGGTCTAACATGAACGTAAAATGAAGCCTGTAATGATATGCTAATTCCTGATGTAAGTCGCCGTAAGTCGCCATCTTTTGGTACCAGCTGGCCATTGGCTGGCTCCGTTTTGTATACCAGCTGGTCATTGGCTGCCCAGACAACGAGGCGGGACTTCCCCCCTTCTTCTCCGTTGGTTTTTATTTTGACTCGAGTGGGAGGAGAAGACTCTTGAGTGGGAGGGGAATCCCGATCATAGACCGTAACGGTAGCCACGCCCCTCAGAACATACGCGACTTTATGGTCATTTTTTTAATTAATGGGACCATAATTTTCCAAAAAGAATATTATGACATTAGAAATGAGACTTTAAACTAGTAACTGGAAGAAGAAAGTATTCATGACCATGTTTATTAAGGTAATACAGTCTAGGTGAAGTTGGGCCAAAATACATGGGCCTCTATGGAGCTATGGGGCTTTTTGGGTCCAGTCCAGCGCCACAACAGGCCATTATATGAACTACCGATTTCAAATGAGGCTTCACGAAATATCTGGCTGACTGCCCCCCTGATCCTGACAGTTTACCGTTCTGACCCGAGATCAGAGTCTAAAAATGTCTTCTACATCCCGACAGTTTACCGTTCTGACCCGAGATCAGAGTCTAAAAATGTCTTCTACATCCCGACAGTTTTCTGAAAAAGCTGTGTTTCTGTGTCAGTGGTTCTTCGATTTTTCAAAAAAATAGCAGACCTACAAGCTCGTAGCGCGCCACCGAGTGGCGCGCTACAAGCTTGTAGGTCTGCTATTTTGGGCTTGTAGATCTGCTATTTTTCAATAGCTTAAAGCATAGCATAATGCGACGGAATCTAAAATAAGGCAGAGAATGTGGGTGGACGTCGTTTAGCTCACGTATATAGACTAGAGTTAGGAGAATGGGCCGGTGTGATAATAAATGATAAGTAAAGCGGACACCCTGTGTCCACAGCAGGGTTTCTCAAAGTGGGCGAATTTATATCAATATCACTTCCGTTTAACCACTTAGTAAAAAAAAAAAGTGGGATCTCTTCTTTCAGCCTAGCGATATATCATGCATGAGGATTTCAATGAATGCATCTTGTAATATGAATAATGCAGCCTTGTTTTAGTCCTTTTCTCCTTTTTCCGTATCGTCTTTTCATCGATAAAAATTAAGTGAAAAAAATGTATAAACCTCCTCGTCAAAAACAGCCCATCTACACGTCATGTTGTGATGCGTCGTCATGTTGTGATGCGTCGCGACTTGCGAGCTTGTACTGTAGATCTGCTATTTTTGGTGAATGTTCCCCCCCCCCCCCATAAAAAGGGATGCTGGGCGTCAAGTGGTAAAATGTCAAGTATGACGTTATTATTTCGAGAGTCGAACCCGCGGCACACTGCCAGACTGGATTACCACCAGCCAAGGTGCCTGGACCACTGAGCCATGGCCCAGGCTGAAAGATTTAAATATTTACCGTATACGACTGTAAGGTTCTATAAAAGTACCCGTGTAAGGATGTCAAAAACAGTTTGAGGAAACCCTCCGTCTACAGCACACAGACAGGGGCCCCGGGGCGGTTTCACAATGAAAAGTGATCAGGTGACATCATGTCAATCATTCTACAAGATCACATGCTCTTCTCTCCTTACACCATTCCCCTCTCGAGTCCCTTGGTCGACTTGTGTGAGATGGAAGAACGACATTTGCCTCAACGCTAGGCGTGACTAAAAAAGAATCAAAATGCAATACAAAACATCAAAATTACAAAATGAACTACTGCAATTTCCAAATCGCCGCGGCTGCTCAAGAGAGAGAGGGGGTGGGGGTCCAAAATGGACTTCCAAGTTCCAAACAAGTTTGGGTAATATTTGGTGAACCCCTTCCACCATACTCAAGCCTTGTATGAGCTCCACTCATTCTTATGATAGCGCAAACCACTCAGCTTGTAAACAAGGTGGCTCGTTTGAAAGAGATAGTTCAACCCCTCAGTTTTTGCCACATTCCTAAGCCAATAATTTGATGACGAGCAGTGATTACCTATGGAGTAGCCTGGGCACCGTTCCATTTCGGGTTTGTGAACCGGTCGGGAGCGGATGATATCGCTACGTCATGTTGTAGTATTGTTTTGTAGTCATCAATCTTCCGGAAGTTCCTTTTCCATCAAACCGATTTTTCTCAATAAAAGCTACAGGCTATGAGAGCTTTTATTGTCTCCACCAGGCCGAAGGCATGGGGGGAGAGTATGTTTTGCACTCCGTCCGTCCGTCCGTCCGTGTGTCCGTCCGTGAGCAGCTAATCTCGGCCACCGTTAACCCGGTCGATGCCAAATTTTGCACACACACTCCCTAGATGCCAACGATGAACCTCTGCCCCAAACTTTCCAGAACGGCCTGTTATAGCGCCACCAGGAGGCCGCTTTGTGCAAAACAAGTTTTTGCACAGTACACCTACAGATTTTGTCCAAACATCGCGCAAATTGGTACACAGTCTCTCTAGAGCAATTCAACGAAACCGGTCTTTCAGATTTCTCAGACTCCATCCTGATTGGTTAAGATTGGCTTCCAAAGTTCACAGGAGTGCTCAGTTTCAAACAAAATGCTGCAAATCATGAACACATCGCGTGATTTCCGTGAAAGTGTGCACGCACATTCCCACTAGGCCGAGGACGAAATGCCACATGAACAATTTCAACTCAGCCTCAAGGTAGCGCTATAACTGGCCGAAAAGTGTTTTACCTCTAACTGCACGGATCTGTGGATAATTTACTTTTGTTGCCCTTTTATCCAACCACCAGATGAAGGCAAGCTGCAATGTCCTACATTCCTATCCTGGTGGAGACCTGTGCCCAGAAGGGTAGTTAGTTGTTATTCTTCCGGTTTGAGGCTTTCCTCCGAGGTGGAAAGCCTGGTGAGGCGAGGTTACCTATGGAGAGTGCCAGGTTGAACCGGTTCAGTTATTTATCCCCCCCCCTGCCCCCCCCCCCCCAACTAAACTCACCAATATTGGACCAGTTCAGAGTGTTACTTTCCATTGAAAATGAATTGGTTCAGATTAGAAGCTTAACACATTCTGACCCGAGATCAGATTCTAAAAATGTCTTCTACATCCTGACAGTTTTCTGAAAAAGCTATGTTTCTATGTCAATCGTTTTTCAAAAATAGCAGACCAATAGCAGCTTGTAGAACTGCCATTTTTCATAATAATAATAACATAATGCTAATACCAAAAGGGGTTCCTGCCCAAAATGGGTTAAAAGTTGGTTCGGAACTGGAAACAGGGAACCACTGCCGGTCATCAGATTATTGGCTCAGGAATGTGAACAAAACAAAAACAAATCTCTGTGAATTCAAAGGCCCTCTTCCAGGGGTGCAGAATTCACCTAAGCGTCAGCTACTTTACTCGTCAACCTTCATTGCCGAGCGCTAAAACTCAGGTGTGTCGACGAGGCAGCTTGAGTTGAGAGACAGTCCCAGTGCGTATACGTACATGAGCACACAGAGTGTGTTATCAGCTGGCTAACAGGGGCCACCACGGTCACACAGCAGGCTGCCTATGGCAACCCCAATGCCAACCATTGTCTCCTCCTGTAACTGTGCTTTTGACGCGCCACGGTGGGAACAAAACCTGGGGGGCATCAATAATGGATGCAGTCGTGTCAGCCGCTTCTGCACAGCGGGGCAGATAGCAGCTACTTTAGACGTACGCATGTATGTACGTACGTACGTACGTACATGCACACATACACAGGTGCACATTAGAAGGTCTGTGTGTACTGTACACACACACACACATACATACATACAAGCGCCGGCACTCAGGCTGAGCACACATGATGTGAAGGGAGGGGCAGCAGGGACAATGATGACGCCGAGCACATGTGTGAACCCCACAGGCTGGTGGTAAGAGAGCCTTTTTTCAGGCAGTGATTGAACCCCACCCCCCCGAAAGATGGGTCCAAAGGGACAGTTCATGAGTCCTATACTTCAACGACGTTGGACAGTACAGTCAGTACAGTAACGAGTACAGTATTACATCCCAGGACCCCCCCCCCCCGGAGGGTGACATGACTGTGTCCTCTTGACTCCTCTCTCTCATTTTAGTGAGGATATCATTTCGCGTCACTGCAAACCTCTGGTCAAAGTCAGTTTGACCAGATTTTGGAGCAGATGAGATGTGCGGGTTCTTTTCTCTTTTTCTGATGCTATACTTTTGAACCCAGCACCTCTACCTAAGTGACGTGCGTATTCTATTAGTTTCTCTTAATATTATAAATTGACACCCCCCTCCCAAAAATCACGTGGGGACCCCCCCCCCGCAGGTTGAGAACCACTGCTGTAAGCGCCTCGCGAGTGAGCCGACCCACCTCACCAACGGCCTCCGTTGTCGTGCCTTTTTAGAACAAAGTCAGCTGGTCGGGGGGCCAAACTGAGTCACCAGTCTTGTCGGGGTCTGACCACTGCAGAGTCAACAGGAGCAATAAAAAGAAAAGCTTCTCGTTCAATGGCCAAACGGGGAATGGAATGGAATGACTGGAATTCTCCAAAGTGTCAGGAAGCAATAACAAAAGATAAAAGACCTGGCTTCATTGCTTCATAGCAGTGGTTCCCAAAGTGGGGTCCGGCGGGGGGGTCCCACAAGGGAGTTCCAGGGGGTCCCCAGCTAAATTATATTTTGGAACGTAATGGACCTTTACGGGTCTGTAACTCTGAGTGTACAAATTGAACCAAATGGACCCTAAATGGGTCCATTTGTAAACATCTTCTCGCGTGGCGGGCCCCTGACATTATCTTTTCAAATGGGGGTCCGCGGGCTAAATAGTGTCAATTTGGGCAAATTGACACCAATTAATGAAAAAGTTTGGGAACCACTGGCTTATATTATAGTATACACCAGTATGGTCCCAACCTACAGGATGTGAGAAGAACATGCACAAAAGAAAAATGGGACAAAATGACACTGACTGAATGTAAAACAATGTATTAACCCATTCTGACCGGGCACCCATTTTGGTGTCGGCATCATGTTATGCTTTAGCTATTGAAAAATAGCAGATCTACTAGCTCATATCGCGCCACCGAGTGGCGCGATATGAGCTAGTAGGTCTGCTATTTTTTGAAAAATCGAAGAACGACTGACATTTTTTAGAATCTGATCTCAGGTCAGAATGGGTCAATCAGACCAGTGTGTGTCCAGGGGAAACCTCGTATGAATCTGATCTCAGGTCAGAATGTGTTTATGGTTCTCTTTCCGAGGTACAACGTAATAATTATTGTATTGTAAGCCCATCTACAACTCTACACTCAAAAGGTTGGATGCAGAGATTGCAGAACCAATGCCCCCACCCCTCCCCTCTCCCAATCTTTTAATTGAATTCAGGCCACCATAAACCCCCTCCCATTCGCCCCCCCCTTAGCGGGGTCCCAAGTCCCAACCCCTCCCCTCTCCTCCCTGTTCTTTCTTCTGCCATTTTCCCGCGCTGCAAAGCAACAGGCTGCAGTGCAGAAAGGAAAACATCCTCCTCCTCATCATCATCGTCATCATCACCATCACCACCACTCCATTGAGTCCTGCTCTGTCTGTGTGGCAGGAAAGCAAGCACCACCACCTGGTTATACTCACGCTACGACAAGATGCTCTCACTGATCGATTTAAGTATTTATTATTTAACAGTATGCAGAATTACAGCACATTTCGAGCACAGCTACTCAATACAAAAAACTGTTAACTGTGAGTGGACAGTAACCCTATTAAACCCCGACACCATACATTGCATTACACTTGTTTACAAGATCGGGTCCACCGTTTTCAATTCATCATAACATTTAGTTCAATGTCAATGTCAATGTCAATCATGATCACAATGAAACCATATACAGGATCAGCTTTAGGGAGGTGGTCACCTTTGTTGACATATAGCCTTCCACGGTGTCAGATCACAGGGATGTGTGATGACGACGAGGCACGTGTTACTATATCCTCTTCTAAGTTAATTGTCTATATAAAACTTAGTAGATATCTTTCCTCTTTTTCATTGTTGCGGATGATTGCGGACTTGATCTGCTAGTCAGTCACCCACTAGCTCTGGTCCATATAGCCTTGGTCAGGACTTCTAGGCTAGTATGGACCAGAGCTAGTGGTCCATTCTAGTCCTAAGGACCCACCAACCTCCCTAAAGCTATCGCTGTGGATGCATCAGTGATCATGATGTGACTGACTGACCCTTTCCCCCCCCCCCCCCCCCCCCACTGTAGGCCTATGTGTTTTTCCCCCTTTTTTCCCTCCTCTAATGATGATTTCCTGTTTTTGGCTATATTCCTACGTCTCTAAATGTTATGATGAATTGAAAATGGTGGGCCCTGTTGTTAACAAGTGAAATGCTTTATGGTTGACTTGTCGTCCACTCACAGTTAACAGTTTTTGCATTGAGTTGTACTTGAAATGTACTGTAATTCTGCAAACTGTTAATGGCTTCTGTTGAATCATTTGGACCTTATATAGACTCTCTCGTCTTTCATTCTGAATCGATTAAAAAATAAAATACATCCACGAGACTAAATCTAAGGATATTTCGCTATTCCTTCTCCTATCCTATCAGGGCGGAACTCCACGTCGCGTGGACACTGTATGGGCTGAGCCGCCCGCTACATTAGAAATATCACCGTGATTATACCCACCCCACTCAGAAGATCAAAGAAATCAACTGTTACCAAGGGTTACCACCAGGACAACATTGTAACAACAAACACTTGTAACAACAACGAAACCAGCGGCCAGCTGTGAACTGGTTATTATTATGGTGGTAATTAATTTTAATACGACCAGGGAGAAGAAGTGGCGCATCCGCCCTGATACTAGAGAGAATAGTGACACTGCAGAGAGAGAGAGAGCTGGGTCCACATGGCAATATATCACTGAACAGTCCGTAAGGTTATACTTATTATTACATCTCAAGGACATTTCAACTATAAAAAAGGTAATTCGGTTCATTTAAGGTGAACACAGGGATTAAAAATAAAGTCAACTATTGAATAAAAACAAAGCATTAGTAACGACCTCGTGTGTAGTCAGTGTAGCTATATACTGATACATTTGTTTGTCTCCTCCTGTGAGGCAAACCACTCACATGACATTCGCATCAATTTGATCGAATAAAATCAATAAACACAGAAATGAACAAAAAAACTGAAAATCAAAGTTGTCCATGGTGCGGACTTTCTCTTACCTTGACAAAAAGCTCGATAACGGGTTCGTTATCCGCCTTTATTCCGTTCTGTGGCACCGACAGAGACATTCTAAAATGTTAGGCTATACTTTCTTGAAAAGTTTTGCCAGCAAAATCAGTCCTTTTTTTCGTTCTTTTTGTTTTGCTACCACGCCCGTCTTCTTCAGTATGGTCCCCCCTCCTTGTCTCTCCACCGTTCAAAACCGTTTTATTTTTTCCCCCCAGGAACGAACCACCACCAGCAGCTGCAAAAACTCGCCTCGATTCCCACACGAGATGAAAAGGCACGGAGGAGGGGTGAAAAACAATCGAAAGCGGACAGCAAAGTAGAGTCCTTCTTCTTGTTGTACCTCACGGATCAGAAACGCAAAGTCGCAAACGGCTTGCAGAAGGCTGTTGTTCCACAGTGAGCCGAGGCTGCTACAGAATCATTGTTCAGCCAAAGCTTTTTCAGAGCAGGAGGGGAAGAAGAAGCAACGGGAATATTCAAGGCTGTGATGTCATCGGCAGAGAGCAAACACTCAAATGTGGGCAGGGTCTGAGGAGCATACGGTTTGTAGGGAGGATGGATGGATGCCTGGCTAGTGGCTGGATGGAGCTGTGTTATATTCTGTAGTACAGTGGTTGTTTTCAACCATTTTGGTATCAAGGTGGTCCCATTAGTTACTCTGCATTTGAGCCACGGACCACCATTTGATGACATCATTCAACCTCTCAGGCTCAAAACTTTAGAATATTCTGTTGTCGTTGGATACGATTTTGTCCATGTCATGCTGTATTGAATTGATCATGTGCCATTTGGACTAACAGGAAAACGTTGATCAATCAAAATAACAATTATTGCTCTTAATTGTGTATGTGTAGACTTCTTGTAAATGCATTAATGCAGATATTTAACAATAATTTATTTAAATCTAATGAAATGGGTCCATTTGGTTTCACTCTGAAAAGTTAAAGGTCTATAAATAAGGGTCCACGTGGTTACCATTACCAACTCTCCATTTAGCTGGAGAGCACTTGGAAGTAGGCTCAAGGACCACTGGTTGAAAAGTGAAACCACCGCTTTAGTATTGACAGTGTAGTATAGTAGTAGCTCTGGTCCATAGCTCTAATGCTAGATGAAACCCTTTCCTCTGAGGTGGAAAGCTTGGGGACACAAGGTTAGATGAAACCTGAAGCTAGTATAGACGAAGGCTATGCTGGAACTGGAAGAGAACATGGCTTTATATGAATAGTTCAGGTTCCCCACCAGAGGAACCCCTGACCCAGGTTCTTGACGGTTCCACAGGGCAGTGGTTCTTCTCAGACGTACGTTTTGTGCCAAGCACCCCGATATGGATAGATTTGGTCACAGGGATCAGAAAAAAACTAAATAACTAAATCACACCCGTGAGAAGTGAGGCGCTCTTACCATCGTACATCATCACGTTGTAAAAGACAAACGTAAAATTCTCCATTCATTGTCAAAAGGAATTTAAAGTTTGTGCTATAGTTTCCTATATTCACTAAAGGCTGAATATAGAGGGTATGCGCATGCTTAAAGTGAATGGCACATGATCGAGTGGCAAAACAGGCAAAGTGAGTTTAACATTGTTTAATGCAATCAGAATGATCTGTTTGGATGTATGGGGCCGTCAAGGCCAGAAAGTAGTTTGCCACTCAGTAGGCGTTCCTGCATAACTTCCGGGATTGATGTCACGCGCATACCCTCTATAGCGCCCCTCACAAAAAAGCTATGTATAAGCTCTGTGAGCATGTACTTGTAGATCTATTTTTGAGGGGCGCTAGCCCCTCCTATAACTAGCTATTAGGGTAAACTTCGTCCTACACAAACATTAAATTCCCATTGACAATTTTAAGTCAGTGTCTGAGCAAATGGCCATGTTACGTCATGACAAAATTCCCATAAGAGCACCCCTCACTTCACACAGGTGTGATTTATTTCAATAGCAACATAAATGGATAAAGTGGTTAAAACTATTGTGATGCATTAACATGTTTTGCTGGGGACCCCTGGACTCCGCTTTAACCCATTCTGACCGGGCACCCATTTTGGTGTTGGCGTCATGTTATGCTTTAGCTATTTAAAAATAGCAGATCTACAAGCTCGTATCGCGCCACCGAGTAGCGCGATACGAGCTTGTAGGTCTGCTATTTTTGAAAAATCGAAGAACGACTGACATTTTTAGAATCTGATCTCAGGTCAGAATGGGTTCATCAGACCAGTGTGTGTCCGGCGGAAACCTCGTATGAATCTGATCTCAGGTCAGAATGGGTTAAGTGCCTGCCATAGGGCCCTAAAACAAAAGGAAGTTTTATTTCACTGGTTAAGAATTAACCTGCACAGGTCACCTAAGTTATGTGATAACAGTGAGTCATGACAGGGACCCAGATGATCTCATTGCTACCATTATCTACAGCTCACCTAGAGGAATTTAAGATATTCACCTGTTCTCCTGAGCTTTACATGTGCCAACACTAAACACATGAACACCGCTAATTATGAAGGAAAGATCCTAGATCCTATAAAAAAATCTTTTAATCTTGAAAGGATGACAAGAGCCAGGAGTATTAAATACAATTCAAATAGCACTCCGACAGAAACGATTGGCTTAATACAACAGCGTTTTTCTTCCTCGACGTAAAATTGCATATCAACCCATTTGGAGGAAGAAAAAGAAAAGAAAAGTGTTCTCAGGGAGGATTAGGTCAAATCATTTTAGTCAAAAAAAAAAAGAAAAAAAGACTGCTTCACACAGCCAGGAATAACAGCAAGGTTAAACAGCGCCAAAAACACCTCTATTACAATACAATATGGGTCAAGAAGACATCCCGTTACCATTTTAATTTTAACGGCACATACAGAAAAGGGAACTGTATCCACTGATAAAATGCAACGGTAACAGGATGCCACTGTATGTTAAGCTCCTGCCTATGTCTCCAGTTAGGACAGTGGTTCATGCACATCAGACAATCACTGTACATGCTATCAATCTCCCATGAAATCTACTGCGACTCGTGTTAAAGATGTGAAGTCCTTGCCCCCCCCGCCCCCCCACCCCCCCGAACACAAAATCTTTGACGTTTTTAAACTGTTTCCCCTTCCTCAAATTATCTAATATGCAGGGACAACACAAGCTTCTTTACAGTTTACATAATACAGTGTAATATTACACATTGGGCAAAAAAAAAAAAAAAAAAAAAAATCAAGCTCTTGATAAAACCCACCCGTCAGAATGAAGTACCAAACCCTTACAAAGAAATAAAAAGAACAAGGAACCAACACTTTGTACATTCTAAAGCTGAACCATGTTGACGACAAAACTTAAAACGAGAGAAAAGGAAGATTGTGGAACGGGAGTGAGCGAAGGTAGAGAGGGGTGTCCCTCCCCTCCCCTCCCCTCCCCCCCCCCCTCGGTTTTCATGACATCTGCGACGGCGACAGCTGTGCCTTCCTCATGGAGCGCAGTGCCTTCTCCCGTAGGTGTTTCTCCAAGTCATCGAGGCGGTCGTCTACTTCACTGTCTGATTCCTTAAGGAAAGGGGGGCTTTAATTAGACGTAATTCGTTTGCAGCCAGCGTGCATGCGCAAATGGAAAAGCTGCGTGACACGAGAGAGGGCAGCGAAGCGACCTAGAGAAACCTACTTTGACCACATTCTGAACGGGCACCCGTTTTGGTGTCGGCATCGTGTTATGCTTTAGCTATTGAAAAATAGCAGATCCACAAGCTCATATCGCGCCACCGAGTGGCGCGATACGAGCTTGTAGGTCTGCTATTTTTTTTTAAATCGACTGACATTTTTAGAATCTGATCTCAGGTCAGAATGGGTTCATCAGACCAGTGTGTGTCCAGTGGAAACCTCGTATGAATCTGATCTCAGGTCAGAATGGGTTAACCACATGAACCCTCAGTGGCATCCCTATTCGGGCCATGTCGTTAACAGGCCAGCGTCACTAGAAAATTACTAGATTTACAAGCTCGCGTTGTTGCAATGTTGAGCTTGTAGAATGGCTATTCTCAGCTAAAAAGGGGAAAAATGAGGGGGCCAATGGTAGACCCCTGGGGATCCCGGTCAACAAAGCATATTGGGTTAACGTGGTTAATTACTTTGTTCTATGATGATCTACAAGCCATCTTTCCAGGAAGCTATCAATTTTCACTACAATAGGAATCAACTTGTAGACTGGAAACTAATTTGAGAAATGCAAATCAACAAGGTGAACTCCAATCGTTTATTGGTCAAATGTATATTATCCACAGCAAATGTGGGTTTTTTTTTTAGGAATGGTGCATCTTACGGACTAGAAAAAATACTTCCCCCAAGCAGAAGTTAGTCTTTGTAATGCTACCAAAGTCACCTCATACTTGTCAACTTCTAATGTCTGCCTGCTGTTTCTCACTGGATACATTTTTCCAAACAAAACAGCATGCGAATGTGACGAGGGAACTTTGAAAAGAAATATGGGTGATATAAAGTTCACCATGTTGGAATACCCCTTTCAAGCTAGTCTCTCAACATAGCCAGGCGATTGATGACATCTGGTGTCATGATCTAAATTCAATGTGGCCGTTGGAACAGAGCAAACAAACCCAGGCCCATGCTTTGGAAACCTATCATTATCACAGTCCCAATATGAAGGACCGCCCCCAAATATGTTGCACTGGATCTGGGTATATATATATATCTTTATCCAGTTTTAGCAACGATATTGAATAGATGTCACAAGGCGTCTCCGTAAGCAGAGATCTCCGATCCTCTGGCAATGCAAGAGCAAGACTAAATCTAATCATACTGAAATAAAGGGTGGGAATTTAAAAACCAATCTGTAGGACTGTGGTATGTGTCGGACATGTGATGAAGAGTATGTGTGATTTGACTTGAATTCGATGGAATTGCCATCACCTTTTTCGACTCTGCATCCTCGTTCGCCCCCTGGTTCTCCGGGGCGTCTCCGGCCCCCACGCTGCCAGCCTTCTCCTTCTTATGCTTCTTGTGTTTCTTGTGTTTCTTCTCTTTCTTGTGTTTCTTTTCCTTCTTCTTCTTCTTCTTCTTCCCTCCGGCCTCAGCATCCGAGTTCTGTAATGGCAGATTTACAATTCAGGCATTCAAATAATCCAGAGCGATTTACAGTAAGCAAGAACAAAATAATTAATACATCAAAACATTAAAAAAAAAGAATCACCGTGAGTCCGTAAGAACCTAACGGTGGAATATCTATCTAAGGACAACTATACTATAGAGTGCCATGTCTACATAAAGTGCTATTTAAGTTACATTAAAAAAGTACTACGGCAAGTGCTAAGGGCTAAGATGGCGTCTGAAGAGGTGCGTTTTCAGACTGTGGCGGATGTTTGGGAGTGAATCTGTAGTTCCCGATTGCAATGGGAAGTTCATTCCACAGTTTTGGAGCCAGAAAGGAGAAGAGTTTGGGGACGTGTGGAGCGTTGTCCCGGCGTTTTTAACCCATTCTGACCGGGCACCCATTTTGGTGTCAGCATCATGTTATGCTTTATCTATTGAAAAATAGCAGATCTACAAGCTCATATCGCGCCACCGAGTGGCGCGATACAAGCTTGTAGGTCTGCTATTCTTTGAAAAATCGAAGAACGACTGACATTTTTAGAATCTGATCTCAGGTCAGAATGGGTTCATCAGACCAGTGGGTGTCCGGCGGAAACCTCGTATGAATCTGATCTCAGGTCAGCTTAGTGCTGCTAACTGGTTGTCCCGTCATACAATGCCTAATGTGTCGTAAATGCCTCCCCCCCCCCAGTATTTGTAGCATTTCTCAGCTGTTTTGTGTTTTCCCAGAGCCAACCTGTAGCGCAACAAATCCAATCCAGAGACGCAGTAGATCATTTTTTGACAAATAAGTGCATTTGGAGAGTGTGAAAGGGTTCACCATTCTAAGCTCCTTTTTGAAATGGAACTTGGGCTAAAACGTGGGGATAAATATCCCTTCTGATCCAAACATCCGGAGGAGACGGGGTCATACTGCGTCGTTTTGGGTTAGATAAGATTTTTTATAGTTTAAGGTGGAGAGTAATCTTAAAACCTCCACACTAATGCTCTTCACACCGCCTTCGTCGCAAAGGCGCGACGTGTGATTTAAAACCAAAAGCAATGCATGTGGTTTGGAGGGAGAGTCGTGGGCACAAAGTGAAAGTGGGTGGAAGCCGGCGGCTCTGAGTACATTCCAAACATGACATACGTAGAACAACTTGACCCATTTTGGGCAGGAACCCATTTGGGTGTTGGCGTCATGTCGTGCTTTAGCTATTGAAAAATAGCAGATCTACAAGCTCATAGCGCGCCACCGAGTGGCGCGCTACGAGCTTGTAGGTCTGCTATTTTTGAAAAATCGAAGAGCGACTGGCATTTTTTTAATCTGATCTCAGGTCAGAATGGGTTCATCAGACCAGTGTGTGCCCGGCGGAAACCTCGTATGAATCTGATCTCAGGTCAGAATGGGTTGTGTATTCCGATAGCGGACCCACCTTGCTTGGGCTCCTGGAGCCACTGCTGGCCTTCTTGGCCGGGGGAGGAGACCCGCTGGCGGAGCGGGCGGGCGAGGAGGCGGAGGCGGGGCGTTTCTGTGCTGCTGGAGGTGGAGGGGAAACGGACCTGGACAGGGCTCTCCTCATAGGCTGGGGGCTCGGAGACACTCTGGGGAACAGAAGGAAGAGTTAATTTAAAAAAATGTTTTTTTTTTTTTTAAATAAAGAAATAATAACCCATTCTGACCTGAGATCAGATTCATACGAGGGTTTCCACCGGACACACACTGGTCTGATTAACCCGTTCTGACCTGAGATCAGATTCTAAAAATGTCAGTTGTTCTTCGATTTTTCAAAAATAGCAGACCTACAAGCTCGTATCGCGCCACTCGGTGGCGCGATATGAGCTTGTAGATCTGCTATTTTTAAATAGCTAAAGCATAACATGATGCTGACACCAAAATGGGTGCCCGGTCAGAATGGGATAATATTCAACAGCTTTGACGAAACCGAGAATGAGGCGTTGATGAACTCATTCACCGCAAAGTACGTGTTTTACATGTCTTTCATTGAAAGCCCCAGAGCGCCAGGAACGCGGGGTTTTTTTGAGTGGTGCAAACACTCCTACAACCAGCAATGTCCGTGTGTACACCTATGTATGTATGTGGCATGTCCATGTTCACCTATGTGGCCATGGGCACGAGTATATGACTATAGGGTACCAGTAGGGGGCGCCAGAAACAGAGAGAGATAGTGCTGCAATGTTGCCTGCTAATGAGAGAGAGAGAGAGAGGTGGGGGGGGGGGGGGGGGGAGCTGCACCACTCAGTTCACATGGGTGTGATTTTTTTTTAATGAATGCTCGGTTCCGCTGTGGTCCGTCAATTAATTGATTCCCCCGGCCATCCGTTGTGTCACAATTGCGATCTTAGAACACTTTTTGAGTGGTGCAACCACTCCAAGGAACAGCAACGTCCGTGACTATGTGGCTATGTGTGTGACTACGAGTACCAGTAGGGGCGCTGTTGTGCCAGAAACAGAGAGAGAGAGATAGTGTCGCCTAGTGCTAATTACAGAGAGAGAGAGGCAGGGGGGAAAGGGAGTTGCACCACTCGGTTCACACAGGTGTGATTTCTTTTTTCTCGGATTGAGGCTCAGATTGAGGGGTTTCAACAGAATGTCGATGTTAGCAAATCGTCGCTATACCTCGCGGATACAATATTATGAATGCGTCCGATAGTATAGCCAGATTATATTTAGGCGATTTAGCTTGCTGTTCATTTCCCCGCTGTTCATTTCCGGCAGGGAAGTTGAGTTAACCCATTCTGACCGGGCACCCATTTTGGTGTTGGCATCATGTTATGCTTTAGCTATTGAAAAATAGCAGATCTACAAGCTCATATCGCGCCACCGAGTGGCGCGATACGAGCTTGTAGGTCTGCTATTTTTGAAAAATCGAAGACACTTTTAGAATCTGATCTCAGGTCAGAATGGATTAATAATGAAACTGTCAGGATGTAATAGACATTTCTAGAATCTGATCTCAGGTCAGAATGGGTTAAAATAATGATAAAAAAATAATAATAATAATAATAATAAGTCATTCATTTTAGAAGCCCAGTGTAAAAGAAAAGTCACCCCTACCTCTGCTTGCGTGGCTCAGGAGTCCGGGAAACCCTGCGGATGGGTCTGCTCCCGTGGTGGGAAGGAGACTGCTGCCTCCTCTGGTTGGATGACGGAGACGAGCCGCTGTTCTCAAAGCGCCCCGGAGGGCTGGCGGAGCCGCCCCGGGCGTTGTTGTTGTTGTTGCCGCGGCCGCGGACGGCGGGCGACGGGGAGAGGGGGCGGCTGGCGGCCGCCGCCTGGGGGGAGCGCGCCTCCCTGCCGCCGCTGGGCCGGCTGGAAGGCAACATGGGGCTCCTCCTGCTGTGCCTGCTGGGGGGAGGAGAGGCCGACGAGGGAGGCGTGCGTCTCTTCGGAGGAGGGGGAGAACTCCGGCGCTTGTTGTTGGGGGACCGGGAGGGGCGCCGCTTGGCCTGCGGAGGAGAGCCGCCGCCGCGCTGCTGCTTGGTGGGCGAGCTGGACAGCTTCCTCTTGGGCGGAGGCAGAGGGGAGGGGCTGTAGCGGCGCTGGATGGGGGGGGAATAGCGCCGGGGGGACGGAGAGCGTCTGCGGGCAGGTGGGGACGGAGACCTGGGGGAGGACAGGAGGACATGGACATGGACGGACAGCCACAAAACTATGATGAAAAATGTTACCTTTTTTCACTGACGAAAACTAAACAAAGACTAAATACAAAGCTATGACGACTAAATATATAGACATCGTCAACAAATAAAAAAACATGGGGACGCAGTGGAGAAGCAGATCCAGTGGAACTAAAAGAGGTAGGTATCGCGGCGTGTTGTGAGCTTGTAGATCTTCTATTTTCAGCATGCAACCAAAGTGTATGGCATTCAGGCATTTACGACGCCATCAAGGCCGGCCAAAAGAAAGTTGACAAACTAGACTAAAACCTGAACATCGCAGATGGCAACAAAAAAAAACGGTCTGGAGGTTTAACCCATTCTGACCGGGCACCCATTTTGGTGTCAGCATCATGTCGTGCTTTAGCTATTGAAAAATAGCGGCGCGATACGAGCTTGTAGGTCTGCTAGCGAGCGACTGACATTTTTTAGAATCTGATCTCAGGTCAGAATGGGTTTTCATCAGGACCAGTGTGTGTCCGGCGGAAACCTCGTATGAATCTGATCTCAGGTCAGAATGGGTTAAGGCGAAGGGGCGTGGCCTGTACCTGCGTCTAGCTGGAGAGGGTGATCTACGGCGGCGTGGGGGGGAGGTGGAGCGACGACGCCGGGCTCCGGGAGAGGGAGAGCGTCTCTTCCTGCAGAGAGAGAGAGAGAGATTATTAGACGGCACAAACACACACACAAACACATCTTTACATGCGATTGTCTTGGGACTGCCGTTCGGGCCCAGCGGTCTTAACCCATTCTGACCTGAGATCAGATTCATACGAGGTTTCCACATGGACACACACTGGTCTGATTAACCCATTCTGACCTGAGATCAGATTCTAAAAATGTCAGTCGCTCTTCGATTTTTCAAAAATAGCAGACCTACAAGCTCGTATCGCGCCACTCGGTGGCGCGATATGAGCTTGTAGATCTGCTATTTTTCAATAGCTAAAGCATAACATGATGCCGACACCAAAATGGGTGCCCGGTCAGAATGGGTTAACACCAATTAGGCCTTGGACGTGTACACGCGTCCTTTCTAATCAAATCACTCGCGGCATGCACACGGGCGTTCACCAACATGCTCGCGGCTCTAAAAGAACGGCTCGTATCTCCTAATCTAGGGAACTCGCCATGGTTTTGACCAGATGGGCACTGCTCTGTCTCTGTCAAAAGTGTTAAGAGAGTGGGTTAGTGACATGCTGTGCGCGCGCGTGTGTGTGTGTGTGTGTGTGTGTGTGTTTCTGACCGTGGCGAGGCGTCTCGGGCGTCTCGGTGTCGCCTCCGCGGTGAGGGTGTGTGGCTCCGCCTCCTTCGAACTTCGCCGTTCCTGGCGGCGCCTGGTGCTCCCGCCGGCCTCTTCGGTGCCTCGTCCTCCGACGAGGAGGAAGAGCCTGTATCTGAACGAAACAAGATCCAGTAAGTGTCCCGTTTTTGTTACCGACTCTCATTCAGTTGGGGACCACACCTGGAACCCACTGGTGGCCCCAGGACCACTGGTTGAGAACCACTGACTAAGGCCCAAACCACACCGCTGCAATGGTTAGTAGAGATGTCCCGATAAGGTATCGACCCTTATCTGTCATATCGGCGAATATACGTCTAACCACCGCTCCGCCACAGTTGACACTATGGCAGGTAAATACAACGTTGGGGCATGTGGAGTTTGCTTTGGAGTTGCCCCAAAGTGCAAGTGCACATATGAGTGAGGAGTCTGCTATAAACACAACACGAGATATATCGCTAGATAGCTACAAACACAGTATCGGTATTCGGTATCTGTGTCAGGCCAACACAGAAATGGTGGCATCGGGATCGGAAACGGAACGGGAAAAAAAAGTGTATCGGGACATCCCTAGTTGCAAGTAGTCGCATGTTGCAAGGAGCATGGCGACCGTCTGGTGTGGTTAGGGCTTTAGAGCAAAGAAAAACATCACAGTGTCAAATGTCAGGGAGAAGAATGGGTTGATATGGGAAAGAAAGAAAGAAAGAAAGAAAGAAAGAAAGAAAGAAAGAAAGAAAGAAAGAAAGAAAGAAGAATCAAATAGATTTTTTTAGAATAGAGCACAAAGGTCAAAATGCTTCCAACCTGAAGATGTCTGCCGGTTCTGTTTGCGATAGCTGCGTCGCTGCTGCACAGAATCTGCCGTTGCCCCTTTGTCGTTTTTATCGTCCTCTGAAATGCAAAGCACAAAGCTCCGGTCAGTGCCCGGGAAACCACATGGAGATGCAGTACACGATCCAAATTGAGATAGTTTCGATGTTTTCGTGCGCATAGCATAGCATGCTCCGTGACCGATTTCAGTCATACGGATTGCCATAGGAGTCGGCATGGCATGTCTTCTATGGAATCCATGAGTAAGTGTTTTTGAAGCGCACACACACAGCCTGACTGAAGCTCACCTGACTCAGACCCATCCGATGTCAGTCGGGGTTTTGCTGCGACAGGTGGAGAATCATTCCTCCCTCTTGGTTTTTGCATCGAGCCTGAAAAACAAGTCAGTGCAACCTTGAACATAACAG
Organism: Protomyctophum parallelum; assembly: GCF_964188405.1. Lineage (NCBI taxonomy): Eukaryota > Metazoa > Chordata > Actinopteri > Myctophiformes > Myctophidae > Protomyctophum > Protomyctophum parallelum. The sequence continues at coordinate 43,337,183 of NC_139718.1, read as the reverse complement.
CACAGAATGTGTTTCAGCGTTTTCCCTATATGCAATATTGAAAGCATGACCGACCGCCACAATAACACATTCCTCTTGCCAACGAATTGGTGTAGCGCTAGATCACTTTAAATGTAGATACAGAAGAATACCAATCAAATTGTTGGTGTGGTTTAATTTATCCATGTATCCATCCATTTTATTCAGGTGTGGTCAAGACTAGGCTAAGGATCTGGGAGGGGCATTCCATGTCTTCATGTTCTGGGATGTCACAATACCTTTCTACATAACCCATCGCCTCATATAAGAACCGTGTTTGAAAGAAATGTCATCCCGGCCGTTACACTCATGTGGATATGAAGAATCAACGGACAGAGAAAACGCTATCGTTACTGCTTACATTTTCGCTAGAAACAGACTGTATCATATATGACTGACTGACTGTCGCAAACGATACAGAGACACCTCCCTGACAATAACGCAGAGACAGCTTGTTTATTTTTGGACCACAACGCTTATATGAAACGATTTTAAGATGACCCCATGTTATTCTCCATAGAGAAATGACCTCCGTGAACCTGGGGATGAGCGAGTGACGTCGCTCTATTGGTTGTCTTTTAATGCACCATTTCCCAAACTTTTTCACGTCGAGGACCCCCAAATTGACACTCATTCGCCCGCGGACCCCCATTTGAAAAGATATGCCAGGGGCCCCCATAAGAGATGATTTTCAGTGATTTTCAACCCGTTTCATTTCAAGTTGACATGCATTAGTCTACGGATCCCCATTTAATAGCTTTTCTATCTCTGGGACCCCCAATTTATATTGTAAAATCAATGCTAATTTAAAGGACAACTTTAGTTTTTTTTCAACCAAGGTTCATGTTTTAGGTTGTTATTGGAGAAACTAAAAGATGAGTGTTATTACTTTTTCATTTGCTGCTTTCTTTCGTTTTAGGGATTTTAGCTCTTTTTGAAAGGGGGGCGGGGGCATTCGAGCATGGGGCTAAATATGTATTTTTTGACAAATTGTTATGGCGATTTCTTTTTTTTATTATTTACTATAGTCCTAATAAACCCCAGGAAATTACATCTGACCACAGAAGATCACAGGATCTACTGAATGTGAAGGTAGCCTACTGGGGGAAGGCTTATACTGTGTGGCTCAATATGTCAGTTTGTCACATTCAATAGATGCTGTGATCTTTTGTGGCCAGATGTAATTTCCTGGTGTTTATTAGGACTATAGTAAATAATAAAAAAATAAAGAAAAAGAAATACATATTTAGCCCCATGCTCGAATGCCCCCGCCCCCCTGTCAAAAACGGCGAAAATCCCTAAAACGAAAGAAAGCAGCAAATGAAAGAAAATTAACATTCACCTTTTAGTTTCTCTAATAACAACCTAAAACATGAACCTTGGTTGAAAAAAACTAAAGTTGTCCTTTAACTCCGAGAGCGTACAAATGTGTACACTCTCTCAGTTACAGACCCATAAGGGTCCATTTGGTTCCAAATTATCATTTAGCGGGGTCCCCCCTGGAACTCCCTCAAGTACCCCTGGGGGTCCCCGGACACCACTTTGGGAACCACTGTTTTAACCCATTCTGACCTGAGATCAGATTCTATAAACGTCTTCTACATCCTGACAGTTTTCTGATAAAGCTATGTTTCTATGTCAGTCGTTCTTCGATTTTTCAAAAAATAGCAGACCTACAAGCTCGTATCGCGCCACTCGCGCCACGCGATATGAGCTTGTAGATCTGCTATTTTTAAATAGCTAAAGCACAACATGATGCCAACACCAAAATGGGTTCCCGTTCAGAACGGGTTAATGTGTGCTTCATTGTGATTATTATTTAGGGACCACGATTCTCCAAATCCACAATTCAATTTGAATTCCAATTTTAATGTCACGATTAGACCGTCGTTGTTGATGTTATAAACAGTTAGGGGGAAAGTACCATTCTGCCATGTAGTGACTCTTCATTCGCAGAATTGCAACGGCGTCGGCCACGCTTCACATAAAAACAGCAGCTGACTTTCAAAGCTCTTCGTGGCAACTTGACTCGATTTCAAGGTCATGGATTCTTGCTCGTTTCGATAGATGGTCTACTTTTAGATTGTAGTGCCACGCGCTGTAATTGTTTGGGGGCGGGGGGGGGGCGGAACGGGCCTAACGCGGCCTGTAGAGCTTCCTGCCGTGGTTCTAGAAAAAGGTCTGCACATTTTCTGCCTGGCGATTAAAATATCAAGGGAACCCGAGATAATGAATGTCCCAATTGCCGGGTCACAGAGTTGAGGACACGACATCGAGGCTCTTTGCTTGTACTAAACCTATTGAACAGAGCTAGAATCTTCTCAGCATATTAACTGCAATTACATTTTTTTTTTTCAGATGAATTTGTATATCTACTATTTTTGAATAGTGTATGTGTATGTGTTATTCGGGACAATACGGGTATATATAAATATATACAGTATATACACACACTCATGTGAACCTTCTTTTTTTTATATATATATATAAATAATTAAAGCAGCCTTAGGTCTAACCCATTCTGGGCGGGAACCCCTTTTGTGTTTTAAGCATTATGTTATGCTTTGTAAAATAGCAGATCTACAAGCTCATAGCGCGGCACTCGGGTCTGCCATTTTTGAAAAATCGTGAAAATGCGGCACAAATCTTTGAATGCATATTATTTCAGAGCGAACGTTTTTAACTCAAATCTTTGCTTCCGGGGGGTTCCTGGAATAACATATTTTCAGATGGGGGGGGGGGGGGGGGCGATTACATATATTTTTTGGGGTCCTTGACATGAAATATTGAGCACCCCTGATATAGAAACGTAGGTATTTCAGAAAGCTGTCAGAATCAGAAAACTGTCAGGATTAACCCATTCTAGACGGGAACCCCTTGTGGCGTTTATAGCATTATGTTGTACTTTAGCTATTGAAAAATAGCAGATCTACAAGCTCAAAGCGCGGCACTCGTTGCCACGCTACAAACACGAGCTTGTAGATCTGCCATTAAATTTTTTAAACATTGTGAAAATGTGGGGCAAATCTTTGAAAATATATTCTCTCAGAGGGAATCTTTGCTTTCCGAGGGGGTCCCTGGAACAACATATATTTCAGATGGGGGGGGGGGGGGGGGGGGGTCGGCGGCCAATTACATAATAATTCTGGGGGTCCTCGACATGAAATATTGAGCACTACTGATATAGAAACATGAGGTATTTTAGAAAACCGTCAGGATTTTAGAAAGACATTTTCTTTTTATTTCTACGCCAGGCCCAAATGGGGCTGAATGGGTGACGTACCAGACGACCTGGACGGGGAGGCGGACCCTCTTGCCTTCCTGGCGTACCGGGGTGGGCTGGCCGAACGCCGGGCCTTCCCCAGCGGGCTGAGCGACGTGTCGGGGTGGCGCGCCGCCGGCTTCCTGGGCGGCGTCGCCGACGACGTCGTCCTCTTCACGGCCTTCTTGGGCGAACGAGAGGGGGAGGAGCTGCTGCCCGAGGACGAGGCAGAGCGGGAGCGCCTCCTGGAGGTCACAAAAGAAAAAGAGCATCGTTTTAGTTTAGTTTAAAAAAGGTCCCACGGGTTCCGTCTGAAGAGCATCGTACATTTACATCAACCGTCGTCATGTCATTTTGCATGACCAAAGACTTTAACCCATTCAGGCCTGATTTTTTTTTTCCAAAAAAAAGTTTTCTAAATCATGACAATTTTCTGAAAGATTTTAGGCACATTTTAACGATTTTTCTAAAATAGCAGACCTACAAGTTCATAGCGCGCCACTCGGTGGCGCGCTATGAACTTGTAGATCTGCTATTTTTCAATAGCTAAAGTTTAACGTAACGCTTAAAACAACAAAAAGGGGTCCCGCCCAGAATGGGTTAACTCTGAGGTGCTACCGAGTCCGACAAATATGAGATGCAACACTGGACGTGACGTGACTAACAGACTCACGCTAAAAAGTTTCAAATATTAATTCAACTCTAAAATGACAAAATTTGAGGCCGACAACGATGCAACGCACAGAAGGACTCTGCACTTCTGCTCAGAGGAAGGAGGAGGAGCCACAGCGCCTGCAGACTCCCAGTGTCGCCCCAACATCTCATCAGCCATCTTCCACCACGGACCGTTTCTAAACCACACCAATGGGTCTAGACTAGGGCTGACCTTCGATTACGTTTTTGATGATCGACGCTTCGATATAAATGGATACGAGGTGCGCGATGCGAGGCGCGCACCTTAAACAATAGCGGAGAGAAAGGCATGCTTGGATTGGTCTCATTTATTTAAAACGATAAGCATTGAAGCAACAACTGTTGCAGCCTTCATGAAAGCAGTGACGCACAAATAATTAGGCTTAATAAAATATCTGATCCGTAACAAGTCAACTGCCTGACGCAGGCATTACCTCTAAAAAAATATATATATAGCCTATAATCAAAGCTTCACTTCCGATTGAAACTCAGATGTGAAAACACCAAAAAAAGCACCAGTCCTGGAGCTCCAGGCGCGCTAATTTGCACCGCGGTCTACGCCGCTCTCAGGACCCTTCCGACGAGGCTCTTTCTTGGGGTAGAAAAGTGTGGATGACCGCGGCTCAAATTAGCGCGCCGGGAGCCCAGGAGGTCAGGGGCTTTTTCCCCTGTCCCATGCCGATTTTTCGCCACAATTGGGCCATCCCGTATGTGATACGCCAATTTCTTGTCACATAGTTGACACTGTACACCACTTGTTCTTTGTTCTCCTTGCATATTCTAAAATGCAACCACACTTTAGATTTATTTTGTGGCGGCATGAGTGCAGGCTGCTGTGTGTGTGTGTGTGTGTGTGTGTGTGTGTGTGTGTGTGTGTGTTGACTTCCTTGTTGTTATGGAGGGTTGTTATGGAGGGTTGCCATGGAGGGTTGTCTATTGCAGGGGCAGAAACGCCCAGTGACTCCAGGTAACGGCACTGATGACGTGTCCACGTTTATGTCATCAGTAGACGTTTCATTTAAAGAGGAGGGCTGTGTGAACCGTGAACACACTGACCTGCGAACAGGGGAGCGCCTGTGTCTGTGTCTAGAGCCTGGAGGGCCGCGCCTCGGGGGGCTCCTACGGCGAGGGGACATCCTCCTCCGGGGGCTCGGTCGTCTGCGTGGGGAGTACGATCTGGATGTGGGGAGAGAGAGAGAGAGGAATATAGAGTATATTTTGACTGAAATTGCAGATCTTTAAAGGTATATTCAGTGATTTCACTCAAAAACCCTTAGGTTTCGTTTTTGGCTGTGGGACCCAGCCTTTCGTCCAATCAGGATAGAGAGTCAAAAACGAAACCTACGGTTTTTTGACCCCCAGGGGTTAACTGGGGACAGGGAGGAACTCCTTATATGGCCAGCACACTCTATAGTAGGGAGGATTATCACAACAAAACAAAAAAATAAGTGATATTTGAATTAAGTGAAATCACTGAATATACCTTTAAGTTTCTGCTTCTACATTTTAAGTCATAAGAAAACAAATACAAATAAAGACAAATAACTTGTTAGACAAGAATCTGCACAAATAACAAAATTGCATTTGACCACCTAAGCTCTTTTCAAGTAACAACTAAATTGGGAAAAGTTTCACCTATGCCCAGTCCAAAATAAAACATCTGGATATATTGGCTGCCGATATATCCAAATACCGGCCATTATATCAGTCCGACACACAGTAATCCGTGAGAGCCTTATCGCAGGAAAGGACATTCCCTACCTGGACCGAGAGCGTCTTCTGCGGGTGCGGGAGTGGGACCGTGAGCGGGAGCGATGGCGGGGCCGATCCCGCTTGCCGTCCTTCTCGCGGGACTTGGGTCTCGGCTCCTCCTTCTTGACGGGCTTTTCTACCGACGGCTCCTTCACCTCCGTCACAGAGTCTGCCTTCACCACCTCCACGACCACGTCACTGCACAGCACAGAGAACATTTATATTATTCACCACCTCCACAGGGAACATTTATAAAACACCTTCACCACCTCCACAGAGAACATTTATAAAACACCTTCACCACCTCCACAGGGAACATTTATAAAACACCTTCTCCACCTCCACAGGGAACATTTATAAAACACCTTCACCACCTCCACAGAGAACATTTATAAAACACCTTCTCCACCTCCACAGGGAACATTTATAAAACACCTTCTCCACCTCCACAGAGAACATTTATAGAACACCTTCTCCACCTCCACAGGGAACATTTATAAAACACCTTCTCCACCTCCACAGGGAACATCTATAAAACACCTTCACCACCTCCACAGGGAACATCTATAAAACACCTTCACCACCTCCACAGAGAACATTTATAAAACACCTTCTCCACCTCCACAGGGAACATTTATAAAACACCTTCTCCACCTCCACAGAGAACATTTATAAAACACCTTCACCACCTCCACAGGGAACATTTATAAAACACCTTCTCCACCTCCACAGAGAACATTTATAAAACACCTTCTCCACCTCCACAGGGAACATTTATAAAACACCTTCACCACCTCCACAGGGAACATCTATAAAACACCTTCACCACCTCCACAGGGAACATCTATAAAACACCTTCACCACCTCCACAGGGAACATCTATAAAACACCTTCACCACCTCCACAGGGAACATTTATAAAACACCTTCACCACCTCCACAGGGAACATCTATAAAACACCTTCACCACCTCCACAGGGAACATCTATAAAACACCTTCACCACCTCCACAGGGAACATTTATAAAACACCTTCACCACCTCCACAGGGAACATTTATAAAACACCTTCACCACCTCCACAGGGAACATTTATAAAACACCTTCTCCACCTCCACAGAGAACATTTATAAAACACCTTCTCCACCTCCACAGAGAACATTTATAAAACACCTTCACCACCTCCACAGAGAACATTTATAAAACACCTTCTCCACCTCCACAGAGAACATCTATAAAACACCTTCACCACCTCCACAGGGAACATTTATAAAACACCTTCACCACCTCCACAGAGAACATTTATAAAACACCTTCACCACCTCCACAGAGAACATTTATAAAACACCTTCTCCACCTCCACAGAGAACATTTATAAAACACCTTCACCACCTCCACAGGGAACATTTATAAAACACCTTCACCACCTCCACAGAGAACATTTATAAAACACCTTCACCACCTCCACAGGGAACATTTATAAAACACCTTCACCACCTCCACAGAGAACATTTATAAAACACCTTCTCCACCTCCACAGGGAACATTTATAAAACACCTTCACCACCTCCACAGAGAACATTTATAAAACACCTTCTCCACCTCCACAGGGAACATTTATAAAACACCTTCACCACCTCCACAGGGAACATTTATAAAACACCTTCACCACCTCCACAGGGAACATTTATAAAACACCTTCTCCACCTCCACAGGGAACATTTATAAAACACCTTCACCACCTCCACAGGGAACATTTATAAAACACCTTCACCACCTCCACAGGGAACATCTATAAAACACCTTCACCACCTCCACAGAGAACATTTATAAAACACCTTCACCACCTCCACAGGGAACATTTATAAAACACCTTCACCACCTCCACAGGGAACATTTATAAAACACCTTCACCACCTCCACAGGGAACATTTATAAAACACCTTCACCACCTCCACAGGGAACATTTATAAAACACCTTCACCACCTCCACAGGGAACATTTATAAAACACCTTCACCACCTCCACAGGGAACATTTATAAAACACCTTCACCACCTCCACAGGGAACATCTATAAAACACCTTCTCCACCTCCACAGGGAACATCTATAAAACACCTTCTCCACCTCCACAGGGAACATTTATAAAACACCTTCACCACCTCCACAGAGAACATTTATAAAACACCTTCACCACCTCCACAGGGAACATTTATAAAACACCTTCTCCACCTCCACAGGGAACATTTATAAAACACCTTCACCACCTCCACAGGGAACATTTATAAAACACCTTCTCCACCTCCACAGAGAACATTTATAAAACACCTTCTCCACCTCCACAGAGAACATTTATAAAACACCTTCACCACCTCCACAACCACATCACTGTGCAGAGTGCAGACCACAGGGAAAAAATATGTAAACTAAATTATGAAATATTAAAATTAACTTGGGAGCCAAATAAATATTTAAATTTTCGGCAGCATCCCTACTCACATTATCCATGTGTTCTGAGCTTATAGATGATAAGATCTGCTACTTTCTCCAAATGTTTTGGCCCAGAATATATATGGACACTAGGGTTGAAGAATGGTCAAGAATGCCAGAGAGAGAGGGGGGGGGGGGGTGTTAAGGGGGTATAGTGCCAACCTGGTGGAGGAGGCTTCTTGGATGACGGGCTCAGGCACGATGCTCTCCGACGTGTCGGGCTCAGGCTGGGGCTGGGGCTCGGGCAGAGGCAGAGGCAGAGCCTGTGGCAGCGGCTCGTCTGGCTTTGGGGGGAGCTGCATCAACGCAGGCGGGGGTGAACTGGACCGGGGACTTGGACTGGGTTTGGGTCGCGGCGGGGAGCGCGAGGGACTGTGCTTCCGGTCTCGCTTCACGGGCGACCGTCGGCGTGGCGACGGCGTCCGCGACTTACGTCTAAGGCAGAAAAAGACGCAAAAGGATAATGGAATTATCGGGTTTGTGTGTGTGATGAATGATATAGAACTATGGTGTTTGCACGATACACATCACATACATATATCTCCTGGGGCTCTTGGACTGAGCCCTCTCTCTGCTTTCGTCCTTCTTTACGTCAATCTTCTTCAGAGAAGCAAGCTTCTCCTGTTCAATCTGCCAAAGATAAGACACAGCAGTAGTTCATGGATTAATTTATTCTATGATGATAATTGTATCGTTTGAAATGGCCAGGTGTGCCGTTTGATTTGAACAAAAGTAGCCTCGGAAACCCAGACGTTTTTTTATTTCCAGGAAGAAAAGTAACCCTCCACCGATAGATAGATAGATAGATACTGGGCTGCCTGCGGTTGTTGTTGCCCATCCCCACCAGTCTAACGACCCTCGGCCATAGAAATGCTAATGTGTGGCTTTGTTTACATGGGGACATAATCACCTACTCTCCTGGCACGTACTAAACAAAATAAACGCTTGCCTCGCGTGCGTTCCAGCTAGGGATGTCAGGGGGGTAACCGGCTAGCCGGTTAGCCGTCCGTTAAGAAATATCCGAGTATGCTTATCAGCTTTACGGTTAATTTGCATAATAATAAATGCGTGTTCTGATCTTAAATCCCTTTATTTTAGATAAAAAATTGTAGTAATAGTACAATATAAACATTACAGAGACTGTAGTCGTCACTGTACAATACTTTAAAACAGTTGTCATTTTGCACACATGCCTAAAATTGCTGTTATTTGCGCCGCCCAACTTTTTCTGCCCCCTCAATGTCCCAAAGTTCTCTGTTGTACTTCAATAGCTAGTTGGCTACAACGGTAGCTTTGCGGTAGTCAAAAACTTAAGCGAGTGACAGCGAGACGAGATTAACACAACATGTCGACCGTATCAATGCAGAGACCTACTTGGCATTATTAAATCCATTATCAAGTTAGCCATGTGCTATCGATGTTTGAGGGTTTTCTCGTCAGCGAAAAGTCAACAAACAGAACACGGTGACATGCATGCTGATCTTCCTTAATAATAAAAAAAAGGCTTAGCCCATGCGTCCAGTGGCTTTATAGGTATAGGCTGCTCAGATCTGGACTGGACTTATTTATGTTTTGGACTAGAACCGGTGGACTGTACTGTACTGTAGACGCGCAGATGCATGCATCATGCAGATGCGATGTGTTGTTTATTGATGTTTAAGCCTACAACAATTTATTTACATTGTTAAATGTTGCTTTTTTGTTTGTCTTTTAAAAAAGGAGCATAAATAAATGTATACCATTCGTCTGCCAACTTTAATCATGTAGCCTATACATGCATATTACATTTGGGGTAGCCTATTAAAAAAATAAAAATAAAAATCAACAACCGTTAATTAACCGGATAATGCCATCGGCTACCCGGCTTGGAAAATTAACCGTTACAGACATCCCTAGTTCCAGCCTGCTTTTTGCCGTTTAAGCAGACCTACAAGCCCACACTGTGATGCAAAAGCGGCAGTGATGGGCTTACAAATCGCCTTGGTGGAGCTACAGCTGAACTTCATGTTTCATAATAACGTTCGCTGTTGTCATACCGTACATTTATAATTATAAACAATTCTAAAAACGTAACAAACAAACATGTGTGATTCAGCGTGTTCAGATTGCGAGCGACACGGGCACACACACACACACACACACAACACAGACACTAAGCAGTGACGTCAGAAAGTGACTTTGTGTGTGTGCAATGTGCACTGCATGCACTCAAACTCTGTTGATCATGCGCGACGTGATGAAAGCAAATGTATTCGCATTGGTAGGTCAGGAAATAAAATATATAAATATAAAGAATATTTTTGTTAAAACTTGTATACATTGTGGCAGCTGTGCGGTGGTGTGTGTAAAAAGTATATATATATATATATATATATATATATATATATATATATATATCTAGGTGTGCCCTGGGATTTTTTTGGCTATGAAAAGTGTGCCCTGGGAGAAAAAAGGTTGGGAAACACTGGTCTAGTCCATGCCTATAAGGCACGGAGAAGCAGCCCTCAGTTACTACGGTCCTAAAATGTGGAACAGCCTGTCTGTGAACCTGCCTGTCTGTGAACCTGCGGCTGTCGGTTTTAAAAGAAATCTCACGACACCCCTATTTAGCATTGCCTTTACCTAGGTCTGATCATTACTCCATTGTTTTCTTTTGGCGGCTATTGTTAACCCATTCTGACCTGAGATCAGATTCATACGATGTTTCCGCCGGACAAACACTGGGTCTGATGAACCCATTCTGACCTGAGATCAGATTCTAAAAATGTCAGTCGTTTTTTTTTTTTTTTTTCAAAAATAGCAGACCTACAAGCTCGTATCGCGCCACTCGGTGGCGCGATATGAGCTTGTAGATCTGCTATTTTTAAATAGCTAAAGCATAACATGATGCTGACACCAAAATGGGTGCCCGGTCAGAATGGGTTAAAGGTTTTATGACATTCATTTTAATTTCTTTTTCTTTTAGATTTTATGACCTCAATTACACCCAAAAAACCTGAACTTTGAACATTCAGTGGATTTTCTGTGGTCTGAAGTTTTCTTTGGGTTTTTTTGGGCCTTTTGAGCTACAATGAAAACAGGCAACACAGTGAAACAGTGACATCTGCTGGCAAATCCCATTGACATATATGGGATTTGCAGTAAGTGATGTCACTTACTGCCGGCAAATCAGAGCACCTGTTTGAGCCAGAAAACCCCAGATCACAGAAAATCTACTGAATGTTAAAAGTTCATGTTTTTTGGGTGCAATTGAGATTAGAAAACCTAAAAAAAAACAAGAACAATTCCAAAACCTTTTTTTTAATGTCACAATCCCTTTAAATTTAAATGTTTTTCTATATTATTTTTTTTCCATGTTTTTTAAAATGTTTTTCCCCATTTGCATTCTGTGAAGCACATGCTGTATGAAATGTGCTATATAAATAAAGATTGATTGATAGATATTCGAGACCACAGCGCACATCTGGATTTCTGCTGCTTTGTCTCACCGCAGAGCGGCAGCACTTTTCTGGCTCAACATCGCGTCACAGCGGCGGTCGCCCAGCACCATGAACAAATGCATGGTTTCTCAGAAAGTGCGTGTAGAGCACCACGTATATATATCTAGGTGTGCCCCGAGATTTCTAGGCTATGAAATGTGTGTAAAGCACCACCGTGTGCGGCCGGTGTGAAGCTCACGGTTTCCTCACCTGTCTCTGCTTGATCTCCTCTTTCTTCTGCTCCAGGAAAGCGGAGGGGATGCCGGCGATGTTGTCCTGGGCACTGAGCAGCAGGGGCCACAGGTCCCTCATGAACTCCCGGGCGTTCTTCCCATTCAGGAATCCCGTGAGGTTGATCTGCATCATCTTGCTGTCCGGATGCTGCAACACACACACACACACACACACACAAAGGGGGAAAAGGAGAAGAAAAAAGAAACATATGGCCATTGAAACGTGGAATGGAAAAGTAGGCGAGGGGGGCAGCATCCCATTAAGTGGACTGCCTACCCCAAAGACCCCCACTTAACTTCCCTTCTTAGCTGTATAATATTAACCATACAAAGAATGACTATGATATTCAAAATTCCTCTGGGTCCAAATTAAGGACCGAATCAGAAAAATATCAAGCGAGGGTGTTCTGTAAAAAATCCTACGCACTCTCCTGAAACTGAGAATGCGAGTTAGCTGGAGGATAAGACATGTCTTTTATCAAATTAAAATAATCCCACTTGCATGCAATACTGCTGTTGTGCCTCGCCATGTAATAGCTGCCATACAATTAAAGTGATAACCCCCCCCCCCTCGTTCTTCTATACAAATTGTACCCCACACCCCCGCTAATTGTATACTAAATATATACCCCGTCGTACGACACTGTCACTTGCCGAAAACAGCCGTCCGCAAGCGTGTTTTCGGCGAGTGACGGTCGTATGACGACGTATATACACCTATATTTAAAAAGAAAAGGCTTTATAACTCCTTGGGAGTTTCTCTCTCAACTTGCTCTCAAGTCTCCACCACAGTGAGTCTACTCCTCAGGACACAAGCACATGTATAGAGCCACAGTACAGAGTGCGTTAAAACCCAACACTGCCAAGTACAGTCCCCGGGGGTCTTCTCAGTGAGATCAGCGTGGGGACCGGCGGGCAGAGGGAGCTCCCTTGGCTTGCTTCCGCCTCCCTACTGCTTGAGACTCAACCACCTTGAGCTTAATGTTATATCATTTATCTAAATTGCAAGAGACGAACAAGCAATAATGAGTGCACAGTACAAAGAAACGGGGATTTATGTTTCAACAAAAACTGTCACAAGAATGATTCTGAGATACCAATTATATACGTTTACCAAATATGCTACAGTTGCCCTTTAAGCGATAGCCGTTAACTCCCTCCCCCGTTACCCAAAACATTGAATCAAAATATAGTAAGCAGAATCTTAAGTATACTTGGACCTTCATCGCCTCTAGCTGAATGAAAATCAGATCACAAGTTATATAGTATACACACACACCAAGATTTCCTAACAAATATACCATGGATTGGATCATAAAACAAAAAGGTTCAGAGCAATTATCCCATTTATAGTTTTCAATTATCCTAATATATAGCATGGATAATGGCATATTATTCCTTGCCGTGTGAAACCCCAAGTTATAGTGAGACTTTAACCACATGAACCCCTCGCATTTATGTTCTTGGGGTTAACGTCTGGCAAGAATAGCAGACCTACAAGCTCACAGCACGACGGGGCGCAATGTGAGCTTGTTCCTTCTGCGAAGGAACAGTGTGTGTGGACGCCCTGGGGGACCCAAGTCAACTAAACATAGGGTTTATGTGGTTAAAGTGGGGAATCAAACATTGCAATAGGATGCTCTAAATGCACAGGTTCATCTGACTACAGTAGATCTCTATGACGAGGACTGTACAACATGACGCATGCATACTGCAGCAGTGTTGATTTCGCCGACTAAAAACGATGACAAAAAATGTTCGTCGACTACCTTTTTTTTTTCACTAAATAGAAACTAACTAGACTAGAATGTTAGGGAGGGACTGGTGGACAAGAGATCCAGTGGAAGTCATTTTACACTTGGTTGCATGCTGAAAATAGCAGATGTACAAGCTCACACCGCGCCGTGCTGCGACAAGGTTATGAGCTTGTAGATCGGCTATTTTCAGCAAGCATACAATCAGCCATTAGGACGGGATCAAGGCCCGCCAAAATACATTTTAGTCGACTAAATCAACTGTAGATTTAGTAGACTAAAACTAGACTAACTACAACATTCCAGGTGACTAAAACTAAATGAAAAGTATTCAAGAGACTATGACCAAAACTAAAATCTGCTGTCAAAATCAACACTGTACTGCAGTCCTCACTGATAGCATACAGAACATCAATGCACAGTATATGGAGGCTTAACATGAAAGCTTTGTTAAAAGGCTGGCTTTTGTCTAAAAAAATCCAAAGTACAACTGCCACTGACATGTCAAGTAGCATTATGCATTAATCTTAACATTATACCATCATGCTAGACGATAGACTGCTTTTCTGTTTCCCCTGCAATTCCAGTTAGGGCTGAGGGGGATTAAGAAGTAAAGTTGCATTGCAAATTGCTGTTAAGAAAAATGATACGGCATTGTTTCAAATGTCTATAGCTGTCATGATTGTTATTAATCCCTCCACATAACTCACCTCAAACCACACACTGCATCATGAAGGGAGAGTTGGGCTCAGTGACTTTGGGCTCAGGAGAGAGCTAATTAGGTGTTGGTGCTATACTTCTGATGCAAGGTATAACATCCATATTGGTTCAGGCCTTTTAAATCATAAATCACATCATCATTAGAAGATTGCTGCACAAGAGGCACTTTGTCACATCACAGCAACAACAAATGTCATTATGAATGCGCTTTAGGCTTATATTGCTGTTTTCACCCCACCCCCATTTAATTTAGTAATCTGACTTTTAACTAAAGTGTCATTTATTTTCTTAACAGCCTTTCATGTCCCTCTTACTCTTTAGGCAATAGCCTGCAATAATACTTTGTTTTGTGGAAAAACAAAACAAGCTATTTTGTCAATGACATTACCTTCTCCTCCAGCTGGTTAAATACGAACTCTATGACGACATCGTCCTCGAACCCAAGGATCTCCGTCACTCGCTTAGTGATCCACGGTTTGATGACCTCCAGGTTCACTTTGGTCATGTCCACCTAGACGGAGCAACAACAGCAAGGGTTCACTCACAAATTACACAACTTCAAACATACTAGCTTGTCAAAATGTTGTTAGTGAGAAGAGAACTTCACATTCTAATAGATACGGTCGAATGCATCTTAGTGATGCTAATGCTAATGTATTTGGCATCCCAAAACGCAGATTATTGATAATGGACCCATCCGTGGACCTTTCTGGGGGGTCCCATGGACGCTCTACTAGTGTACTCTGCACTGTACTGTCATTTGGTGCCATTTCATTTACTTTATGTTTGCATGTACTTAAGTTTGCACCGTTTGCATAACTCTGCAATTGTCAGATTTAGAATTGTGTTTATTTCTTTAACCCATTCTGACCTGAGATCAGATTCATACGAGGTTTCCGCCGGACACACACTGGTCCTGATGAACCCATTCTGACCTGAGATCAGATTCTAAAAATGTCAGTCGTTCTTCGATTTTTCAAAAAATAGCAGACCTACAAGCTCGTATCGCGCCACTCGGTGGCGCGATATGAGCTTGTAGATCTGCTATTTTTAAATAGCTAAAGCATAACATGATGCTGACACCAAAATGCACCAAAATGGGTGCCCGGTCAGAATGGGTTAAGATACGGTATATTTCATACATGAATATATCCATTTTATAACCATACCATACTAGAGTAAATGAGTTAAATGCTGCAATTTGTTAAGAAATAATGACAAAATATGACTCCCAATGTCGTTGAAGCGGGACTCGTAAAATGTCCATAGGGACCCATTAAAAAAAAACACCCCTGGGTTCGGGGACCCATTACATTAGAAATACATCACCGCATCTACAGATGAGAGGAAATCTTACAAACTAGATTCACCAATTAGATTTATTTTTTAATAGAACACGACATCTACACAACTGCTGAATAGTTGGAAGCATTTGATGGACAGCATAATCGGATCACAACTAGATGCATTTGCCTAGTGGTTAACATGGTGGCAGAACTGTACCTTTTTGTCCAGACATTCTGCAAATTTCAGCTGCTTCAGTAACTTCTTATGTTTGTTGCTGAAGCGGTTGTCCTGTTCCGCACTGGTACCCTTTAAATTAAACCGACAAATATAACAGACATTACTTTGACATACAATTAGCACAGTACACTTACACTTACAGTAAACTTTATATTATAGCCAATGAGTGCAATCACAGGATAGTCAGCTACAGGAAGATTTCCCAGGCCTAATACAATATCAGGGCCCAAAAACCAGATGAATCCTTAAAATTTAGCTCATTATCGGCTCTTGTTAACTATTGATATCTTACACTTACAAGTTCTGGAATATGTAATAGGCCAGAAAACCGAGACTTGATATGAAGACCTGATAGTAACCAATCGCTCCCATTCCCAGGAGGTGAGCTGTCCTGAGAAATATCTGCACTAAGGGGGAGCGTACACATGTTCCACACTCCACAAATAACGCTTACAATAACCCTAAAACTGAGGTAAAGTAAGGGAACATGGAACCTGGGGAACATAGGGATGACCCCAGTCACCCCCTCCACTGTTGAGAATGACTTTTCTGATCACAGGGCAGTCAGGGCGACACTCTCTCTCTCTACAGTTGAGACAGTTGTAAAATGAAAAATACACAACTAAATCTCATGGGGGTCTGTGGCTGGCCCTGCAGCCTAAATAATACAATCAAGTTGGGAGTCCTTGATGTCTCAGAATGTCCAGAATGTCTCAACCTTTTCAGATAATTAAAAAGAATACAATAAACATGCGGGCACGATGACACATTTTCTGGTGGTTTCAAACTTTGACTTTTAGTTTTACTCGTGAGTGTCTCGTGCGTGCATTTGTTGCGCGTGAAGAACCACCCAGCCAGGCCTTAATTCATTAAGACTCGAGCCATTCATTCACATACATAGTGGGGTGTACTGTACTGTCGCTTGCCCTTGCCAAAAGGTGCTCTTTTGCATGTCGGGCAAGCGACAGACAGCCTCGCGTGGTGGCCTAGTCGGTCTGTAAAATAAACATGTACTTTGCCATGCTAGCCAGCCTTAGGACGAAGTGTGCGTGAGCCTTTTTAGCCACTTTGTCCCATCACGGCGAACTCTCTCACAGCGCTTCAAACGCGTATTCAATCGGACAAGCGCGTCGTATCGAGGTTGTAGATCTGTACCGTTTGTTTGTGAAACATTTAAGAATTGAATAAGTGGGGTAACCAAGCACACGGCCGCCATGTTTATTAGCTCAATGCTACGAGTTAGCTCAATGCTAAGTTAGCTAAAAACGGACCCCGGTCTACTTCCTGGTGTCTTTATTATAACGGCACTTCCATCATCCCCAGTTCAATGATCAAACGCCGCAAAATAACCCGAGATTATCCAAACGTTAGCTCACATTGTCCATGTATGTAATAACACAGTCTTAACCAATTAACTAACTAATGAAGTGGAACAGGATCAGGGCCCCCCCCACCACCACCCCCGAGGTGTTTATTACAGACAGATTACACTTTGAATCAATGGCGTCGCGTATTAAACCAACCGGCTACACACTGCTGCTGCTGCTAAGTTTGACACAAAACCAACACGATTCAAAATGCACTGGGTAACGACAACAAATCGTGTAATTGTGGTTTTGTAAAAGGCGCTTTGCTTACGCGGAAGAATCCCGCGTCCATTGTGGTAGAAGAAGGATATTACAGATGATGTTGAAGACAGACAGACAGTACGTGTGTGTGGGGTGGAGGTTTCAGTCTCGACTCGAGGCGGCGGAGGCTCCGGCTAAACATGGATGGAAGAGTGACACACCATAGGGTAGTGATCTCTCGCGTGGGTATGGCGTGGTCACGCGAGAGAGAGAGGGGGCTCTGGGTCTCGCCAGAGTAGACCGTTAGAAACCGTTAGAACAAGCTAATTGCCTTGATACTAATATTTCGTGCCAGGGACAAAGACAATTGTTAAAATAATAATAATTATAATAATAATAATAAATAAAAGCTATGTAGAAATAAGAAAATACTTCTACAAGCATTGATTGATTGATTGATTGATTGATTGATTGATTGATTGATTGATTGATTGATTGAAGTATGTATTAACAGATTGGAGATTTACAGTACATTTCAAGAACAACTCAATACAAGACTGTTAACTGTGGACGACACCATAAAGCATTACACTTGTTTACAATAGGGTCCACCATGTTCAATTCATCATAACATAATACAGATGTACAAATAGCCTATACACTTATAGCCAAAAACAGGAAATCATCATAGAGGAGGTAAAAAGGGAAAAAGTGGTGGGTGAGGGGATTCAGATTTTATGGGGGCCAGTTTCGAATTGCACTATTGCAGCCATCCGTATAGTGCCCCTTGAGAGCGGTTTTGAAGGAGTCAAGGGATTCACATGTCTTAATGACTGTTGGTATAGGGTGTTTCACATTTTGGTGGCATAGGAGCGAAAGGAATTTAGTTCCTTGTTTGTACCGAAATCTGGGTTGCACATGGTTTGTTGAACTCCCTCTGGTGTTGTGTGGACTTCGTTGACATTAAATAAGGAAGTATCTTGGTGGTGTAACGAATCTTGTGGACCAGACCCCATTGCAAGATCATTACTCTGTCGTCAACTATAAGCCATTCCAACCTGTCAAAGTGGGCAGGGGTGAGGTGGGTTCAGGGGGTGACGGCAAATATGAGACGTGTGCGGGGACAAGATGACGTACGTAAACTTTCCCTTCATTGTCAATGGCATTTAATGTTTGTGTTGCGGACATTTTGTGGGGACAAAAGCTCTATATAGACGCTTGTGTGAAGTGAGGGGTGGCCACTGTGGCTGCCACATGACATCAATGCAGTGGCATTTCAATGGGAATTACATGTTGGGCAGACAACAATAAGCAAGCATAATAGCAAAGAGATGGATCATTTGTTCTGTCAGATATAACTGTCACTTCCGTTGGTCAGCATTAGAGTACAGTTGATTAAACACATATGTACATATCCAGAGCATACATATCCATGTGAAACACATAATACACTGTTTATATATTCATTGCGAGTATAATAAATACGCTAAGTGAAGTATATAATATAATAGTGTATAAATAAATTGAATAAATAAGTTGAAGAGCAATAGTCATCATTGCATCATGGGCATGTGCAGGAGGTCGTAAGGTAAGAAGACAGCGCACTTTTGAATATGTTGAAAGATGAAATGGATCGAATATTGGTTGGTAAGTTGTTCCAGTCAGAGGGAGCATAAATGCATAAATGCAAAGCAATACATTTAAACATAAATGCATTTTACCTAATGTATTGGAGACTATGGGAACAGAAAAATAAGGTTGAATGGAATCCCTTAGTTGCTAATTGGTGGTGGGTGGTTCTAGAAACTGTTTGAGATATTGAGGATAATTGGTTTTCAAAGAGATATACCTGCCAGACGAGTAGGCTACAAAGGCTGAAACCTAAGGCATGCATTTGCATTCTAATGTGTGATTGAGGGTCATGCTATTGAGTTTGTGCTTGAAATGTACTGTAATTCTGCAAACTGTTAATAAATATTTCAATCAATCAATCAATCAATCAATGCTCTATGCGCAACGGTCAATCCGCAGAAAAGGATTTGGACAGGCGGGCCGTCTGTCCTCGCCTTATTGTATAGATAACGCCACTGCAATACTGCATCAATGTTTGTTTAACTTCTGTAAACAAACATTAAAAGTCCATAGACTTGGCTGCCATATCATTTCAAAAGCCAGACAAAAAAAAGAAGAACAATCACACCTGTGTGAAGTGAGTGGTGCTCATCATACATCATCTCATTCTGGCCAATCACAATGTGGGTCCTCACTTTCTTCACATATTATTCAATGTTTGTGTTCACACAAACCCGGAAAGCTGGGCATAGGAGGGCCTAGTGCCCCTCAAAAATCACACTTGTGTGAAGTGAGGGGCACAAGATGGATTTATATTGGCCATATGACGTCTTATGTCATCAGTAATTACAGCCCTAAACAAACATCAAAGTCCAATAGACTTGGCTGTCACATGACATCATCTTCAAACGTTTTTCGGATTTTTAGCTGCGTTTCTCCATCGGTTTTCCGAGAAAACGCGTCCAGTGTGCAACCACCTTAAATGGTTGGGGGGTGCTGTGAATTTCTGGGGATAAGCTTGGACTTTCTACCGGGTGCCTTCATGGCTTCACGTGATGTTTGTGCCTTTACCAATATAAATGGTAAAAACACAACACTGTTTTACCATTAACCCCCATTGAATCAGGGGAAGCATCTTGTGTTAGCTATTCAAAAATAGCAGATATACAAGCTCACAGTGCGTCACTTCGTGCCACACTGCGAGCTTGTGCATCTGCTATTTTTGAACATTTTTGAAGAATCTTGAAAGTGCGAGAACTAACGATTTAGAAGGCATTTGTAGAGTCGCCCCTCCTCCTCCTATAGGTTTTAATGGGTCAACCGCACAACAGCAGTTGAGAAATGTTGCGCTGGACGTTGAATTTGAAAGGAGTGCCAAAGAAGAACTTCCATGCTGCCGTGGCGGTGGGACACAGGGTGTACTCGTTTGGCGGGCACTGCGCGCACAACGTGGATCAGATCGGTGTCCACGTCTTCAACATGGTGTCGTTGCGCTGGATCACGTTGGCCCAAGTGACGACCGGAAGAGGCCCGGAACGACCCCCTCAGGTTCCCCCCATGCTCTACAGCCACTCGGCCGTGGCCATAGAAGACCTCATCTACATCTGGGGTGGTTTCACTAACACGGGGAGGTACGGCGATGGGCTTTATGCGTTCGACGTCGACACCCGTGCGTGGCTCAAGCCCAGGGTCCACGGGACCGTCCCCGGGGCGCGGTATAACCACTCGGCCTGTGCCCTGCGCAAGGTCATGTATGTCTACGGCGGGTACAGCCAGCTGACCGGACGCACAAATTCCGTTCACATGTTGGACACCGGCGCCATGTTCTGGTCCCTGGTCGATGCCGGAGGCACCCCCGCGCCCGCTTCGGAACGTCACTTTTCCACCATCGTCGGTACAAAGATGTTCGTGTTCGGGGGCTACAATAACGACTACGAGAATGATGACAACGTCAGAGTGTTTGACACGGACACCGACTGCTGGCTGAGCACGCCTTCGGCACGGCTTTTCCCAGAAGTCAGAGGGGATAATCCCGCCTTCGCCCACGGCGGAGAGCTGTACGTATTCGGTGGCAAACACCTTGACTTCAACGATCTGTGGAAATTCCATCCAGAGACTTTCTCCTGGAAGAAGATCAAGCCCAAGGGGAAAGGCCCGTGCTGGATGTCCAGGATGTGCTGTTGCACTGTGGGAGATCGTATCATCACCTTTGGAGTATACACGCCTGATGACCTGTACATCTTAGACCTAAGTCCTAGCCTGAAGACATTATGCAAGATGGCAGTTATTCAGTGCAGTCTGGAGCAGTCTGGACTCCCACACACCATCAGGTGGGAACTGGCAGCCATGACGACCAACGGAAACAGAAAAGACTATTGAGAATGCTCGCTAACATGAACCCACAAAAAAACAAGTAAACAGCAAGCCCACATACAGGTTAAAAGTCACACCCCAGTGTGAAGTACATGACGTCATAGTATTTTGCCATTGACTTGAATGGGAATTGTGCTTGGGAATTAGCATGCACACAAAGTCACTTGTTTGAGCGGTCAGCACTGCTCAAACATAGATGACATTGGCAGAAAACAAGTTCAATGGAACAGAAGAAATGGAAAGACCAGGACCAGGAGATCCCCACACTTACAAAGTGTCCATTCAGAAAGAAAGAAAGAAAGCAGAGCACAGGAATGTGCTTAATGATACCCACCAGGAACTATAAGCAGCATAGAGCATAAACCAACTGAACTGTGCCACGGTATTGCTGCAAAGTATCATATGCCCACTTGTTCTCCATCAGGGATGAATGTATTCTTTGAGAAAAGGAATGGAGAGTTAAGGAAGAGAACTATGAGAGAGGGGAACCCATTTTTGAGGGGGGCTAGCCCCTCCTACAGTTTTGTGTGTATGTGTGTCGACTGTCTGTCCGTTTCGTTTGAGCACGGAATGTGCTCAGCTGAATCACGGAATGTGATGTATGATGATATATGCGCGCCCCTCGCTTCACACAAGTGTGATTTCTTTTATTAGTTTTTCTTCTGCTCTGTCATATTTGGGACAATTTTAAAGCAAGCAGTATGAGGTCATGGTTGCCAGTTATACAATGTTTCAACTTATAATGACATTATGCCCAAAATAGTAAAGTGCCACATTGACATCGCTTATGATGCAATTCATGTATTGATTGATTTGATATTGATTTATTGTGACAACATCTTTGTTTATTGTTGTTGTTTTGTTATTTTAATTAAATTTGTTTTAGATACTGGTTACTAGGATGGTCTAGGATGGTTACATCAGTGGGCTGGATAAAGTGAAAAAGTCATACGATTTGTCACACGTTACCGCAGTGAAATTTGTTCTCCGCATTTGACCCATCTCTTGGAGCGGTGAGCCGCAGTGGTGAGCTGCAGCGTGCGCCACGCTCGGGAATCATTTGATTAGTGGATTTGACCCCCAATCCAACCCTTTGATGCTGAGTGTCAAGCAGGGAGGTCCCATTTTTACAGTCTTTGGTATGACCCGGCCGGGGATTGAACCCCGACCTGAGCGACCTCCCGGTTTCAGGGCGGACAGTCTAACCACAAGGCCACTGAGCTGGATAAGATCCTATCTGGAGGGGAGAGAAGGTGCAGGTGAACGGAATCCTGTCCCCCCCCCCCCCCCCCCCCCCCCTCCCAGTGAGCTGCGTCATACTATAGGCCAGGACCTTTACTGTTCCTACTGTATGTAAACGACATGCCATCGGCACGTGACTGCAATCTGTTCATGTTCGCAGATGACTGGGGCAAGGAAAGGACAGACTGCAGGTTGAGGAGGCCCTTAGCTCCGAACTCGGTATAGAATCTGTACCTGCATGGCTCACTGATAACAGACTATCACTGTGGCTGTGACTGTGGCTCAGGAGGTAGAGCAGGTAGTCCAATGATCCATGGGTCGGCGGTTCGAATCCCGGCTCCTCCTGTCTACATGTCGAAGTGTCCTTGGGCAAGACACTGAACCCCAAATTGCTTCCGATGTGCTGGTTGGCACCTTGCATGGCTTCCGTCGCAATCGGTGTATGAATGTGTGTGTGAATGGATGAATGTAATGCACATCTAGGTAAAGCGCCTTGGATAAAGGTGCTATATAAATGCACCATTTACCTTAGGAAACAACTGAATCCATTCTCTTTGGGTCCAGAATAAACCTCTCCAAGGCCAAAGACTTCACGGTCAAAGTGGGCGACAATGTCGGACAAGGAAATGTGAAATGAACTACACATGGGTTGCATCTTAACTGCATGGGTGCCATAGGTAAATGATGTAAACAATACAGTAGACCTACAGTACCTTCTGCCGACACCAGAGGGAACCAAAGACCGACATAGGCCTACTGTTTGAGCTGAGTTTCATGGCGTTTATATCAGTGTTTTGATTGATTGATTGAAATATTTATTAACAGTTTGCAGAATTACAGTACATTTCAAGCACAAACTCAATACAAAGACTGTTAACTGTGAGTGGACGACCCAATTAAGCATTACACTTGTTTACAAGAGGGTCCACCATGTTCAATTCATCAAAACATTTAGAGACGTACAAATAGACACTTCTATATAGTCAAAGAACAGAACAGGAATTCATCATAAAGGAAGCAAAAAGGGAAAAGAAACATATACAGTGTATTATGTTTATCTTCGTGGGACGAGGCCAGAGCTTCATGCTGCATCAGATTTGCAAGATGATCGGCCTCGTCATTGCTGTGATCAAGGGCTACGCAAAGGAGTACGTGATGGAGCGGAGCTGGGGTGAGGATAAGGTTGATGTTCCCAAGGCTCCTGGGTTGGGCCTGGTTCTGGAGCAGGTACATTTTGACAGGTACAACAAACGGCCTTCATGAGCGCCTCGAATGGAGCCGAGAGGAAGAGGCCATTAGGACCTCCAAGGAGGACCACATCTATCCGAGCATTGATGAGACCGAATGCCAAGAAGGCTCCATGGTTAGCTCAACTTAGCTGGATGGCCACACTTCTTTGCCGTGACTTTGAGGCTACTTCTACGCATTCGCAGGAAGAGAAGGACCAGAAACAGCATGATGAAGATGAGGGTAAAGCATCTTCGCAGATCTTTTGCCGCTGACTTTTTCTGCATGAAATGATTGTCAAGAATGTCAATTTTGTGATACATTTCATCCTGCACACAATTCTATACTTCAAAATCCTAACACTGACTGGGGACAGTGGGGAGTCTGGGACATACGTAGGTGGGTTGTTGCTAGTCTAATGATCAGATCATACATCTTAATGTGAAAATATTTCTAAATGTTATGTATATATTATGTTATGTAGGCCTATAACCCATGGACAATCAAAAAATATTGCCGGGGAAACTCTCCCGCCAGGTGAAAGGAAGCAGCTTGGACTCCTCATGCAAAGAAGGAAGCATGAGGTCAGTCTGCTGCCCTCCCCAGTTTGGCAGAGGAAGTGTAGTGTAGATAATTGACACTGGGTGTTGCAAAATCCTGGGATAAAAATGTGAGAATTAAAATAAATAAGCATGCTCTAAAGATGCGGCGTCACAATTTAAAACTAAGGACACAAACAAATCAAACAGGTGTTATCTTTGATCATCCCTTTATTGAGAATACCACACATCCATGATAACATGATGGGGTGGAGGAATCCAGCAATTCAAATCAAATCAAACTAAAATCTTTCAAACAAAAGAAATAAGAGTGAGACTCATTTTCCATAGATAGAAAAAGGGTCTCTCCTTCCTTAGCCACAAAATGAGAGAGAGAAGCCCCTCAATTTGCATCATTGCTTTTGGTATTCAGTTTAAAACTATTACAGAACTAAGAAAATTAAGTACTGTAATATTTTCCAAAATGTTCAGGTTAATTGTTTTTTTATTTCTTATTTTTTTTTGTGTGTGTGTGTATTTTGTTGGAGAGGTGACTGGTGACTGGGGCCAGTGCAGTGTCCCTCTCTCCCCATAGAGGTGACTGGTGACTGGGGACAGTGCAGTGTCCCTCTCTCCCCATAGAGGTGACTGGTGACTGGGGCCAGTGCAGTGTCCCTCTCTCCCCATAGAGGTGACTGGTGACTGGGGACAGTGCAGTGCCGTGTCCTTCTCTCCCTGTGCGCCTCCTGAAACAACAAACAAAACCTTTACTTGACTCCCATAACTGTGAGAGTGTAGTACAAATGGAACCAAATTTGGTTTCATTTGTCATTTAGGGCTAGGGATCTAGACCGATTCGCTACATTCAGCGTTTTGCTTTGTTCACTTCGCCTCTCAGTCTGGGAGTCTTCCCTATTTGAAAGGGGACGGCTTCGATCACACAGGCACGGAGGATTCTGATTGGTACTGTGATCTGCAATCAGCAAATGACGTGCCTATGAACGCAACGGGTGACGTTCGGAAATTAGGCTCAAGCGGAAGCTTCCCAGGCTGGGAAGCGACGCAAAATGACCGAGCGCTGACTCTAGCGAGTCAGTCTGGATTCCAGGTTAAATAAATCACTCCATATACCTGGGCAACTGGCGGCGCTCACCTTCACTTAATGAGGGTTAATATCGGAAAACTGATATACTGTATTATTGATTGATTGAACACATGCAAACATGCTTTAATTCTATATTAGTAGCTTAATGACTAGTATTACACACTTTTATTGTATGTGCAATGTATTTGTATTTAAGTTCATAAAGTTAACATAAGTAAATAAGTACAACTAAATGCATTAAAAAAAAAAAAAAAAAAAAAAAAGACTTTTCAGGATTCCAATTCAAAAATATAAAAAAATAATTCAAAAATTGCTGAAATAGCAAAACTACATGCTCAAAACGCGCGTTGAGCTTGTAGATGGGCTATTTTTGCTATACTTTTGTCTGACGTAGAAGTATGGCATTAATCATGGAAAAAGTTCTGCCCGACAGTATGTATATATGCAATGTGGCCCTCTGGAGTGAGCGTGTAGATATAGTGGCCCTCTGGAGTGTGTGTGTGTGTGTGTGTGTGTGTGTGTGTGTGTGTGTGTGTAGATAAAGTGGGCCTCTCCATCATCAAAGTTACCCACCCTTGCACATCAGGAGGTAGCAGCAGTCGTGGTTGTGGTGACGCCGCTGACCTTCTGCGTGGCGTCCTTCTTAGCCTGATGGGCCTGCAGCACTGCAACCGCCTCCTCCACCTACACAACAACACAACCCATTAACACATTCTGACCTGAGATCAGACTCTAAAAATGTCTATTACATCCAGACAGTTTCATTATTAACCCATTCTGACCTGAGATCAGATTATAAAAGTGTCTTCGATTTTTCAAAAATTGCAGACCTACAAGCTCGTAGCGCGCCACTCGGTGGCGTGCTATGAGCTTGTAGATCTGCTATTTTTCAATAGCTAAATTATGGGTTAACACAGTGGTTTTCAATCAGGAAGTTCCAGGCGTTCCACAGCTAAATGGCGGAGAATTGGTAACCAAATGGTCCCGCATAGACCTTTAACACTTGAAAACCTTAAACAAAACCAAATGGACCAGTGACTGAAGAGTTCAATTATCGTTAAGACATCTTCATCACTAAATGTACAAGAAGTCTACACAATTAGAGAATCTAGAAGAATTGTTATTTTGATCAACATTTGACTGTTCGATCGACACAGCATGCATGGAATTGTGGACAAGATGGTATTCAACGACAACAAAAGAGTGTCTTAATTTGAGCGCAGAGACTCGTGGCGGTGAGCCTACCTTTGAGCGCAGAGACTTGTGACGGTGAGCCTACCTTTGAGCGCAGAGACTCGTGACGGTGAGCCTACCTTTGAGCGCAGAGACTCGTGACGGTGAGCCTACCTTTGAGCGCAGAGACTCGTGACGGTGAGCCTACCTTTGAGCGCAGAGACTCGTGGCGGTGAGCCTACCTTTGGGCGCAGAGACTCGTGGCGGTGAGCCTACCTTTGAGCGCAGAGACTCGTGAAGGTGAGCCTACCTTTGAGCGCAGAGACTCGTGACGGTGAGCCTACCTTTGAGCGCAGAGACTCGTGACGGTGAGCCTACCTTTGAGCGCAGAGACTCGTGACGGTGAGCCTACCTTTGAGCGCAGAGACTCGTGGCGGTGAGCCTACCTTTGAGCGCAGAGACTCGTGGCGGCGAGCCTACCTTTGAGCGCAGAGACTCGTGGCGGTGAGCCTACCTTTGAGCGCAGAGACTCGTGGCGGTGAGCCTACCTTTGAGCGCAGAGACTCGTGAAGGTGAGCCTACCTTTGAGCGCAGAGACTCGTGAAGGTGAGCCTACCTTTGGGCGCAGAGACTCGTGGCGGTGAGCCTACCTTTGGGCGCAGAGACTCGTGGCGGCGAGCCTACCTTTGGGCGCAGAGACTCGTGGCGGTGAGCCTACCTTTGAGCGCAGAGACTCGTGGCGGTGAGCCTACCTTTGAGCGCAGAGACTCGTGGCGGTGAGCCTACCTCTGAGCGCAGAGACTCGTGAAGGTGAGCCTACCTTTGAGCGCAGAGACTCGTGGCGGTGAGCCTACCTTTGGGCGCAGAGACTCGTGGCGGTGAGCCTACCTTTGGGCGCAGAGACTCGTGGCGGTGAGCCTACCTTTGAGCGCAGAGACTCGTGGCGGTGAGCCTACCTTTGAGCGCAGAGACTCGTGACGGTGAGCCTACCTTTGGGCGCAGAGACTCGTGGCGGTGAGCCTACCTTTGAGCGCAGAGACTCGTGACGGTGAGCCTACCTCTGAGCGCAGAGACTCGTGGCGGTGAGCCTACCTTTGAGCGCAGAGACTCGTGACGGTGAGCCTACCTTTGAGCGCAGAGACTCGTGGCGGTGAGCCTACCTTTGAGCGCAGAGACTCGTGGCGGTGAGCCTACCTTTGAGCGCAGAGACTCGTGGCGGTGAGCCTACCTTTGAGCGCAGAGACTCGTGGCGGTGAGCCTACCTTTGAGCGCAGAGACTCGTGGGACTCCAACATGTGCAGGAGCTCAGAGTTGTCGATCTCCAGCAGCATGCCGGTGATCTTGCCCGCCAGGCTGGCGTGCATCGACTGGATCAGAGGAAACAGACGCTCTCCTGTTTGTACGCGCCACACAAAACACCAAGAGACACACGCGTGGATTAAAGCAGGGGAAAACAAGCTCACGACTGAAATCTTTGTTAACTTTTGTTTCCTATGAATTGAATATGAAGGACCCCAATACAAACAAGTCATAGGCTTTCGTGGGGTTTAAATCCTCTCAGCAGACCATGCATTGAACTGTACATTCCTGTGCTATGACGAAAAATGTGTGTCCGGTACTTTTTTTTCACGGACGAAAACTAAATGAAAACTAAGCTATGGGGGCTAAAACCAAAACTAAATACGTAGGGAGGGACTACATATAGTGGAGAAGAGATCCAGTAGAACTAAAAGACAAGTCATTTTATGTTTGGTTGTGCTCGGGTGGTGTAATCGGAAAATAGAAGCTATACAAGCGCACTTGTTAGCTTGTAGATCGGCTAAAATGTCAAAATTTCATCATTCTTTAAGTAGCATGTGACATATGAAACTAGGGGTTTTTCATGATTCTGAATCCATTCCAAGCATTAGTTTTGCACAAAAAACACTCCTTGGGCTAAATTAGGCCATATCCACTTGACCAAATGTGCTGACCTCATCACGTTTGTGTTTTCCTCTCAAGGAGTGTTTTTGTGCAAAACTAATGCTTGGAATGGATTCAGAATCATGAAAACCCCCTAGTTTCATAATGTCACATGCTACTGAAAGAATGATGAAATTTGGACTTTTTTTCTTTATATAGGATGTATGGTCACATATTATGCTAACAACTCAATTTCCCACAGGAGTTGAATTTCAAACTTTTAGTACATGTTATTAGACACCTTTAGAAACACATTGGTGAAGAAATTTCTTGGTAACGATTTAGTTCCCAGATTGGTCAAATACCTGATAAAATGCCCTTACTATATGGCTACCTCATCACCACATCAACACAGCATGGAATTGTGGACAAATCCTATCCAACGACAACAACATTTTCAAAGTTTTGGGTCTGAGTGAGAGGCTAGCTAAATCTCATCAAAAGGTGTTTTCCGTGGCTCAAATGCAGAATAAAGAATGGACCTTGATGTGAAAAGGGTTGAACACCACTGTCCTAGTGTAATATACGTCCCCTGTAATGTACTGTACTTTGTATAACTCTCACCCAGCATCTGTTTCTGCTCCTGCGGAGGCGCGGCAGCCAGCATGGAGGCCGTGAGAGGCTCCTGGCCTTGCACGTGCACGGCTGGCTGAGTCTGGAAGGCACAGGAGGAGGGGGAGGAGGAGGGGGAGAGGGTGGGGGAGGAGGAGGAGGAGGAGGAGGAGGAGGGGGAGGAGGAGGAAGAGGGGGAGGAGAAGGAGGAGGAAGAGGAGGGGGAGGGAAAACCACAAGAAAAATGATTTATATTGAACATTGAGGAAGAAATGAATTATGTGACTGTTCTTTAAAAGGGATAGTTCACCTCCAAAATGAGGGCGTTAGCTAGGAATGGAGCTCGATAACTGATACCCTAATAACAAGCTTATATAGTACCCGTTATCAATAAGCTTTGGGCTTATCAAGCCTGTTATCGATCATATAGGCTACGTCCCCATGACGTCATGTTTAAACAATCAAGACAAGAGGCGATCAAGAAATAAATGTAATCATCATTTTTGCGATTTTTGAAAAGTAGCAGACCAGTTCATAGCACGGCACACGGTGCCGCGCTATGAGCTTGTAGATCTGCTATTTTTCAATAGCTAAAGTATATAATGCTTTAAAACACCAAAAGGGGTTGAGACATACAGTACATACCTGCTGCAAGGCAATGGGTTGCACCACCTGGGGGTTGGGGTTACGGACGCTGGTGGCATACTTGTAGGGTGGCATGGCCCGGGGGCCCGGGACCCCCATAGAGGGGCGCGGGCCCATGGTCTGGCCAGCACCTAGAGGTCGGGAGGGGATAAGGAGCACATATCATGCTATGATGGTTAAAACATATAATCAATCATCACAGAAGGTTAAAAACAGGGTTATCAAAAAAAGAATCAAGTGCAAAAAACGACAACAATTTAACACGAGAAAGCCTTCCGAAACAGGAACGTTTTCAGGCCTGTTTTAAAAGAGTCAATAGTCTGCGGCACTCTCAAGTCCATGGGGGAGGCTGTTCCACAGGCGCGGTGCTGCCGAGCAAAAGGCCATCACAAAACTCTGATGCTGGCATTCAAAGCAACCAAAGGTATGGCTCCCCCATATCTTGCAAGTATGATTGAACCCTCCCGCGCACTCAGATCGCAGGGAAGCTGGAAGTACCCTCACTAAAAACGCCGGGACAACGCTCCACCCGTCCCAGACTCTTCTCCCTTCTGGCTCCAAAACTGTGGAATGCACTTCCCGTTGCAGTCAGAACTGCAGCATCACTCCCAATCTTCCGCCGTAGCCTGAAAACCCACCTTTTCAGACTCCATCATGGCCCATAGCACTTACCCCACCCCCCTTAGATAGCATTTCTGTTGACTTAGATAGCATTTGACACAGACTTATAGCATGTTATGTAGACAGCCCTATAATTGCATTGTATATAGTCATAACACGCCATAGTACATATGTATAGCATAGTAGTAAATATGTATAGTTTATATGTATAGTGTATGTATAGTTTCATTATATAGATATTCCACTGTTACTTTCTTAGCTTACGCATGTTTCATGATAAATGCTTTTCATGTGATGTATTCCCATGCTTTTGTTCTT
The DNA here is from genome assembly GCF_964188405.1 of Protomyctophum parallelum. Lineage (NCBI taxonomy): Eukaryota > Metazoa > Chordata > Actinopteri > Myctophiformes > Myctophidae > Protomyctophum > Protomyctophum parallelum. The sequence continues at coordinate 43,306,364 of NC_139718.1, read as the reverse complement.
GCTTAATGTAAGTCGCTCTGGATTAAGAGCGTCTGCTAAATGCCTAAATTGTAAATTGTAAATTGTAACCAGCTGATAATCAATGCGATCCCATTTAAAAAAACAAACATAGTTTGCATAAACTTTGTATGACAAATTGATTTACATGGAAGGAAAAAGTATACTTCATCATAAAGTACTTCAACATTTATAGATTGTATAGCTGAATCTCACAGATACCCAAATTCACACCGGCAGCGGTATGCCACTTCCACGTTTTACGAGCAACCGCTGCTTTCCCTGCTGCAGCAGGAGCCAGCAAAGCGTGGCCTGGACCGACAAAGCGTGGACCGGGCGTTCAAACGAAGGCGGGCGTTTCAAAGGCTTTGTAAACACCACAGATAGACTGTATAGCCTCATTGGTTTCTACAGACCGTTTGTGAAGCCACCCGAGTACACTTCATTCAAATGTATTCAACGCCTTCACATCGAGGTCGATCCGAATCCGTGGAGACACTCCCGAGACTACCTCCATGCGGTTCCCGGGAACGGGTTGGGTGATCCGGGAACGGTATACGCAAGAATTCCCACTATACCACAACATCTGCCAACGATCTGGTCCCGAGTGCGCACACCGGGACCATAGCGTGAATCTGCCCTTAAGAGGGAAACCAGAGCGGTTAGAAATCAACACTGCCTGCTGGTGTGAATTCGAGCATTCGAGTGGGAAACTGCCGCAGATACACACCTCTTGGGCCTTGTGATGTGCTGTTGGGAGCCATGTGTCTCATGTTGGCGCGTGGACCTGGCTGGCGTAAGGAGTTCGCCATGCCCTGGAATCCTTTGGGAGCAGCGGCGTCATTTCAGAAAGACATAGGGGTGTGGCAAAAAATAAATACAGTTACAATAGCAATAATACAATAAGATTTCTAACAGAGCAAACATTGTGGATCTGCAAGCGAACATTATGTCACGATGGCGAGCTAGATCAATATTTCACTATTTTGCTCGAGGGCAAATACAGAAAATGTTTGAAAATGTTCGCCTATCATGACATTCTCAAAATAGGGACGCCAACGTTGAACGTGGTTTATGAATGGGTTGTTGCACACGTATATAAAATGCTCTAAATTAAAACACACATGCACAACGCATGTGTCGCATGCACAACAGCGCGCTGTGAGCTTTGTACATGCTATAGTATTTCCGCACGGTGTAGTATAAATAGGGCTTCAGAGGGCATTAAAATACCATAATATTATACTATTTAGGACAGTGGTTCTCAACCAGTGGTCCGGGGACCACCGGTAGTCCCTGAGGGGGTTCCAGGTGGTCCCCAGCTAAATGACGGAGAGTTGGTAACCAAATGGACCCTTATTACCGGTAGATCTTTAACTTAATTTACAAGAAGTCTACACATTCAGAGACTTGTTATTTTGATCAACGTTTGCCCGTTACCTCTCCTAATGGTACCAACATCAATACAGCGTGAAGAATTGTGGACAAAATCTTATGCAACGAAAGAAAAAGTTGTGGATCTGAGAGGCTAAAATCCCATCAAATGGTGTTTCCGTGGCTCGAGCGCGAATACATAATGGACCTTGATATGGAGTGTTGAAAACAACTGGTTTAGAACACATCGCACGTTGGTTTATGTCAAAGAGAGATTCTTTTTCAAAAGTCACATGATCTCACTGACCTTGGCCCCGCCCACCTTGCTGCTGCCAACGGGGGTTGGGCCTCATCTGGGCCATCTGATTGGGTGCATAGTAAGTGGTTCTGTTCTGGGCCTGGGGGGGACAAAAAAGAAAACTAATATTGTGATTTTTATTACAATCATACTTTCATTTGCCAGACCTGCGTTGTCTCATTATGTTTTACCTTTTTAACACACACACACACACACACACACACACACACACACACAAACAAACTCACAAACTCGCACACTTTAACAATGTCTTTCCGTTTGTTGCTGACAGTGTTTTGTTTCTTAGGTTCTCTTTTTTCAGTGCAAAGCCATCATAATGAGGCTGACTGCATTATTGTCAGTCAGCCCACCAGAGGGTGCTGCTCCACGTTTGCATTTTGCACATCTGTGCCTTGTTCTCAATAAATGCCTTGTTTCATGTCTCATTGTCTCCCACTAAAAGCCGACAGGACAATGTGGTGCTTGTGCATAACCGTATGCTAGTAGAGGGCCGGGAGGTTATAATGTTCCAATACTAGTTAGTAGCCGCGAGCGTGAGGTCTAGCCAACACCAACTCGGGATTCCTGGATCGCTGCCCTCCACAAATTCCTATCCAACATCAGGTTCTTGAGCTCTGCAGTGTTGTCAGCCGAGCTGTCGCGCCGCAGCACGTCTACATTAGGTGGTACGCTTCTTTCCCCTCCTGGCTTTGCCCTGTGGTTTTGCTCCCATAGGGTCAATTTACTTGCCTCAAGTCATGGGTGCCTGGCGCAGTGCCCTGCCAGTCTCATCCTTCTCTCTCTGACTTTGTCCGTGACGCGTGGTAGGTCCCCATAGGGGTCCACATTTCTGATGCGCTCGGTCCATGTTGACACCTAGTGCCATTCGTAGCATTCTTGTGTAGACTCCATCCAGGGCTTTTTCCTGTTGTACTGTGATCTGTCCATGTCTCGGCCCCATACATCAGTACTGACTACACAGTAGCTATGAACAGCCGCCTCTTCAGGTCTTCTCCCATGTCTACTCCCACGTCTCCTTTACTCCATTACTACCTCGCGCTACCTCATCTGATCTCTCTTTAGAAGCGTTAATATTCCAAAACGAGATGCTTGGTTGAGTCAGAAAGGAGGACAGATAAAACATCGCCGTTCTGATCAAAGCCATGCAGAGCGCCGTAGATTTGGAGAGAATACAGTTTTGTCGGGCCGTAAACAAGGAAGTGTACGGCTGCGCACATGGGCAAAACATGTCAGAGAGCGCTGCACAAGGCGTTCCCTAGCAACGGCCCTGTCGTGTGGGAACGCCTTGGGCACTAAACCTTTTGTGCCCACACAACACATCTTTTTTTTTAACCCATTCTGACCTGAGATCAGATTCATATGAGGTTTCAGCCGGACACACACTGGTCTGATGAACCCATTCTGACCTGAGATCAGATTCTAAAAATGTCAGTCGCTCTTCGATTTTTCAAAAATAGCAGACCTACAAGCTCGTATCGCGCCACTCGGTGGCGCGATATGAGCTTGTAGATCTGCTATTTTTAAATAGCTAAAGCATAACATGATGCTGACACCAAAATGGGTGCCCGGTCAGAATGGGTTTATATAAAATGATTACTGCAATGCACTTTTTTCAGGACTGCCTAAGAAAACAACTGACAGATTACAACTTGTCCAAAATGCAGCAGCCAGAGTTTTAACTGGAACTAAGATGAGAGAATATATTACATATTCACTGCACTGGCTTCCGGTTGTTTTTAGGATTGATTTTAAAATTATTTTACTTGTGTATAAAGCTCTCAATGGTCTCGCACCTTCCTACCTACATGACTGCCTGCCTAAATATGTCCCAAACCGCCCCCCCCTAAGGTCTTCCACTGCTGGCCTGCTCGTTTTGCCTAAAAAAATGGCAACTAAAAAATACAGGGAAGCAGCTTTTTGCTTCTACGGGCCGTCGGCATGGAACAAGCTCCCACTGTACCTTCGTCAGGCAGCCTCTGTAGACATTTTTAAAGCACAGCTCAAGACCCACTTCTACAACATTGCTTTTAATTGATCTTTTATTTTTTGTTATTCATGTCCTCACTGTATTGCATTACTGCTTGTTTTTTAATGTCGTTGCCTTGCTTTTCTTATTATTTTTTCTTTCTCCATTGCTCTGTAAAGCACTTTGAGCTGCATTTCATGTCATGAAAGGTGCTATACAAATAAAGTTTTATTATTATTAAAAAATATTTCTTTATTGTTTTGCAAAGACGTCCACAGACGTCTTGGGTACCACATACGGGTAATTCCCAGGATGTCTGTGGACGTCTTGGGCACACAAGCTGTTAAAAGACTACACCTGACTTGGAAAATTACAATAAAGAAATCATGATATTTCCATTTCTCTCCTCTGGAATATTTTATATATATATATATATATATTAATGTATTTTTATAATTTAAAAAAATACCCTTTGCCCCTCCAGCTTTGCCTCTCCATGGCAAATCCAGGAGGGGAAAGAAGCGTACCGCCTAATGTAGACGTGCTGCGGCGCGACAGCTTGGCTGACACCACCGCAGAGCTCAAGAACCTGATGTTGGACAGGAAATTGTGGAGGGCAGCGATCCAGGAATCCCGAGTTGGTGTTGGCTATAGACCTCACCCTCGCAGCAGCAGCAACATCCTTTTACAACACGCACACGCACACGCACACGCACGCACCTGTGGCACAGCGGGCATGAAGTAGCCGCTGGCGGGCTGGAACTGGTTGATGATGGCGTTGGCGGGCATGGCCCTCATGCCGGCGATGCGCTGCATGTACTGGTTGGTGAGGTGGGCCTTGCGCTCCTCCTTGCGCTGCGCCAGCGCCACGTAGAGCGGCTTGGAGCCCACGATGCGGCCGTTCATCTCCGTCACCGCCTTCGTGGCCTCCTCCGGGGACGAGAAACACACGAAGCCGAAGCCCTTGGAGCGACCCTCCTCCAGCATCACCTAGAAGAGATTGATTGAGTGAATGCTTTATTAACCCATTCTGACCTGAGATCAGATTCATACGAGGTTTCCGCCGGACACACACTGGTCTGATGAACCCATTCTGACCTGAGTTCAGATTCTAAAAAATGTCAGTCGTTCTTCGATTTTTTTCAAAAAATAGCAGACCTACAAGCTCGTATCGCGCCACTCGGTGGCGCGATATGAGCTTGTAGATCTGCTATTTTTAAATAGCTAAAGCATGACATGATGCCGACACCAAAATGGGTGCCCGGTCAGAATGGGTTATTAACAGTTTGCCAAAAAAGCACAGACGGTACAGTTCAATGTGAGCTTGTAGATCGGCTATTCGCGAATATGTTTGCCTATTTTCCGAGGGCCGCTAGCCCCTCCTATATGTCCAGCTTCGAGGGTCCATGTGCAAACGCAGACAATTGAAGACAAAAGTGTGTAAACGCAAACATTTGAAGACAAACGCGTGTAGACACAACCATCGAAGGCAAAAGTGAGGACGCAAATTGTGATTGGCCAGAATTAAATGATGTACGATGACGTGTGATGATGACGGGTGTGATTGTTTATGTAATATATTAGACCCCCAGTTTGGAAACCACTGAATTAGAGCATGTAGGCCTTTAGGCTCATCTTGGCACCAGGATCACTGTGGTCAACCCATTCTGACCAGAATGACCTGAGATCAGATTCATACGAGGTTTCCACTGGACACACACTGGTCTGATTAATCCATTCTGACCTGAGATCAGATTCTAAAAATGTCAGTCGTTCTTTAGATTTTTCAAAAATAGCAGAACCTACACGCTCGTAGCGCGCCACTCGGTGGCGCGCTACGAGCTTGTAGGTCTGCTATTTTTCAATAGCTAAAGCATAACGTGATGCTGACACCAAAATGGGTTCCCGTTCAGAATGGGTCAAGGTAGCCTAAAAGGCTTGTGATTTCTAGAACGCCCGATATGGCGACATGCCGGAGTTATGACGTCATTACACACCTTAGCACTTGTAATGGACCCAAACGGAGAGAACTCCTTGCGCAGTTTCTCATCGTCGATGGTGTCGTCCAGGTTCTTGATGTAAAGATTAACTCCCTGAAAAAAAATAAAAAATAAAACCCAGACATGGTTCGTGATTTGCACTCGATTACACCTCTCATTGTGTTTTTAAAAAGAAAACACCAAAACAAACAACGATGTATTCCTGCAGCCTGCACGCCGACCTGGTAGCGACTGATTCTCTCCTGTTTGAGCAGCTCAAACTTTCTCTTCAGCTCCGCCTGGCGTTCCATCTTCTTCTGAGCGCGGCCGACGAACACGGTCTTACCGTTGAGCTCCGTGCCGTGCATGTCTTCCACAGCCTGCGGGTGGGAACATAACAACACGCAGGGTTAACCCATTCTGACCTGAGATCAGATTCATACGAGGTTTCCGCCGGACACACACTGGTCTGATTAAACCCATTCTGACCTGAGATCAGATTTAAAAAAATGTCAGTCGTTCTTCGATTTAAAAAAAATAGCAGACCTACAAGCTCGTATCGCGCCACTCGGTGGCGCGATATGAGCTTGTAGATCTGCTATTTTTCAATAGATAACGCATAACATGATGCTGACACCAAAATGGGTGCCCGGTCAGAATGGGTTAAGCTGTCCTTCTCCCCCCCTAGAGATGCATGTTAAATGATGGGATTTCTCCATATAAAGAATCGGTCATTTCAGCAGCAAGAGCGTCAACATGTCTTCTAAATCTAGTCGACCAGGCCTGCAGTATTAGGCTATGCACTGGACACATTTGCATGACATTATTTAAAGATGGAGTGCCGTGATTTTTCCCCTAAAACATGATCATCAGGTCTTATTGTTATATAAGGAGGTATATTTTTTTCAAAAAAGTGTACAGTATTAGTTCAAATGTTGTTTTTATGTGGACACGCCCACCAGTTCATTAAGTATGCCTGGTTTGCCTGGTGGGTGGTGATGGGTGGGGGAATCCACCTGAACTGAAGCCGCACCCACAGCTGTAGTTGGGGGGGGGGGGGGGGGGTTAGGGGAGGGGCTGAATATGTGATGTCACTATATTGCTGTTTATTTCATTGGCCCGTTTGACTGTCAAGGGTTCAGCCTCCAGGAAGAAACCCTAAATACAAAGGGAATACATCATTAAACGACTCCAGGGTGTCTAATGAAGTACTGTCACCTCATAGACACGTGAAAAACTGGAAAAATGGTGGCACTCCATCTTTAAATGAACTAGAAATACGAGAAAATGACAGAGGGAGAAATCAACTTTTAACGACGGTAAGACTACGCTCATTAGTATTATTGCCATCACCTGGGCGGGTGAGTCGTGTAACTTTTTCGACGTTAAGCCGTGTATATGTTCAACAACACAGCCATGCAAATTCCAAAATAACATTGACGGGGTGGGATTTAGCGAAGGGCTAATTAGAAACTTTTAACAGGCCGGCGTGAAACATTTTGGGCAGAGGTTTTTGCATGCGAAGATTCATGCCGATCGGACCTACCGAGACAGACAAGGGGGCGAAAAGCCGAAGACATAGTCTCGGCCACGCCTTCGGCCTGACGGGGACAAGCTAATATGCATGACTCCGTTGCAGCTGTTGCACATTAATTACCTTGTTGGCGTCTTCGTGTTTCTCGTAACTCACAAATCCAAAGCCTCTGGATTTGCCAGTGGGGTCTGTCATCACCTTCACGCTGAGGGTTTTACCTGCAGACGTCACAGAGGAACAGCGTTTCACGACGTTTCAGCTAGCGCTAATTACCCGTGTTGATTTCGTCAACCCATTCTGACCTGAGATCAGATTCATACGAGGTTTCCGCCGGTCTGATGAACCCATTCTGACCTGAGATCAGATTCTAAAAAATGTCAGTCGTTCTTCGATTTTTCAAAAAATAGCAGACCTACAAGCTCGTATCGCGCCACTCGGTGGCGCGATATGAGCTTGTAGGTCTGCTATTTTTCAATAGATAAAGCATAACATGATGCCAACACCAAAATGGGTGCCCGGTCAGAATGGGTTAACTAATACTATGACAAAGATTTTTTTTTTTTCACAGACAAAAACGAAATGGAAACGTGAACAAAAACTAACCTATGATGACTAAACTAAGACTAAATCTATTGACAATTTTGTCAACAAATAAAAAAAACTAGACTAAAATGTTAGGAAGGGACTAGTGGACAGGAGATCCAGTATTACTAAGTATTAGTAAGTACAGTATAAGTAATTTTACTCTTGGTTGCATGTTGAAAATAGCTGTCGCGCTGCGACGCGTTGTGAGCATGTAGATCGGCTATTTTCAACAAATGTAAAATTACGACGGCACCGCCGAAATACATTTTAGTCGACTGAATCAACTGTAGATTTAGTCGACTAAAATCTAAAATGTGTAAAACTAAATGCAAACTATTCAAAAGACTATGATTATGATTTTGACTATATGCTGTCAAAATCAACACCGTTGGTAGTTACAGCCCTACTGTCCACAGAACAACCTCCCAAAAGAGAACTGGCATTCCTTCACATCTTCACTTGCAGACAAATCTAATCCGACTGATATAATTACTGTTGTATCTGTTATAATTACTGCTTATATGTTTTTTTTTTATTGTTTCTCAATATTCTGACCATTGCAGTGTTTGTTCACTAACAGGAGTCTGTCTCTCTGTCTCTCCGTCTTTTACAGTCAACAGAAAATGCATTTTCAAGTCGGGATACCACTTTTATCCAATCAGGTAGAGAGAACTTATACAGGTTTGCTGGATGAACAAGTAGGGGTGCACGGTTATGAATCATTTGCAGGGACATATCTGCCGATGCCGATTCTGACCGATTCCAATATTATCCCATTCTGACCTGAGATCAGATTCATACGAGGTTTCCGCCGGACACACACTGGTCCTGATGAACCCATTCTGACCTGAGATCAGATTCTAAAAAATGTCAGTCGTTCTTCGATTTTTCAAAAAATAGCAGACCTACAAGCTAGTATCGCGCCACTCGGTGGCGCGATATGAGCTTGTAGATCTGCTATTTTTCAATAGATAAAGCATAACATGATGCTGACACCAAAATGGGTGCCCGGTCAGAATGGGTTAAACAGAGGAACCACAATGGAAACAAGCCTATAGGCCCTATAGGGGCTTGGCCCAAAGTGTTTTAAAAAAAAGTATTCAATCAATCGATGAATATACTCTTTTTCCTGAATGAGATGAGTATACAAATGTAGCCATTGACGGTCACATTATTATTGCGTCATCAATATGAGTGAAAATAATCGGTATTATATTGAGACCAATCCGATACCGATATGGTATTTTTATGGCCGATTCTGATTACACTACAGATTATATCGATAAACAAGTGAAATTGGAAGTGATGACGCAAAGAAACGAGCAGAAAAAACAGGATCTGGAACTCCTGATAATCTCTCTTGATTGGATCAAATTGGCAACCCATTAATTTTCTCTTTCAAGGGCTGTTGAGATGGGGAGGGAGACCCCTGCTATTGGATAAACAATGATTAGAATTTGAACATAGGCCCAGGCCGTAGCGTAACGGTCTGGGCACCGGACTGGTAATCCAGTCGCAGTGTGCCGCGGGTTCGACTCCCGGACCCGACACGGCCTCTACTGCATGTCATCCCCCCATCTCTCTCCCGTTTCCTGTCAGCCTACTGTCTGTCCCTTCAAAAATCAATAAAAGGCGTAAGCCGCAAAAAAAAAAGAAAAAAAAAAAGAAAAAAAAATTGAACATAGCACTTTAACCGTGTCCACAAAAGCCTTTCCGTTCTAACAAAACAATGTCACTTACGTGCCTTTAAGGAGAACGCACTGCTTAAAATGTCCACTAAGTGTCACTATTAGAGCACAGAGAGCGTAGACCAGTGGTTCCCAAAGTGGGGTCCGGGGACCCCCAGGGGTCCTTGAGGGAGTTCCAGGGGGTCCCAGGCTAAATGGCCTTGATGCCGTCGTAATGGCAGATTTTACACTTGCTGAAAATAGCCGATCTACAAGCTCACAGCTGCTATTTTTCAGCATGCAACCAAGTTAAGACCTGGATACTGGATCTCTTGTCCACCAGTCCCTTCCTTGCATTTTAGTCTAGTTTTTATTTGTTGATATTTAGTCTCAGTTTTAGTCATCATGGCTTAGTTTTCATTTCGTTTCCATTTAGTTTTTGTCAGTGAAAAAAGGTAGTCGACGAACTTTTTTCGTCCTAGTATTAATCGACAAAATCAACTCTGGCATGCAACCGTATCGGTGCTGCGAATGATGGTGAAAAATAATGCGGGTGCAAAAAATGTTCCTTCAATTTACCGTATTTGTCGAAGAGCTCCTTCAGCCTCTCGTCGTTCATGTCGTCGCCAAAGTTCTTGATGTAGACGTTGGTGAACTCCTTGGCCTTCATCCCCAGCTCCGCCTCGCGCTCCTTGCGAGATTTGAAACGACCCACGAACCTGAAGACGAATAAGGGGCAAGAGAGAGGGCAAACGCACATTCTTACAAAAACAGAATTATAAAGACAAAAACTGTCTGGAGCAAAACACAAAACAACCACAACAACAAGAGCACGATGACCCAGAACTCATCTCTCTTGACTTCCGTCTAGCTTTAAACCCAGGCATCCGATGCGGCGGGTTAGGCGTTCACCACACTGACACAGAGGGAGACCTGACCGCGCCCAACACCGCTTTACAACCATGTGCTTCCATTCCGTTTGCGAATAAATCAAATAAAACGAAATAAAAAACAAATAATGGACAAACAACATTCACGAGACATTCACAGCCACAACTCTGTACGAGACTGCAGGATTAAAAAAAAAAAGAAAACGATGAACGACCACGTAGCTGTTGTTAATAACAATAAATATCACCGGAGGCAGGCAAATAAGTAGGCATGCTATACACAGAGAGAGAGAGGGAGAGCACAGTGAGTGGCGACCATCTTATAGTTCCTGGTCCAAGACTTGGTGAGGAGGAGGTTGATGGGAAGGGGATGAAGGGAAAGAGGCCCGCAGGACAAAGGAAAGCTGAGGACGACCAAATGGTCTTTATATACCTTGCTACGACGACCTCTCCCACTCCGCCATCCAGTATGCATTCCTGCTTTCCATCTGTCACTAAAACACACAAGCTTGGTTATACACACACACACACACACACAAACACACACACTCTGAGGCAGGCGAACCGGCATGGTGGTGGACAGATGGACACACACACACACACACACACAAAAAAACAACACATCTGATAGGGGGAAAAAAGATACAAGGAGGTGTCTGTCTTTTGCAGGGGTCATCATCGCCAAGCTGGATTGTGGTGGAGACTTTTGTCACTATATATACAAGTAAGACGCGCAAACGCGGGAAGCGAACGCAGCTCGTGTGTGTGTGTGTGTGTGTGTGTGTGTGTGTGTGCTACAGCTGCGCCCTGTGTGTGTGTGTGTGTGTGTGTGCTACAGCTGCGCCCTCTGGTGGCGGTCGGGTGGTGTAACAGCGTGACACACACACACACACACACACACACACACACACAGACATTCAGCCCTTGCTGTCATAGTAAGTGGCTCACTGCGTTCGCAAAAAGAAATTCACAGACATACATGCCTAAAGAGCTACAGCCCTGAATGACCATAACAGATCTGAAACTCTGAGAGTGCTCAGATGACGGGTCAATTTGGGTCCGTTGGTACGCTCTCAGAATTAAGGGGGTCCTTGCAAATATAACCTTTGAGAACCACTAGTACTAGTGGACTGCTGGGAGTAGTCGTAGTAAATCATATTCTGAAGAAAGCCTGGATACTCTCGACATTCAATAATTGGGTATTATGATCCAGGTAAGAACATTATAATGGTGTGTAAAAGAAATAAGAACAAAAAATTGCCACAGCAAGTCTTTGCCACGAATACATGTGTCCGTGTACGTCAATATTGTATTGATGACCCCTGCTCTTTTGTTGTTATGCCCGTTTTCAAAGCTGCTCAAAGTAAGAACTCTTGCTGGTTAGTTGTATTATTCACACACACACACACACACACACACACACACACACACACACACACACACACACACACACACACACACACACACACACACACACACACACACACACACACACACACACACACACGGCACACACACACACACACACACACACACACACACACACACACACACACACACACACACACACACACACAAACCCTTATCATTCAACAACAATGCAAGACTCACAATAAGGTATGACAACAGATGAACAAGTTACAGTACATATAGACACTAGACCGTTTTCTAACCACATCTCATGTCAGTCTGACGGAAACACATACGGCAGTTCAGGCGTCTTCGCCATGAAGCCAAAGTTGTACTGACCATTGCCACTCACTGCTAATGCAAGTAGTGCCACAGTGTGACGGTGTCGCCTGCCAACAGGGAACTGACGTTCAAGCTAGTTATTGTTGGCAAGCAACGCCTTCGCATGATAATTTAAAGGTCATGCGTTGTCTTTGTAGTTGATACTCTTCGAGACCATACATTGACATGTCATGTGGTTATATGCACCTTGAGGGAAACTCCACCACTCCTTGTTTTTCTCGTCTATTTATTGATGTGTTTATTACATTTTCTTTTACCAGCGATAGTTAGGACCAGACGCTGAAACAAGGGATGACACTTTTTTAACCACTTGAACCCCAGTATCCAGATTCTGGGGGGGGGGGGGCCCGTGTTACTAAGATTAGAGAGTCTAAGTGGTTAACCCATTTTAGGCGGGAACCCCTTTTGGTGTTAGCATTGTGCTATGCTTTAGCTATTGAAAGATAGCAGATCTACAAGCTCATAGCGCGCCACCGAGTGGCGCGCTACGAGCTTGTAGGTCTGCTATCTTTTGAAAAATCGAAGAACGACTGACATAGAAACATAGCTTTTTCAGAACACTGTCGGGATGTAGAAGACATTTTTCAAATCTGATCTCAGGTCAGATTGAAAACTGTCGGGATGTAGAAGACATTTTTAGAATCTGATCTCAGGTCAGAATGGGGTTAAAACGGACACTCTGAGAGTTAAAACAATGGAAGGTTCGAGGAGCACTCCTCCCCCCACCCCCCCCCCGAAACCGCTCCCCCTCGGCTGATTGGGATGATTGGATACTCACACCTTGCGGTCGTTCAGAAGCATGCCGTTCATCTTCTCGATGGCGCGGTCGGCCGCGTCCTGGGTCTCAAAGTGAACAAACGCGTAGCCCTTGGAGCCATTTTCATCACAGACCACCTGGAGCCGGAGAGAGGACGAGACCGACGTCACTAACACACGAGGACAAAGGAGGAGCATTACTACCTTATACGGTAAGTTCCCTCACGAAGAGCCAATGATGGAATCTCCTCTATGGCAGTGGTTCCCCCAAGGGTCCTTGAGAGAGTTCCAGGGTGGTCCCCAGCAAAATGATAGTTTGGAACCAAATGTATACCCTGTATGGGTCTGTAACTCTTGAGAGTGTACAAATGGAACCAAATGGACCCGTTAGGGTCAACCAGTGAAATGACACTGGTTGAGAATGCTAGAGCCGTGAAAGTCTTCTCTTATGGGGGTCCTCCTTGGCATATATTTTCTAATGGGGGGGCTAATTAGTGTCAATTTGGGGGTCCTTTTCGTAGTCCCGATGCCAAAAAAACATTTTATTTACCAACGTTTCGACGAACAGTTTGTCGAAACGTTGGTAAATAAAACATCTTTTCGCATCTTTTGCCCCCCCCCCCCCCCCCCCCCCCCCGAACCTCAAATGACGTCACATTGTAGGCTCTACAGAGCCGAACCAACTTTTATCCGGCTCACCAGCGCCCACTTTGAGAAACCCCGTGGACCTGTATAGCGTTTGTGGCCCGCTCAGTGACCGCTGTGCGTTTTGGTGGTCGTCGTATACCTTGCAGGAGAGGATGTTCCCGAAGGCGGAGAAGGTGTCGTAGAGAGCCTTGTTGTCGATGGACTTGTCCAGGTTCTTGATGAACACGTTTCCCACCCCGGACTTCCGGAGGGAGGGGTCTCTCTGGGACCACATGATCCTGATCGGCTTCCCTTTCACCACGTCAAAGTTCATGGTGTCCAGGGCTCTTTCCGCTGGGGGGGGAAAAAGAACTCGCGTGTTTTAATCAAGTAAAAGAATCAACGTTAGAAGATAGTCTGTTACGTTAAGTTAAACGTCTGGAATTCAAAATGTACACAAGTAAGTCACAGAGGTAAGGAAGGGTGTCACTGTCAACGAAGACTTGGTTGCAGATGACAGTGCACTGACAGAGATATAGTTACCAAACTGTATCTCTATCAGTGATATGCACACTCATGGCCTATGCATTGCACACTTTTATACCCACCAACATATTAATTGCATCTTAACAACTTAATGCGTGTACGAACGTGCTCAATGAGGTTAAAACTATAGCAGATGTTTGGCAACAGTCAGTACAATGCAAGTACTGACTGTGCAGGGGAGGTGGTTGTAGTATAGCGCTGATCTATCGACCTGCTCTTCTGAGAAATGTGTGTCATCGGCTAGGACCACTGCTGGTTGACAGCAATGTATTGCTCAAAATGCAACTCATCTTCTGCCAAATGTTTAAGTATTATTAGCTCAACGGTAGACATTTCCCACGTTCGAAAACCTGGGTAGGATATGAAAGTTATGGATTTTTAAGGCAGTTTTTAAAGCCCCAGATGTCTTCTTTTCTACAGATCTCACAACGCATCGCATCTTGACGATTTGTGAGCTACTTTTGAAATAGAAAAAGTATATGTAATTATTATATTTTAACCCATTTTGGGACAGGAACCCCTTTTGGTGTTTTAAACATTGTTATAATTTAGCTATTGAAAAATAGCAGATGCTACGAGCTTGTAGGTCTGCTATTTATTTATTTTTTAACGTGAAAATGTGTCGACAGAAAACCGTCAGGATTTAGAAGACATTTTTTAAACTGTCTACGTCAGGCCAAAACGGGTTAATCTTTTCGACGTCCCCAAAATAGAATTGCCAGGGTTTAGGTGGTTAAACTAGTCACCGGTGATCAAACTAATGAAATCATACCACAGCTTCTTCTTTGATTTTTAACTAAAACATTCAGACGTGTGGTGTGGCGTCCTCCACACAGACTACATCTGAGGAGATAAAAGCTGCAGTGGAACTGTGGAATGTCACACAAAAGACTTGGCGCTCTTGTGTATGCTGTGGGCATGCCGGTGAATCCCAATTTCTGGCCCTTATCGAGAGACACGTGGGACTGGGTATATAGTAAAACACGGTATGGCAGGACTAGACCATGCGGCACGGAGCAGCTGTGTCAGTGTCGGGGCAGCTGCGCAGGGGGGGCGAGCACATGGTCCTCTCACTCAACTCAGGGCACCCATGATGGGCTGCAGTATGCTGCCCAGCCAGGCCTTATACAAAGGCTGGACAAAGCTTTGGGGATATGTGTGGAAATAAATAATCGTAAACTTTTTGTCTAAGATATACAACACTATAGTGATCCATATAGTACTAACTTAGCAATTCTCTTCCAAGCCCAGTTTAGTGTGATTATTTTTTGTAACAACACACTACTTTATCAAGTCCTATTCTTCTGTGTGTCTCTCTCTCTCTCTCTCTCTCTCTCTCTCTCTCTCTCTTGCTCTCTTTACACTGTATGGCGCGCTCTCTCTTTCTCTCTCTGTCCATCTGGGCACGAATGCCAACTAGTGAGCGTCCTTTTGTTCGATTACTCCACAGTGACTGACACACACACACACACACACACACACACACACACACACACACACACACACACACACACACACACACACACACACACACACACACACACACACACACACACACACACACACACACACACACACACACACACACACACACACACAGGGCTTTCCAGCTAAAAATGTCTGGTAAACAAAACGGAGCTGCCTTGTGTCTGCTGGCATCAGCAGTTTGCCTGCAATTGTACTTTTCACAACCCATGTGCTCCAGAGAAGGTGCGTGTGATGACAGTCAAACATGATGTGGGCCTGGCTCTGGAAGGTTCTGACTATAGGGCTTCCTGGTTTAAGATTGATCCAAGAAAATACAACAAAGGTCACAGACGGACTTCAACTAGCAACACAATGACGACGGTTCTGATAGTTCTAACATCATGTTAAACTCTCGTTTCATCATGTAAGAAGTCAGAACCAAAGTTATGGATCACAGCAAAGCGCATGCCAAAACCCCCTGATGATAAGTTGATAAACCAAACCATGCCTGTCATCTAGACTTGTATTAAGACTTCAAATGTTTAGATACTATATAATAGTAAATGCACAGGCAAAACTTTGGGCTGCCTGAAAGAGGATCTATATTTAGAGAGGGGTCCTGTCATGTGAGAGGTATGTGCTGGCATGGACTCACTGTGAGCTGCGTGAGCATGCACTGCCATTGATGTAGTGGAGAGAGACACATTCAACAAAAAATCACCACATCTTACAAAATCATGTTTACAGTTATATGTGGCACCATTTGAATCCAAAATAAATGATAATAAACCTGCTGGGACAATAGTCGCTTGTCTATATATGAAAACTGGAGGCCTCACATCAACTAGTACTAGTAGACACAAATCAGTTTTAGCCGAGTACAGAACGGATACAACCTATGGAACAACTATCTACACGTCTAGCTCTGGTCCATAGCTCTAACGCAACGCATTAGAGCTATGGACCAGACTACACGTCTATAGTTTGTGTAGACTTGTAGACTATGAATACGCGTTTTCAGCTTAGCATTGCTCTATAACCGCACGACATAGCTTCGTGTAACACCCAATGAAATCGCTACCATCCCCCCCATGTCTGTACCTCTAAAAAACTGCCAACAAATGGTCTCTCTTTGGTTCCCTCTGTCTCTTGTTACCCTTCACCCTATACCCAGTCATGCCACAGGTTTTGCTAACGGGGCTCGAGTATACAGATGAGACGTGACAGGTGTTTAATGTTGATAGAACAGCTACAAAACCCCACGCTGTGTAAACAGTTTTTTTTTTTTGGAGGGGTGGTGGTGGTTGACAGACTCTGCAGATAAGGCGCTCGCCCATTTGTTGCCCAATGCTTTGATACGGCATGGTCCCCCGAAACAGAGAAAACAGCCGTCTTCTACTAAGAGCACTGACGTAACAAAACATTCGTCTTCGAGTGCAATGTATAGGGCTATAGTGGGCAATATGGACGGAATCAAATCATATCACCATATTTGATGATTTCTCGACCAAATACCTTGATATCGATATTGTACTAAGTCAGTTTTTTGGGGGGGCTTGTGGATCGGCTATTCTCGTTATTTCTGAAAATGGAGTACCTGTATAAAAATAGGACTTATACTTATGTCATATCACAATATTACGATATGCAAAATCCCAGACTATGTGACTAGTAGTCTCATATCACAACAAACAGCGTTGTATTAGCGTAATATTAGCCCTAGTGCGTTGTTTTGTTTGTATATAGTTCATGACCCCGTGTAGGATTTAATTGACGTCTACCAACAAGTTATGTTGAATCGATCAACATTACACTCACATCTGAGAATAGATGGATACCACGGCAGTTAAGACCAGCTGTGTCAGTGCAGCTGTGTGTCTGTGTAGTACTGTAATTAACAAGCAGACAAGTAATTACGTACATTGTAGAACATTAAACAAACTGAACGATAATGGCGTTCATTCAGTTTCGTGATCTGATTCAAACGCAAGGTTGAGAGTTAACTAAACAAAGCATGTTATCGTTGCATTAGACACGCAGGTACGGTATGTCATGCCAGGGTGACAAACACAAGCGCTATTGTTCAGCTGTGCCTGTTACTGTGTGTGTACCTGTAGTTGTACTGTACAGCAGCAAGGGGAATTAATTTCACTACAGAATTATCCCTCAGTGGCCCTTTAAATAGGAGCAGAAATGGGTCATTTTGGGTTAGCCTGACAGGAAACTGCTATACAAGTTGAACTGCACACACAACAACCGCAGTGTTACTGTGAGGTGACAAACATGGTAGGCCTTCATATTAAGAGGACATGGTTTTCAACACAATGTCAAGCATACATGTCAAACTAAACTGTGCTGTGTGTGTGCTCATCATCCTAGCATTATACTGCAGCATGCAGGAACTGGGACATGCACTTGTATATGGGTCAAATGGTTACTCTAAAAATATTTACAATTGTCATGCTTCATTCTCTGGCTATAATGCATCCATGTCTCAAAGTAGATATAGTCTCAAACGTGGCTTAGCGAGAGAAGTAAACAACAATATTTGTAAAATTGTGAAACAATGCAGAACTCTTTAGTGCACTTTAAATGACAACAATCGACTTTCCTTCACCATGCATTTTCTAACGTGACATCACATCAGTGGCATTTACAGTGAAGTGAACATTCACGTCCAACCATGTACGTGACACACACACACACACACACACACACACACACACACACACACACACACACACACACAGCCAGTCAGCCACAGCCACTTGATTTGAACGTTGCATAAATTAGCATTAATTTGATAACAATTAACGAGGCAATACTTAATGTTTCATATTTTCAACTCTGTTCAAGGTGAGCAGGCTATTATGCTGTGTCAAATCAGTGCCAAACCAAAACATGTAATGCAGCAGCTGTATTCCAGCTGCTGTTCAGTTTAATAGCCCCTACTGTATAATCCGTGCCACTGACCGCATAATACAGTAGGCTGCATACAAACACAGATACTTGAATATTTATCAATGTCATGTGTGCATGTTGTGTGCATGTTCTTGTGTGTTGTTATTCCTTCCTTACCGTCAGCGGGCTGGGAGAAGTTCACATAAGCATATCCGAGGGAGCGCCGGGTGATCATGTCCCGACACACTCGAATGGACAGCACCGGTCCGGCTGGGCTGAATTTCTCATACAGCATAGCCTCCGTGATGTCTGGGTGCAGGTCGCCAACGTATAGAGAAGCCATCGGATAACTCCCCGCTGTGGCCGTGTTCATAACTCGGGGACTTCACTATTTAGTAGAAACGCGCCGCTCGTTCTCCTCCCCTCAAAAAAAAAAAAAAAAAAGAAAGCCAGCCAGAGAAACGGCGATTATTCCACAATCCAAAAATCCGTGCGTAATAAGTGTGACCGTCCTACACGGCCGATGAACGGATCCGATCGCCGATCTGTAGAGGTTTTCCACGCGTTTTGTTGAATTAAGAATGAAAAGAATGACAAGCCTGAGAGAGAAAAATATATATAGCCTATACGGCTACGGGATAATTTGGCGTATATGCTGAAGGGTTTCTTGCCTTTACAAAGTAGAGTAGGCTAGTAGACGCCAATTAACTTCGGTTAAAATCCCGAGGCCTCCTGTTCCTTGTTTAGTTGTTTTTGTTTTAAAATTAGATTTTGCTATTTTTTTTACATTTGTATTTTTTTTTTAATATTACGGTACTTATTTTTATGAAGATTTTTTGGAGATTTTATATTTTTTTATGATTTTTTTTTTCTTAAGTTTTTCAAGAACGGTGAGTTAAGACACTCACGGTTGTTTTGTGACCGGGGAAAGAGACTGCGCGAGAAAGGCATGGGCACTTTATAGTGAGAGAGAGAGAGAGAGCGGTGCGCAGAGGAAACACATGCAGGGTCAAACTTGGGTAGGGGAGAGGAAAACACACACACACACACACACACACACACACACGCACACACACACGCACACACAGAGCGTGCCGTTTTAAAAGGGAGAGCGCACATTACCGTCACAACTACCCTGACCAGCTCCCCACAGCGACATCTGGGTGGTGGGACAGTAGTAGGTAGGCTACAGTAGCCATATATCTATAAAAAATCACACCCGTGTGAAGTGAGGGGCACCCTTATCATACTTCATAGTACTAGTAGCCTGTTTTTGATGAATTGAACAAGGTGAACCCTAATGGTTTATTGGGTCGTCCACACAGTTAAGTCTTTGTATCGAGTATGCTTGAATTGTACTGCAATTCTGAAAACTTCTACATTTTAAAAACAGGCTTAAGGACGCAAATTGTGATTGGCCAATCACAATTTACGTCCTCACTTTTGTCTTTACACTTAATGTGTTTACACATCTTCAATGTTTGTGTACACGGATCCAAATATTGTTCTTTACTCTACATTTGAAACTCAAGTTTGTAATTGTGATTACAATCAAAAAACTGTTAACTACTTCAAAGCCCTATAATACATTCTACAAGTTCACAAGCTTGTAGTTCTGCCATTTTCAAAAGATTTTATGAGACATTCTGCATAAACATATACTTTTCCTATATAGGCCTACTTTTTCCACCAGTCATAATTTGTAATATTGTGGTTCATGTGAAGGACCCACATTGAGATGCATTTGTAGCAAGACATATTTCAAACTAGTCAACATAAAGACTTTATTTTCCAAAAATAAATTCTCATGAAGGCATCATGCTTTGCTGTAAAGTATTGGTTAATAATAATGTGCCCCCAAAATACTTAATTTGTTGCATCAAGCAATTTGATGTCATTTATTGAAATGTGCTAAATAATCATTGTCATTCACCATCTAGTTAGTGTTGTGCGTGTGTAGACTGCATATTGTCTAATTGCGAACGCAGTGAGCCACTTACTATGACAGCAAGGGCTGAATGTCTGTGTGTGTGTGTGTGTGTGTGTGTCTGTGTCTGTCCCGCTGTTACACCACCCGCCCGCCACCAGAGGGCGCAGCTGTAGCACACACACACACACACACAGGGCGCAGCTGTAGCACACACACACACAACCACACACACACGAGCTGCGTTCGCTTCCCGCGTTTGCGCGTCTTACTTGTGTCTGTAGCCCTACCTATGCAATATTTTATCTATGGGGGTCCCTTGCACAACGTGTATCAAGTATCAGTCCTTGATTCTGAAAACAATTTCAATTTGAGGTAAACATGAAAATGCAGAGAACCACTCAAAGCATCAGATTAAATTTATACTATAAGAAACCATTGGAGAACCAGTTGAAAAGCATGAAATCCTTTATTTTAAACTTACATTCAACAACAAGTCTACTAAAAATCAAAGTATTCTTTTAGTGCGATCCCATTTATTCCCTTTGGTCCAGTTTCCTGAGGAGAGAGGGAGAGAGAGAGACATAGTTTTATAAAATTGACATGCAACAGCAACATGTTTTGCATTTAGTCCAAATTATGACGCACAATCTTTAAGAATAAAAAGTTGCAACAGATGTTACCTCAGCAACTTCAGGAATGTGGAAAGCAGTCGCCTCTGCCCCGTCGCAGTTCTCTCCTCAACAGAATCTTCATCCCTCCCCGGTGTTCTGGCCCTACCGTTCCCGTCACCAGGCTTCACGGTCTCTTCCTCGTAGCTCAGCGTCTGAGACCCGTCTGCTTCCTTTGCAAACTGCAGCCTTCGGCGGAGGATCGGTTGGCCATCGGCAGTTGTTCCCGCTTCATCATCAGCCTGCTGTACGCCCATAGTCGAGTAAAGACCACGTCCACGCTGGGTCAAGTCATAAGCCGGCCAGGGCTCGTTGTGCTCCGTTAGTGCTCGGCCGTGACGCATCCTTGATGGTCCACCCCATTCTCGATTTCTTATAGCTTCTTCCCTCAGAAAGGCTTCCCTCTCCCGCAGAGCCTGTTTCCTTTGAGATTCTTCCCGGATTGCCCTCAGAGCCTCTTCTCTGCGCCTCAGACCCTCTTCTCGCTGAGCTGCCACTTCATGATATGGAGGAGGGATCGGCCAGCCGTACAGCACAGGAGGAGGGGGGATTGGCCATCCATCGAGGAGAGGGATTAAGAAGCCCTCTGCCGTTAAGGGAACGCCAGTCGCTACAGCATCACTTCCTATGGCATCGAACCTCTTCTCACTCAGTCCTTTCAAAGGACTTTGAAGTGGGTGGTGTGTGGCTGTAGGGTTCTGTTTTGTGACATCATTGCCGGTGTTCGGCACATCATTATTAGTGACCTGCACCTGACCAGGCAGCGTCAGGGACAGTATAGGTGCAGGGCCCTCCCGACTCGAGACTAATGCACCAGCTGGAAAGGGAATCCAGTGGGGTCCAGGGATTGCATTTTCAGATGAGATAGTGCCTTCTTGAGCTCCAGAGGCAGCCTGAGAGGTTGATGCGTCGTATTTATTCACTTCAGGAGCCGGTTCATCAGACTGCATGAAGTCGAGATAGTCGCCAGCATCTGGGGCTGGAGGGTGAGATATCGCCCTAGGTTGTGGGGCTGGAGGGTGAGATATCGCCCTAGGTTGTGGGGCTGGAGGGTGAGATAACGCCCTAGGTTGTGGGGCTGCTGGGCGAGATCTCACAGGTTCTCCATTTACAACGAAGGGGCCAGTACCGACTAAAGCTGGCCAGGGCTCGTTGTGCTCCTTTAGTGCTTGGCCGTGACGCATCCTCGATGGTCCACCCCATTCTCGATTTCTTATAGCTTCTTCCCTCAGAAACGCTTCCCTCTCCCGCAGAGCCCGTTTCCTTTGCGATTCTTCCCGGATTGCCCTCAGAGCCTCTTCTCTGCGCCTCAGACCCTCTTCTCGCTGAGCTGCCACTTCATGATATGGAGGAGGGATCGGCCAGCCGTACAGCACAGGAGGAGGGGGGATTGGCCAGCCATCGAGGAGAGGGATTAAGAAGCCCTCTGCCGTTAAGGGAACGCCAGTCGCTACAGCATCACTTCCTATGGCATTGAACCTCTTCTCACTCGGTCCTGTCAAAGGACTTGGGTGGTGTGTGGCTGTAGGGTTCTGTTTTGCGACATCATTTGGGCTCTGCGCATTATTATTAATGACCTGCACCTGACCAGGCAGCGTCAGGGACAGTATAGGTGCAGGGCCCTCCTGACTCGAGACCGATGCACCAGCTGCAACGGGAAGCCAGTGGGGTCCAGGGATTGCATTTTCAGATGAGATAGTGTCTTGAGCTCCAGAGGCAGACTGAGAAGTTGATGCGTCATATTTATTCACTTCAGGAGCTGGTTCATCAGACTGCATGTCGAGATAGTCGTCAGCATCTGGGGCTGGAGGGTGAGATATCGCCCTAGGTTGTGGGGCTGGAGGGTGAGATATCGCCCTAGGTTGTGGGGCTGGTGGGTGAGACAGCGGCCTAGGTTGTGGGGCTGGTGGGTGAGACAGCGCCCTAGGTTGTGGGGCTGGTGGGTGAGACAGCGCCCTAGGTTGTGGGGCTGGTGGGTGAGACAGCGCCCTAGGTTGTGGGGCTGGAGGGTGAGACAGCGCCCTAGGTTGTGGGGCTGGTGGGTGAGACAGCGCCCTAGGTTGTGGGGCTGATGGGTGAGACAGCGCCCTAGGTTGTGGGGCTGGAGGGTGAGACAGCGCCCTAGGTTGTGGGGCCGGTGGGTGAGACAGCGCCCTAGGTTGTGGGGCTGGAGGGTGAGACAGCGCCCTAGGTTGTGGGGCTGGAGGGTGAGACAGCGCCCTAGGTTGTGGGGCTGGAGGGTGAGACAGCGCCCTAGGTTGTGGGGCTGGTGGGTGAGACAGCACCCTAGGTTGTGGGGCTGGTGGGTGAGACAGCACCCTAGGTTGTGGGGCCGGTGGGTGAGACAGCACCCTAGGTTGTGGGGCTGGAGGGTGAGACAGCACCCTAGGTTGTGGGGCTGGAGGGTGAGACAGCGCCCTAGGTTGTGGGGCCGGTGGGCGAGATCTCACAGGTTCTCCATTTACAATGAAGGGACCAGTACTGACTACAGCCATGGCATCTGGAAAAGAAGAAAAAAATGACATCATAATGAGTCGTATTGTATCAAGTGATCGGAAGGACAATCTTGCAAGGAGGAAACACTCAATGGTAAACTACATAGCATCATCAATACAGTACTTGCACTGACCAATGTGTGAAATCCCATGAGTGTGATCTTTACACTTTGATCTACAGCAGTTGCAGACCATTGCATTATCAGTCAGCTCCTCCCATCTGAAACAAAATCCACTAAAATCAGTAGTGTCAACAAAAAAAGAAAATGTATTGAATAATATTAGTATATCATAGCTGCAAATACCTGGACCGGAGTTTCTTGTAGTTGCAGGACTTCAAGCCCACAGTGATGCCCTTGTCTGAAAGGACCACACTACAGTGGATGTACACCTGTAGACATAAGATCCAGTTCATGTTTACCAGCACATTCATCAACTACTCAATGAATGACGATAAACTCACTGGTCAGTTTATGCAGCAGGTAAACAAATCATTGGTCAGTGTATGAAGATAACAAACTCACCCCAGATTTCAGCCGTGAAGTGTCGAGAATGAAATTGATTGCATCCTTCCTCCCAGAAGGGACAAACTGTGCCATGGTATGGTTGGATCGTGACGTGACTGTGCACCTGAAAGAACAGTGGATTTGTTTTTGAACCATAGTTCAGTACAGAACTGTGCACTGTAGCTATTGCATCATATGGCAGCCAAGGCTATGGACTTTAATGTTTTGCACTTTTAAACAGTGGCAGCCAAGTCTATCCCGTTGTTGTGTCCAGTGTATGTAGCCATATTAGGATATACATGATATAAATGTAATGTTTCAATAGAAGGGAAATCAAATACCACCCCAATTGTATAAATTTACTAAAACTTCTTACTTTAATAATATGCAACAGTGCCCCGTCAGGCAGCAGATTCTACATGGACTTTAACCCATTCTGACCGGGCACCCATTTTGGTGTCAGCATCATGTTATGCTTTAGCCATTTAAAAATAGCAGATCTACAAGCTCATATCGCGCCACCGAGTGGCGCGATACGAGCTTGTAGGTCTGCTATTTTTGAAAAATCGAAGAGCGACTGACATTTTTAGAATCTGATCTCAGGTCAGAATGGGTTAACCCATTCTGACCGGGCACCCATTTTGGTGTCAGCATCATGTTATGCTTTAGCTATTTAAAAATAGCAGATCTACAAGCTCGTATCGCGCCACCGAGTGGCGCGATACGAGCTTGTAGGTCTGCTATTTTTGAAAAATCGAAGAGCGACTGACATTTTTAGAATCTGATCTCAGGTCAGAATGGGTTAAGCTGCAAACCCCGCACCTTACCCTTTGTTCAAGATGACTGCATGGCGAGGTCGCGTCTCAGGAGCAACGGATTTAGACACCCAGCAGGACTGGATGAAAGGCCGCTGCTCAGTTCCACATTTAGCCAACACCTGCAGGTGGACGCTCTGGCCTCTCTGGTAGAGGTTGGACTCTGCCGTGGTGGTCCAGGATGCTGCAGACAAAATTATATTACACTTTAGGTTTGCAATCTATAGTCATGAAGACTTACTTTACAGGGAAAAGATCTTTAACTCACAATTCATGGCATTTATGGTAAAGCTCCAATCATTCACCACGCTTGGAAGAGGTACGGAGAAGGCAAAGTCTGCGGCCCCATGATGTGACCTTTGTGCATGAAAATGTAAAAGGTTTGAACTTGCATCTTCTACTACGAAATTTGAAAAATCGGTCATTTACACATTTCAAAGATAGTGATGACAAGCTTCAAAGCATCATGACTGAGATTGCAGATAGTAGAAAAGTAGTTGAAACCATATTAACCCATTCTGAACGGGCACCCATTTTGGTGTTGGCATCATGTTATGCTTTAGCTATTTAAAAATAGCAGATCTACAAGCTCATATCGCGCCACCGAGTGGCGCGATACGAGCTTGTAGGTCTGCTATTTTTGAAAAAAAATCGAAGAACGACTGACATTTTTAGAATCTGATCTCAGGTCAGAATGGGTTCGTCAGACCAGCGTGTGTCCGGCGGAAACCTCGTATGAATCTGATCTCAGGTCAGAATGGGTTAAAGTCAAGACATATGGGCCTACCTGTTTGGGACACAGGAGACCGGCACAGTGAATGGTGCTTGCCACCAGGTAAGAGGACTTCTAGGGATAAAATGGAGCAAATTGTAGAACACGTCCAAGCCATTCTGAGTCTGTGGAACATAAATGATACATTACATAGAGGCACCAAATTACAGACACTGCAGTAAAGTGGCATATTCCATTTGACATACTCACCACCACATGATTTGTTCCACACCGAGCAAAGTCATAAGTGAAGACAAAGTTTCCCTTTGAATATCCATTATGGAAGCAGTCATCACCAAGCTGTAGGTCCTCTCCACTCAATAAGACACCATTTAATTTCTGCTCAACCAGCAGTGTGAGCTGAGATCCAGTACAGGACACCTGAATTCTTGGAACTTCCGTGGGTGGCGCGTTAGATTCAGGGCCAATCTGCCAAGAACTTAAAGATGTGTCATAAGGGAGATCATTATCACCGACGCTGCCAACTGGAGAGCGGTAAACATCTTCTATAAAATGGCGAGCAGAGAACTTTCCGAACGGCTCCTGAAAAGCAGCTACAGCAGGAGGACACATTGCAATAATAAAGCACAGTCTCAACAGCTTCAGAGGCCCCATGGTGAAGCTCATCGAGTAGGCAGCGCTTTCATTTGACCAAGAGGCCTGGCTTTTAAAGGGTTGAAGAGGAAACCATGCACAGGTGCTGGCAATTAACCTAATTAAGTTAAAATAGTGTGGCCTATGCCTACATTGAGTTAGCAATCAGCAAGCTTGGAGAACAAGCTCCGCAGGCAGTATCACACACTTTGTCTTGATGAATTGAAAATGGAGGACCTGATGTAAAGAAGTCGAGTGCTTTTTCTGTTTTTTTATCAGTTTTTGTATTGACCTGTAATTTCTTTTAAATGTACCCATTCTACAAGCTGTTAATACCATTTTCAATCAATCAAACACAGGCCTAATGAAAAAATGATAGTCATTTCCAGAACGCATGTGGAAAGGCCAATTTGCTGCTCAGGGGCTCACATCCGGCCTAGAGCCCGCCCACTATCACACTCCACACGCACACATTCATGCACGCACGCAGACCGTTTCCCTATCCGCTTTAGACCGGATCTGCAGCCCTCAAAGTGAATATTCGTCTCAGTAGTAAATATTATAGTAATGTCAGTCAGGCAGCCTCAGGGGGAATTGTGGGCGGGCCAAATACATCTGGTCCCTCCCACTACGTGACGACGACCATCCACAGGTGAGCAGTGAGGGGATTCAGGGGAAGGAAGGAGGAAGAGACACCAACACAAAAGACAGAGGTGTACAAAACAAATATCTATAAAAATAGAGAGAAATGGCTTTATTACCGCGACTGTTATTGGGCTGCATGTGATCAACTGATAATAATCACAAGAACAAGTTCATCATGTCATCCTTGGGTAAGTTATTTACAATGTGATTAACTTTTTTTTAAACAGAGCCGAAGTGAATGCAAAGAAGCAGAAATACGTTTCTTTTTTTTAGGTGTGGCCACACTGTCAGGTAAAACGGGGGCTGCTGCTGGTGGTGAACGATGCTTTCTTTCTGGTTTTTCTTGTTTCAACAGCCTTTATGTTCAGTTCTTAAACTGAATGTGGCGGTAATTCATATCTGTTGTGTTGTCGCATTCTAGTAGAATATCTTTATTTAATTGTGAAATGTTCGTTCATGCTCGGATGAGTCTTTATGCAAAGGTTAAAATATAATAATTGACTGTACATTATTATAAAATGTGTATGCAGTTTGTAGATTGGCTACAGTTCACACGAAAGTACAGGTCAATACAAAAACTGCTACGAGGATAATCACAAAACCAGAAAAGGCACTAAAACTTGTTTACATCTGGGTCCTCCATTTTCAATCCATCAGAAGACAGTACACTGTCTTCTATGCATACATTGGATGTGTTTTCCTTGCTTTAGTCGCTCTGGATAAAGAGCGTCTGCTAAATGCCTAAATTGTATTGCAAATGTCCTGCAGGAGAGATTATTATTTCTTCTGCCACAATCGTCCAGGCAGCTACTTGGCACAGAGAAGCTTGGTCTACTAACATACTAGCCCCATGAGCGTAGGGAGAGGGCACATATGGGGCTACTAACATACCCGACTTTCTCAATGGAAGTGTAGGACTGTAGGTGCAGGCAAGACCACCTTTAAAACCAAACCAGATGTTCTGGATAGTAGGCTAGGTGTATTCTATAACATAGCTCTGTTATAAACGGCATGTTGGGACTAAAAACAGAGGAGACTAACATAATCAACACTGAATGTATGGGTCAGTTTACTCTGTAAACACGAGCCCTCAGGCCAGCATTCATTGAATGTTTGAGCATATACCACCCTGACCCCACCCTGAGCTTTGTCCCCTTCCCTTTCAGGTGGGTCTTAAGCCACCTACACACACACACACACACACACACACACACACACACACACACACACACACACACACACACACACACACACACTTGTCAGATAGCCTATGGCGGTTGAAGGTTCCCAAACCTTTTAGCTCAACACCCAAACAATAAATTGGATGTCCACGTTTGCGTTGTGAGCTTATAGATTCATGGAATCACTGAGAAATAAATCATTGCTTTAAAAAAAAATGCAGAAACACTGCCTTGGCTGGCTGGGTGGGAGTAGCCTGGTTAATAAACCAGACTAATATCGCACGGACCGCAATTTATTTTTGCCAACGGCTGATTCGGTCTGGTTTATTAACCAGGCTAGGGTGGGAGATGTAATGGTGGTATTGTCTGCTCTCAGGCCCGGATTGGACAGTCTGGCGATTCTGGCAGAAGCCAGGGCTGGGCAGTCATGGGGCCGGGGGCTGAGCCAAAAGAAAAAGCAATCAAAAAGACATAGTAGTAGGGCCGTCTTTGGGCCGGTGAAGGCAAATGCCAGGGCCGATTTTCTGTGCCAGTCCGTGCCTGTCTGCTGAGTCTCATGCTGAGTATGCTGCCATCACTGCAGCCATTCTCGGCATGCTCCTGGCTGTAACGCATACACCATCACTCATCTCTGCTGCTGGGTCAATGACGTTTGTGATTAATTAGCTAGCCTAGTTGTTAATTAGGCGCTGTCTCTCCTTTCTCGGTGTGGTTACCTTGCTGTGCTGCTGCTGAGCCCACAGACCCCCCACCTTTCCCATACTGTAGTACCATACTTTCTTTAACTGATGTCTGATGAGTTCCTGCTTTTTCATAGAAGTGTGTATTTGTATGTCTTTAAATGTTCTGATGAATTGAAAACGGAGGACCCTGATGTAAACAAGTCTTAGTGCTTTTTGCAAAAGAACGACTAAAGCAAGGCAAACGCATCCAATGCAGTACTACTAGTGCATGTCTTCATCCAATGCAGTACTACTAGTGCATGTCTTCATCCAATGCAGTACTACTAGTGCATGTCTTCATCCAATGCAGTACTACTAGTGCATGTCTTCTGATCCAATGCAGTACTACTAGTGCATGTCTTCATCCAATGCAGTACTACTAGTGCATGTCTTCTGATCCAATGCAGTACTACTAGTGCATGTCTTCATCCAATGCAGTACTACTAGTGCATGTCTTCATCCAATGCAGTACTACTAGTGCATGTCTTCATCCAATGCAGTACTACTAGTGCATGTCTTCATCCAATGCAGTACTACTAGTGCATGTCTTCATCCAATGCAGTACTACTAGTGCATGTCTTCTGATCCAATGCAGTACTACTAGTGCATGTCTTCTGATCCAATGCAGTACTACTAGTGCATGTCTTCATCCAATGCAGTACTACTAGTGCATGTCTTCTGATCCAATGCAGTACTACTAGTGCATGTCTTCATCCAATGCAGTACTACTAGTGCATGTCTTCATCCAATGCAGTACTACTAGTGCATGTCTTCATCCAATGCAGTACTACTAGTGCATGTCTTCATATCCAATGCAGTACTACTAGTGCATGTCTTCATCCAATGCAGTACTACTAGTGCATGTCTTCATCCAATGCAGTACTACTAGTGCATGTCTTCATCCAATGCAGTACTACTAGTGCATGTCTTCTGATCTTAGTCTTAGTGCTTTTTCTGCTTTTATCCTCGTAGCAGTTTTTGTATTGACCTGTACCTTCGTTTGAACTGCAGCCAGTAGGACTATGCTGTGTCTAATGTGTTTTGGCGGGGCTTGCGGTAGGACTATGATGTGTCTAATGTACTTTGGGGGGGGCTTGCTGTAGGACTATGATGTGTCTAATGTATTTTGGGGGGGGCTTGCTGTGTCTACTGTCCAATGTGTTTTGGCGGGGCTTGCTGTAGAACTAGGATGTGTCTGATGTGTTTTGGCGGGGCTTGCTGTAGGACTATGCTGTGTCTAATGTATATTGGGGGTGGGGGGGGCTTGCTGTAGGACTATGCTGTGTGAACCTGAAGGACAACAAGGCCCTGATGAAGATGGGCCTGGGCCTGGTCCTGGTGGGTCACGTGAACTTCCTGCTGGGCGCCCTGGTGCACGGCGCCGTCCTCAGGCACATCAACGTCCACGACGTGGCCCGGGCCATGGTGTACGCCATCGCCAACGTCATCGCCATCGTGGCTGGCCTCTTTGTAAGTAGCACGCTTCATTTTGACAGCAAATTCTGATTTAGACTCAATTCTACCTCAAATTTACTGAGATGTAGATTTGCACGCTATTAGTCCATTCTGACCTGAGATCAGATTCATACGAGGTTTCCACTGGACACACACTGGTCTGATTGACCCATTCTGACCTGAGATCAGATTCTATTCTATTTTTCAATAGCTAAAGCATAACATGATGCCAACACCAAAATGGGTGCCCGCCGTCAGAATGGGTTAGTATGACCCCGGTGTTTGCTGAATTATGGTAGGTCATTATTTGGCCTGTAATTATTACAGCCGAAAATCACAGACATGGTCGATTATTCGCCCGCGATTAAAAACACAGACGTCCTCCGTGATTATTCTTTATTTCCTGAGGTCCCTGGCGTAATACCAATCCCGTGCGAATAGGGCTTTTAGTCGACTAAATATAAACAAATTAGTCCTCGTCTTGGTCAACCATAGTAACACTGCGTGAAAAACGCGAAGCAGTGGATTATGTTTATACAAGATTCAACAAAGGCCATATTGACACTGTGCTATAAAAAAACATTTCCATCTGATTGATCTCATTTCAATGTATACTTTAATTGTTTCTTTCCAGGGCATAATAAGTGGAATCACCGCCATTGTCTTGTCAAAAAACAAGAAAAACAAGGGACTGGTAAGGACTGTTACTCATTCGTCTGCTTAGAACTCTCAAATGAACTTTGTCCTCTGTTCTGAGTGTTGATATGAGAGAAGTCAAACTGACGACTGAAGTCACACAGGACGGCTTAATCCTGTATTCAAATATGGAACACAGACACACACACAGACACTGATAATAAAAATAATACCTTTTTCTGAGGAAATAGCCTTTTGATTTGGCTACTACAAGATAAAGCAATGTTTTACTTCTTGGCTAAAAAAAACATGGATTGGTCCAGCTACATAATAATCATAATAATGCATTTTATTTATAAAGAACTTTACATTCTCACATATCTCAGAGTGCTACAGGGTTGTTGTTACAATTCCAAACATGCAAACATGACCCGCTTTAATTACTTAATTAGTCTAAATTAGTAGCTTAATGACTAGTATTAAATATTGTCTTTTTTTTATGTCCAATATGTTTGTATTTAGTTCATAAAGTAAACATAACTATACTTAAAAGCTTTTCAAAGGTATTTGAAATTTGTATTTTTTCAAATTTTAAATATACCAAAAATAGCAGATCTGCAAGCTCAAAATGCGTCTCAGTGCGACGCGTTTTGAGCTTGCTGCTATTTTTGCTACGACAGTAATATATGCAATGTGGCCCTCTGTGGCGTGAGTGTGGAAATATAGTGGCCCTCTCTCCATCGTCAAAGTTGCCCAGCCCTGCTTTAAGGCCATCTGTGTTGTGCTTCTGTTCTCTTCGCAGAAGTGGATTCTGTTGGTGTTCAGCTTCGTGGCCGGTCTCCTGGCAGCTGCCTCCACTTTGGGCCTGATGGTCTCCATGGTCAAAGCCATCATTCACGGCGGACGCAGTCTGCTCACGCACTGCAAGAATCTGGACACCATCATCATCGTCGATGCCTTTTCCAGCATCACCAACGAATGTCCCTTCGACCCCACCCGCATCTACGTAAGTCAGGAGACGTAAAGAATGCCCCTTTGACCGCACACACACACACACACATACGCAAGTCGGTAACATAAAGATGGACGTACAGCTAGAACCACTGGAAGCAAGTAGTATATTTGAGAAAGTAGTAAACGAGGTGCTGGCCGCCTGGCCCCCTCGTGCAGACGGCAATTATTGTTGTTACTTGGATGTCTCCTCTCCACCAGGCGGAAGGCGTGGTCGAG
Organism: Protomyctophum parallelum; assembly: GCF_964188405.1. Taxonomy (NCBI): domain Eukaryota; kingdom Metazoa; phylum Chordata; class Actinopteri; order Myctophiformes; family Myctophidae; genus Protomyctophum; species Protomyctophum parallelum. Next base: position 43,274,355 of record NC_139718.1, on the reverse strand, counting down.
CCTTTGTTTTTGACTGATCAACATGAAACACACTCCCTGACCAGAGCAGGACCTCTGCTCCAACCTTTTCTCATCTAGCTGTTATACTGCCACCAGGAGGCATTTATTTGCAAAACATATTTATTAAAGGTTTTATGACATTAATTTTCATTTATTTTTCTTTTTTCTTTTAGGTTTTATGACCTCAATTACACCCAAAAAACCTGAACTTTGAACATTCAGTGGATCTTCTGTGGTCTGAAGTTTTCTTTGGGGTTTGGAAGCCTTTTGAGCTACAATGAAAACAGGCAACACAGTGAAAACAGTGACATCTGCTGGCAAATCCCATTGACATATATGGGATTTGCAGGGTCTTACATCACTTACTGCCGGCAAATCAGAGCACCCGTTTGAGCCAGAAAACCCCAGATCACAGAAAATCTACTGAATGTTAAAAGTTCATGTTTTTTGGGTGCAATTGAGATTAGAAAACCTAAAAAAAAATAAGAACAATTCCAAAACCTTTTTTTTTATGTCACAATCCCTTTAAATGACATTATTTAGTATTATTATAGTCATGTGATCAAGACGGTTCTGTCCAGTTATTTTCATATTCCATCCTGATCGACTTCTACTGGCCTGGCAGAGACCTGTGCTCCGAGCTTTTCAAGTCGTATATATATGTTTATTATTGTTATTGGCCTATTAATGCGGTTACATTGTCTGTGGAACCGGAAAACAAAGTCATTTTGCTCTGTGTACAGTGACGCGACGGACAGAAACGTTGGAACGCTGAACTGGGGGACGGCTGCCGTATTTTTAACCCATTCTGACCGGGCACCCATTTTGGTGTCGGCATCATGTTATGCTTTAGCTATTTAAAAATAGCAGATCTACAAGCTTGTAGGTCTGCTATTTTTGAAAAATCGAAGAGCGACTGACATTTCTAGAATCTGATCTCAGGTCAGAATGGGTTCATCAGACCAGTGTGTGTCCGGCGGAAACCTCGTATGAATCTGATCTCAGGTCAGAATGGGTTAAGTTGTAGTTTGTGACATCGTTCTGCCCTCTTTGCCCTCTGCCAGGGAACCACGGTGATCCTCTGGGTTCCTCTCATCGCGATGTCCGTGGTGGAGATGGTGTTCTCCTTCCGCTGCTTCGCGGCCTGCACCTCCTTCCTGCGCATGTGCAGACGAAGGAGGCCCATCCAGGCGAGACGAGTGAGTTATCGTCCGTGGGGTTCCTCTGTCATGTCGTCAGTTGGGTTTTCAACCCAATTCCATTTCAACGGCCATTTGATGAAAAAAAAACACAAAAAAGACAAAGATATTTTGTTGTCGTTTTGCATAAGACTTTGTCTACAATTCCATGCTTTTGGAAAACGTTGACCAAAATAACAATTCTTTTACATTTTCTAATTGTGTAGACGTGAATGAAGTAATATAATGCAGATGTTTAAGAATGATTTTACTCTTCGAGAGCATCAAATGAAACCAAATGGACCTGTATGGGTCCATTTGGTTTCTTTTTACGCCCTCAAGAGTTAAAGATCTACAAGGGACCACTTGGTTACCAACTCTACGCCATTTAGCCTCCAAGGACCACTGGTTGAAAACCACTGTTTTATGTGATTGCAGATCACATATAATATAATTAATAAAATATGTAATGTAAAAAAGAATGCGTCCCTTTCAAACAATGTAAAGTCTGCTCACATTCTTCTATGCTTCCTTTTACGTCAGTCGCTCTTCGATTTTTCAAAAAAAGCAGACCTACAAGCTCGTAGCGCGCCACTCGGTGGCGCGCTATGAGCTTGTAGATCTGCTATTTTTCAATAGTTGAAGCATAACATGATGCCGACACCAAAATGGGTGCCCGGTCAGAATGGGTTAAGCCAATACGTTTCTCGTCTGCTATAGAGGGGTACGTCAGTGTCGGACGATATCATCTACAATACCTTCTGCGTTTTTGCTCCAGGTGCGTATCCAGAGACCTGACGAAGTGGCGTCGTCATCGTCATCGTCGCCACCGCCGGCCGCTCCGCCGCCAGAACCCGAACCCGAGACGGAGACGGACGCCGAGGCCACGGAGCAGCACGAGCTGCTGGAATGCAACGCTACGTCAGAGCGCAGTGACTGGCTCTGACCCGGCGCCGCGGCGCAAACCCAGAGGAACCACATTTCATAAAAAAAGTACTGGAACTTTACAGTTACATGGGTTTAGAGCAGGTATTGGAACCTATAGAACCAGACCGGTTTAACCTCTGGTCTTTAACCCATTCTGACCTGAGATCAGATTCATACGAGGTTTCCACTGGACACACGCTGGTCTGACGAACCCATTCTGACCTGAGATCAGATTCTAAAAATGTCAGTCGTTCTTCGATTATTCAAAAATAGCAGACCTACAAGCTCGTATCGCGCCACTCGGTGGCGCGATATGAGCTTGTAGATCTGCTATTTTTCAATAGCTAAAGCACGACATGATGCCAACACCAAAATGGGTGCCCGCCCAGAATGGGTTAAGGTCGCTTAACCTTACACCTCTTATATGCGGTATAACGGTGATTCTGTGTGCAGACGGCAGACTTCCCAACAAATACGACATCTTCATTAGGCCTACTGAACATTATACTCTTTGTTTCCAAAGTGTCTGCTTTCATTGCTTGGAAGGAGATGAGTATAAATGACTTCAAACAACTTGGCACGCTCGGTGCGTTTGCAATGTTACTAATGCATTTAAAATGTACTACTACCTTTACGAGCACATGCATGTGTCATATCGGCACAATATATCAGGATTCCTTTTATATATATATATATCGATTCGATAGCAATAACGCATTTTAACAGTTGAACACTTAACATGAAGAAGGACATATGCATCCCAATGAGATACTGTACCCACAGAGTCTAGTCCTTCCACACACACACAAAGTTCCAGAGCAACGGATTGTGTGGCCCTGGTCTTGCCCTAATGGGACTGATCGAGGGTAGCTACTGGGACGTAAGTCGGGACTTGATCTCCCCCGGCTGCGTCACCCGAGTGAGGGGTATGATGTTGCGATATACCCGAAAACCCCGATGACCTCGGGATACATCACTGAGGATGCGTCCCTGCAGGCAATGTTTTTTCCCGTTCATACTGATACTGTACTTAATACACAGATATTGAGTCAACTATGACGTTCCATGGCCTTGTGTTGTGATCAGATGTTGATGCAATGTATCGGGCCATTACATTCACTTCAAGGGGTTAGTCGAACGAATGGAATGAATCGATTATAACCATTGATTTTAACCAAATACATTTTCAAAAATACGGCAGACATAGCCTTGTGGGCTTGTAGGTCTGTTATTTTCTGTCTTTGTACATAAGTGTGTATAATGGGGCTTAAGTGGTTGATCAGACTGATGTATATGACAGGTCAGTTAGTATTTTTTTTCTTCGCACGATTTGTATGATGTGGCGTGTGTACTTGAATTCCGTTAGCTCAAGTGGGCAACCATTTTATATTATTATGATATAATGGAGGCCTTGCCGATATTTATACCGCTCTCTTTCTTCTTTCTACAGGCTGCCTGTAATCATTAGTAACCACTTTCCACAGAAAATGCATAGTTTCTGTGCAGTGGTTTGAGTAGAGTATAGTGTTGGTAAAACATTAGAAAAGCCTGAAATTGCTGTTCCACTGTTATACTGTTCCAGGTCAAATAAGCAAGTCGAGCATGATGCATGCTCGACTCTGGAGTCTTATTTTGACCTGAGATCAGATTCTAAAAATGTCTTGTAAATCCTGACAGTTTTCTGAAAAAGCTATGTTTCTATGTCAGTCGTTCTTCGATTTTTCAAAAATAGCAGACCTACAAGCTTGTAGCGCGCCACTCGGTGGCGCGCTATGAGCTTGTAGATCTGCTATTTTTCAATAGCTAAAGCATAACATAATGCTAACACCAAAAGGGGTTCCTGCCCAAAATGGGTTAAGACACCTATTCTCTCAGGCTAGTTTTATGTTGTTTAATTGTTTGGTTTGTTTGGTTGATTGTTGGTTCTTGTTTTTATGTAAGGCGTCCTTTGGGGTTCATGAAAGGCGCTATATTAATTCAAGCTATTATTATTATTATTGCAGTATATATACCTTGTCAACATGGGGTCCAGGGAGCGGGTCAGGGACCCCCCCCCCCCCCCCCATTGGTCCTTGAGTGGGTTCCAGGGTGTGCCCAGCTAAATGCCAGTTACGGGTCTGCAACTCTAGACCGTGTACAAGTATTGTTTTACACAGTTTTCCTTGCACAAAGTTACATAGCTAGCTTTTGGCACATTATGAGCCAATTGTAAACCTCGAGATATCAAAGTCTTTCTCCTCCTTGAGCATGAACAGCTCCTTCATTAGTGCGGACGGTACATAAACCCCGGTTCGTCTGGTGAGCCTAACATCGTATGCGTTTTGCTTGCTCCAGTTAGCCTGACACTGTTCATTTCGTTTCACTTTTGAATCGCCAGGATTCTTTTTAATTTTTATGGTAGCGATTCAGGGCTGGGAGCCAGGCTGTGCTCCAGTGGCACCATAGGTAAACACTGTGCAGTTATGTTATCGCAGCTTCGGAAAGGTCAGAACTTGAAATGCTGTTTTTGTTCAAAATACTGCAAAACATCTTACTTGTCATGTATCACTCGATGTGTCCAGATACGGAAGTCTAGGTGGAGCTACAGGTGGAGAATCAATTTATGTAACCATGTATCACTATTTTAAGGGTAAAGGGGGCCATTTTCCTTTTCCATTTAAAGCATAACCGAGAACCAGCCCAGCGGATGGCTGCTCAGATGGCTTTTTGACTATGGACTAATATTACAATTTAAATGTACTTGTATGTTTGTGACTAGTAAGCGGGAACAAAAGTCGCAACAGTTTTTAATGTTTCTTTTTTTTTATTTGAGGTTGAAAAGTGTGGTCAATACAATACAGACTGATATGTCACACGTTTTTTTTAAATGAAATTTGCAAGCACTGTGGTGGAATAACTTTCCTCCCGTTGCAGAATAAAAACAATATGTACAAACATTGAATGAATTGTGGCAGTTTTTGTCTGCTTCCCATTTTACTGAACATTAAAGCAACAATTATTTCAGTGAATAAAAACGTTTTAACTAGGGTTGTCCCGATCCGAACACGTGACCGGAAATCGGGGGCCGATATTAATATTGGACTGGATATTGTCTGTGATTTTGGATATTGTACTATTGTGAATTATCGTATGGGGGGGGGGGGGGGGGGGGTGTCTGTTTCAGCAGATACTCAAAATCAAATGATCAGAATCGGATTGGGAGCAACCCTAGTTTTAACTCGTCTGTATGGTAGAGTATGTTAATGGAACCTATAGTGCGTCTTCAGTGGTTGGAGGCGATCGTCCTACTTTTCTAGTGAGAAACATCGGTCCTGTAAATTTCCCCCAAGCTCAAAACGCCTTTTCATTGTAAGCTTGTAGGTCGGCTATTTTCGCAGAATGTACTCGGGGGTCCCTGTGGTTAAACTTATGGACTTTTATGTCTCGACTGCAATGGAATCTAATCCCAGCAGCAAAGAATTCCCACTGATGTCAGTCAGGAAGTGTTTTGTGATGGTCCAAGGCTAAGCCTGTCACAATGATTGCATGAACAATCGTCTAATCGCAATGTTTTGAGATAATTATTTTGGGCATAACCGTTTTCCATGTTGAAAGATTGATGCAGAAATAGCAGATCTGTATATCTGCCATTTCAAGCTTTACAACATCTCACTTTGTGACATGTTGAAAGCGTGTAGAGCAGCAAAATCTCCGCTATTTAAGGTTTTTTTATTTAAAGTATAAAATTATTAAATATGCCAATTATTTATTTGTATATTCAAATAATCATATCTGACCTGTGCAATTCATACGTTCCAATGTTAAATGGCAAAAACACAATTTAACGTTTTACAATTACGTTTTTCCCAAAAAAGGCACAGGACTGAAATATACAAAACAAAAACAATCCATGATTTAAATAAATTAAATCCAGAAGACAAAGTATAAAGGATAACGTAAAATATGCTATAGAGGCCAAAGACTACTACACTTTTTTTTCTTTGTCTAGGAAAAGCAGATTTCATAACATAAGAAAGATTCAGAACAAACGATCTGACAAAGCATACAAAAAAAAAAAAAAATACGTAATAAAATATCCCATTTTTACTTTCATGGACAGGAATATTTGTTGAAAGGGCGTCCTAGAAAATAGGTGTGGCTCCCACTGTGGGAGGGAGGGTCGAGTCCGTTTTTTTAATGTACAGTCCTTCAAGGGACGTCATGAAGGGGTCCGGGCAGGGGGGGCCTCACGGCATCATGAAGGGGTCCGGGCAGGAGGGGGGGCCTCACGGCATCATGAAGGGGTCCGGGCAGGAGGGGGGGCCTCACGGCGTCATGAAGGGGTCCGGGCAGGGGGGGCCTCACGGCGTCATGAAGGGGTCCGTGGGCAGGGGGGGCCTCACGGCGTCTTGGACTCCTCTTTAGGCCTAGAAGATCCACAACAGCCTATGTTAACCTTATGCACTTTATGTCTTAACTCCTTAAAATATATATATATATATATATAGAACTGATGACAACATTCATGTCAAACATGTCTATGAAGCCATCTATGAAAGCTATGTAAAAGTTAAATCTGCAACACAATTTTATACCATGGATTATTTATTTAATTTTCCTCCATACCAAATGATTTGGTCAAAGTGATTTGGCACAAGCAATCTGGAAACCCATCGGCCAAAAAAGAAAAGAGAAACGGCGCCCTCTGCTGGTAGCCCAGCTCAGAATCTGTTGTTGAGACATGTAAGCTTATAGATCAACTATTTCCGCTCAAATAAGGTTTTCTTACTTGGCTGTGTCCATTTTCTCTTCCTCTGGTACCTTCTCCTCTTCTTTCACTTCTGTGGTGGGGAGGAAAAGGTTACATGTAACTCCAAATACTACAGAGATATCGTCAATATAATAATATTTGCTCCGATCAGAACTCTATAATCCAAAATATTCCCCCAGATTGACTGCCTCAAAGCGAAAAATGTTGTGGTGTGGACATGATTTTCAAACATTAATTCGAAACATTTCCTGACAACATTCCTCGTGTTACTTATGCTAGTAACAGAGTAGAAATGTGACACATTGCCCCTTTTTACTAATGACAATTCCAATCGAAGATTAAAACAATGACAACATCACAGAGACTAAATGAACGGTCCCGTACCTTTCTTCTCCTCCTGAGCTTTCTTCTCCTTCTCCTTCTCTTCTCCCTCCTTCTCTCCTTCCGTCTTGGTTCGTTTGGCTTTCTTGTAACTGGCGGCGTTCCTGCGTCCTCCCTCGCCCTCGTCTTCCGAGTCGGAGAACTCCTCTTCGCACGCTATCCTCTTGTCATGGGCGCGGACTGTACAGTAGGACAGGGGTGAATGATGCCATCTGCTCTGCCATATTCTTTTTTTTTTTTTTAATATATATGTTTTATCCCACGATTTTGTAACCCATTTCTCACCCCTGTGTCAATCATCTAATGTGACCCTGGGCTCTACACACCCTCCACCAACCTAGTCCCCATATATGGGGGACAAGGGGAGAGCAACGGACTTGAACTCATGCTTCCTTCATGCCTGAGTGTCCAAATCATTGCTCCTTTACACCTGACAGGGGGGGAGTTTCCCTGGTTGGACGTAGCGCGTGGAAGGAACACGTTATTCCAACCAGTTCCTTTCCCCTCCATCAGGCGCCCCGGCTGGCCAGGGGGAGGCAGTTTAGTGACCAGGATTACTGCATGTTTTTTGTGAGGGTACCTACCCTAGGGGACACGGGGAGAACATGCAAACTCCACACAGAAAGGCCCTTTTGCCAACCCCGCCTTTCGGGTATGGGCACTGATGACGCGGAGGAGGAAACACGCCGCCAGCACCCACAGCATCCCGAGCGGGAATCGAACCCAGGACCTTCTAGCTGTGAGGCGACAGCACTACCAACTGTGCCACCGTGCCCCCTGCTCTGCCATATTCTTTACTTTTACTTTATATGTTCATTTGGACAGGACAATGCATATTAATGGACGTCACATGGACGTAAATACACCGGATATAGTTGCTCATTTTCATCCGCAGTCCTCACAGGAAACACAAAACGGAAAAACAGACAGTCAAACAGTGGAATACATTTGCATGACATTACATAGGGAACACAGCATGATGTGCAATGTCTAATTCAGTGGCTTTCGACCCTTTTCATAATATCAAGGTCCATTACTTATTCTGCGTTTGAGCCTCTCGGACCCAAGACCTTTTTGTTGCCGTTGGATACGATATTGCGATTTTGTTCACAATTCCATGCTAGAAAGGGTCCATTTGGTTTCATTTTACACTTCATCTAACACACATGTCTTCTAAATCATGACGGTTTTCTAGAAAAACCTGTTTCTATATCAGTTGTTTTAAAACTATTTCATGTCAAGGACCCCAAAGATTATATGTAATTGGTCGCCGACCCCCGTCTGAAAATATGTTGTTCCAGGGATCCCCCCCCCCCCCCCAGAAGCAAAGACTTGAGTCAAAAACGTTCGCTCTGAGAGAATATAATATATATTAAAAGATTTCTGCCACATTTTCAAGATTTTTTCATTAACCCATTCTGACCGGGCACCCATTTTGGTGTCAGCATCATGTCGTGCTTTAGCTATTTGAAAAATAGCAGATCTACAAGCTCATATCGCGCCACCGAGTGGCGCGATACGAGCTTGTAGGTCTGCTATTTTTTGAAAAATCGAAGAGCGACTGACATTTTTTAGAATCTGATCTCAGGTCAGAATGGGTTCATCAGGACCAGTGTGTCCCCGGCGGAAACCTCGTATGAATCTGATCTCAGGTCAGAATGGGTTACAAAATAAAAAACAACGCAGATAGTACAAACGTGGGTGTCTCTTACTGGAGATGCGTTTGTTGGGGTCCTCCTCCTCTTCGTCGCCACTGTCCTCCCGCACCGCGTCCTCCGGGATGGCCTGCATCTGGACCCCCGGGGCGTGGGGAAGCATGCGCAGGTTCTCAAACAGACGCTGCCTGTGTGTGTGTGTGTGTGACGTCACAACGCCACATTTATTCATTGTATTATTGATCATTAATCAACGTCACGTCAGTCAGTTTTCACAGTTTTGGGCCAGAGGTTCAGGTTTATTCGTCATGTGTATAGATACAGAGTATAAATACGATGACAATTGTTTTGCTCAGAGCACTCTCAGAGGGCTGTATTTTGCGTGTCTTAAGTACCAGGTCTTATTCCCTAACTTGAGTACACTAAAGACCTGGAGGCGTGGTCAATGCCATTTGGCTATTCTGAGTGGCCAAAGAGCATTGATCACGCCTCCAGGTCTTTAGTTTACTCAAGTTAGGGAATAAGACCTGGTACTTAAGACACGCAAAATACAGCCCTGATCAGTCTTACATACACAGGACATAAACAAACATCTATAGTGCAAGAAAAAGACAAAGAACTGAAAGAAAAGTGCAAGTGAAGTGACAAAACAGTGCAATACAGTTCAAGGTCAGCTGTTCAGCAAGCCTGACTGCCTGGGGGTAGAAACTGTTACTGAGACGGGTGGTGGTGCGAGATTTGATGCTCTGGTAGCGTTTTTTTGGAAGGGAGTGGTTTGAACAGGGTATTTACGTCTGCTAAATGCCTAAATTGTAAAAATTGTAATTCCGATCATTTGAAAATGACGCGATCGGCCCCCGATTTCCGATCACGTGATCGGATCGTGGACAACCCTAGTTGCACCGTGTGACCATGACGCTCATGTCCGGCGCACTTCCTGTATCCCTCACGTGGACACAGGTCGCTCCAATTAATCGCAGCGGCGCATGAGGCAGGTTTTTATATCTATGGTTCACACCGTGCACTGACGGGCATCTTTCCAGTCGTATATTCCCCGACAAGCACAGTAGCAGCACTGAGATGAAGAGCAGAGTGAAGGGCTACACACACCGTCTGCGAACGCCGCGCGTCAAAAAACAGCCGCCTCCGTTGTTTCCAATGAACCTATCGCACACCGGCGGCGTCCGACGCGCGTTCACGCCTCGCCTGACGCTCCGATACGCCACTGTTCTATTTTGCCGCGCGGCAACGCCTGTGCACCCGGTGTGTGTGTGTCGGGCTTTACTCACTTGATCTTCTCCAGGTAGTCGTTGGTGTTCTGGTTGGTCATGTTGGACGGGCTGATGTGAAGCTTGAAGTCCGGCCCAAAGTACTCAAAGTAGTCGTTGTACGGCAGCTCTGTGGAGTGGTGGACAAACGGATACTCTTATCACTTTGCAGTTTGCCTATAACTGTACCTTGCCTTATGTTACCATCATTCATGGTCTAAATTAATCTCAGATCAATCAAATATCAACTGATTAATAAGACTATGACAGAAGCACACAATGAAATGGTGGTAAATGCTCACCATCAAGATATCTGAACCCCAAACAAACAGACATCTTGACATTTCTTAATGATCCAGCAGTTTCCTTTTATAACGTGACAAGTTCTAAATACAACACAACTCTTATTAGAATAGACGTATAGACGTATATATATATATTTATTTTTTTACAATTTTTTTTTTTTTTACAATTTTTTTTATAACGCCCTCTTTTTTTTAATAATGGGAGGTCTGGCACTCAGAGCCTAAACTGGTGACCACTAGGTGGCACTGAAGGAGTTTTTTTTTTTTTTTGCGGCTTACGCCTTTTATTGATTTTTGAAGGGACAGACAGTAGGCTGACAGGAAACGGGAGAGAGATGGGGGGATGACATGCAGTAAAGGCCGTGTCGGGTCCGGGAGTCGAACCCGCGGCACACTGCGACTGGATTACCAGTCCGGTGCCCAGACCGTTACGCTACGGCCTGGGCCACACTGAAGGAGTTTTAATGGATTATTAATCATTATGAATAAGTGACGGTAATAAGCCGCTCTGAGGACTCACCGTTGGGGATGGAGCTGTCCAGGGCTACAGCCGTCTCGTACGTCCAGCAGCGAGCCACGTTGCGGATGGTGTAGCCTCCTCCGCCCAGCATCAACAGAGGCAGGTTGAAGCTCTTCATGTACTCCACACACTTAGCATGACCTGGGTGGAGCAAAAACAACACTGGCTTCAGCCGTCCGTCCGTCGGGGGGACCAGAGTGGGCTCCAGTCTAAGGCCTCGCTCAGACCTATAAGACAAGTCCTGTGTGTCATGGCCGCCTCAGTGCATTTCCAATGGGAGTCACGTGGTTTGAAGACACAACCTTGGGAGGGCAGAAGACAGCCACGCGCAACAAGGTTGCGTTATGAAACCCCATGTGACTCCCATTGGAAATGCATTGAGGTGGCCATGACACACAGAAGACACAGGACACAAGTGTGTCTGACGTGTGAGTGTGAGGTCTAAATCAGCCGTCCATCAGGGACCAGTGGGGTCCAGTCTAAATCAGGGGTTCTCAAACTCCAGGTACCCCTTGGAGGGGAGCCACCTTTCCAAGTTCCGCCCCTCATACTCGCAAAACACCGATAAGCATTATACTTACAACCACCATGTGTACAACTATTTGGAACTATTTGTATTGAAAACCTTTCAATCAAAATCATTCAGATCAATTTCATAGCCATTATACAGAAACCACTACTATAATATGAAATGAATCACGTGCCAATTTTTTTTCTTTTCTTTTTTTTTGTGTGTGCAAAACTTGACAGCACACTTTTAAATTAGATAGGCTAAACATAATTATAATGACTAGTCCTTACCCGTTATGAGATATTTGCCCCCCCTTGTGGCCGTGAAGGGTAATGCGCCTGGGTGCGTTTGTAATTGACTAATACATTAATTAATAATCATTAATGTGTCAAGGGAGTGATTGGTGCAGGCAGTAAGGAGTTACGGCACTGTTTCTGACAGACAGACAGACACTCAGACATTCGGTTAATTATAGTATGATGATGTAATGATGAGAAAGACAAAAGAATCTGAATTATTTTGCGGACCCCCTGGCTATGCGCCCCTTTGAGGACCGTGGGTCTAAATATTATCCTCTTAAAACGTCATGCCATTTGAAGTTGCAATGCCGTTATACTCCAGAATGCCACAGGCTGTTCATGTCGTAAACACACTATACACCTTCTAAATTGCCAGGACACACGTGAAAGCCGTGTCCACACACACACACACACACACACACACACACATCCTGTCGGCCGTTTTACACGGCTGTTAACTTTAAAACCATTAACTATACAACTAATGACGTGACGCAGGTTCGACTCCCGGTCCCGACGGCCTAAGTTGCCACATGTCTCCCCCCCCCCCCCCCCCCCCCCCATCTCTCCCCTCATTTCCTGTCAGTCTACTTTCAACATATCAATAAAAAGCCCCAAGAAACTAACAACTACAACTAATAACTAGAAAAAGTGCCCTTCTGGGCACAGGTCTCCACCAGGTTATCCACAGATCCGTGCAGTTAGAGGTAAAAACACTTTTCGGCCAGTTATAGCGCCACCTTGAGGCTGAGTTGAAATTGTTCATGTGGCATTTTGTCCTGGGCCTAGTGGGAATGTGGGTGCACAATTTGACGGAAATCACGCAATGTGTTCATGATTTGCAGCATTTTGTTTGAAACTGAGCACTCCTGTGAACTTTGGAAGCCAATCTTAACCAATCAGGATGGAGTCTGAGAAATCTGAAAGACCGGTTTGGTTGAATGGCTCTAGAGAGACTGTGTACCAATTTGCGTGATGTTTGGACAAAATCTGTAGGTGTACTGTGCAAAAACTTGTTTTGCACAAAGCGGCCTCCTGGTGGCGCTATAACAGGCCGTTCTGGAAAGTTTGGGGCAGAGGTTCATCGTTGGCATCCAGGGAGTGTGTGTACCAATTTGCGTGATGTTTGGACAAAATCTGTAGGTGTACTGTGCAAAAACTTGTTTTGCACAAAGCGGCCTCCTGGTGGCGCTATAACAGGCCGTTCTGGAATGTTTGGGGCAGAGATTCATCGTTGGCATCCAGGGAGTGTGTGTGCAAAATTTGCCATCGACCAGGTTAACGGTGGCCGAGATTAGCTACTAACGGACACACGGACGGACGGACGGACACACAAACGGACGGACGGAGTGCAAAACATACTCTCCCCACATGCCTTCGGCCTGGTGGAGACAATAACAAGTTAGTTCACCACCTGAACCCTACCACAGCATCCCTACTCAAGAGGGGGGGACGTTTTCCAAAACAAATTAAGCAATAAGCCACGAGAGGTCTCAGGTTACCGGGTATTTTACACTGCCTGGGAGCCAGTGTAAAATACCCGGTAAGCTGGGGCCTCGAGTGGCTTATTGCTTTTCTAAAACGGTTACAAACATATAGCAATATTAATATTAAATTCACAAAAGTATCTACGCTTTGCGCCACCAGAGCGAGCGACCCAGAGCCAAAACACTCCCTTGTTTTGCTCCGCAAGTAGCCTATGTGACGGGAGAATAGCGCTTGATGTATTTACGGGGCTGCCTGGAGCCACACATTCACAGTCATATGAGCCGGGCGGTGCTTAGACGCCCGCACGGCATGTGTTTGTAAAGCAATCAAGCGCTCCCCTTCCCCAGTTCAGCTACAAGGCTGCAGTTTGATACAAAGTGATTGAAGGAGTGGGTTATCGGTGAAATTTACACCGGTCACGTGACGGTAACCAGCCAATCAGAATGAAGTATTGGGACTACCCGTTTTAGAATAGCCGATCTACAAGCTCTATCTAAATATATCTAAATATCTAAATAGCCGGGGGAAAAGCTCATACCTTTAATGGTGAGGTTGAAGCATCCCAGGCGGTCTCCTGACAACGAGTCGGCTCCACACTGGAGAACCACAGCGCTGGGTTGGTACATCTCCATCACCTTGGCCATGATCTACAACAGCCACACCCAAACACCACCACGGCTGTTCACAATGTCTGGACTCGTGTCTGATCTGAATGCCTACATTTTGCCGTCGTCATGTGCCAAAAATAGCTAACCTATTAAAGGAGAATTCCATACTAAAAGGCTTTCTTACCTTTCTTTGTAGTCGTTGCGTCCCCACCAAAGAGGTCCAGGTGTTATTTTGTGCAAAAGCTCCTTATTGGCTATTTCCCCTACCATAAGCCCTCAATGAATTGCATTGAATTGAATGGGAATTGAATGGGGCTATGGGGTGTTGTGCTAATTCGCTTATTTCCATCGCTCAAAATTATAATTTCTTTGTATATATCCTCTCTTCATAATGTAAATAATATCCCAAGCGGCACACTTTACTACTTCTTTCGATGGAAATAAGCGAATTAGCATAACACCCCATAGCCCCATTCAATTCCCATTCAATGCAATGCAATTCATTTAGGGTTTATGGTAGGGAAAATAGCCAATAACACCTGGACCTCTTTGGTGGGGACATAACAACTACAAAGAAAGGTAAGAAAGATAAGAAAGCATTCTAGCATGGAATTCTCCTTTAAGCCGTTAATGCGTGTGGATCCAGAAAAGTAATTGTTACCCAAATTGACACTCATTAGCCCGCGGACCCCCATTAGAATATATATATGCTAAGGACCCCCATTAGAATATATATATGCTAAGGACCCCCATTAGAATATATATAGGCTAAGGACCCCCATTAGAATATATATATGCTAAGGACCCCCATAAGAGAAGATTTTTTTACGGCTTTAGCAGTGATTTTCATTTCAAGGATCCCCGGTTTGGCCTGAATTAGGCTACGGCTCCCCCCATTTAACCCATTCTGACCTGAGATCAGATTCATACGAGGTTTCCGCCGGACACACACTGGTCTGATGAACCCATTCTGACCTGAGATCAGATTCTAAAAATGTCAGTCGCTCTTCGATTTTTCAAAAATAGCAGACCTACAAGCTCGTATCGCGCCACTCGGTGGCGCGATATGAGCTTGTAGATCTGCTATTTTTAAATAGCTAAAGCACGACATGATGCTGACACCAAAATGGGTGCCCGGTCAGAATGGGTTAATGGCATTTCTATCTCTGGGACCCCGATTTATATTGTAAAATCAATGTTCATTTAACTCTGAGAGTGTACAAATGGAACCAAATGGAACCGTTAAAGAGTTCATTTGGTTCCATTTTTGCACTCTGAGTCACAGACCCATACAGGTTCATTTGGTTCCTAATTATCATGTAGCTGGAGACCAAGGTTATAATAGTTAACTAAAACTAACTAAAAAAACGAAAACTAGAATTAACAAAACATTTTAGTTAACTGAAACTAATACAAACTAAATATAAATTAAAAATCACACACGTGTGAACTGAGTGGTGCAATTCCCCCCCCCCCCCCCCCTCTCTCTCTCTCTCTCTCTCTCTCTCACTCTCTCTCATTAGTCACTACCCCTCTCACTGTTTCTGGCGCCCCCTACTGCTATTATTAAGTCACATACTCGTGCTCATTGCAAAGGACATTGCAAGCTGGTTGTAGGAGTGGTTGCACCACTCAAAAACGATAACTAAACTGAAACTGTATTGTGTGTCCTCAAAATGAACTAAAACAAACTGAAATTATAGACAAAGTACCCTTAGTTTGAGTTTTTATCAATATTTATATACTTTTCGGATATTTACAATATCCTTTTAAATTCATTCGATTCATTTCCTCATTTCTCCAACAAGTTTTACGGCGTTTTTCAGCACCGTACGGCAGCATGTAGCCACGCTAACCCTAAACCAAAGTACAAAGAAAACTAAAACTAAACTAACACTAAAACTAAGCATTTTCACCAAAATAAAAACTAGCATTAGAACAAAATATGTCAAAACTAACTAAAACTAAACTATAATGAAAAAAATAAAAAACTATTATAACCTTGCTGGGGACCCCCTGGAACTCTCTCTCTCTCTCTCTCGAGGACCCCCACTCTGGGAACTGTGTGTTCCATGATGTACTCACAGGCTTGAATATGGCTTCGTAAGACTCGTCGTCGATGCCGTCTCTCAGCGGGTAGTTGACGGCGTAGTATTTACCCTTCCCTGCACCGATGTCCTGCAGGAGACAAGCTCTGTGTCAAGCACACTACTGGAACTCAACATTCAACACACGTGTGTGTGTGTGTGTGTGTGTGTGTGTGTGTGTGTGCGCGCGTGTGTGTGTCGTAAGGTTCCCAAACTTTTCAGGCAAATAATCATTGTTTGAAAGGGGGAACCGCACCAGCACTTGGAATTGTAGGAGTTGAGGCATTCAATTTAGTATAACTCGGTTTCCAAAGTATTGTGAAAATAGCAGATCTACAAGCCTTCCTTAACCCATTCTGACCTGAGATCAGATTCATACGAGGTTTCCACTGGACACACACTGGTCTGATGAACCCATTCTGACCTGAGATCAGATTCTAAAAATGTCAGTCGTTCTTCGATTTTTTTCAAAAATAGCAGACCTACAAGCTCGTAGCGCGCCACTCGGTGGCGCGCTATGAGCTTGTAGATCTGCTATTTGTACAGTATTAAAAAATTACAAAAGATTGATGTTGCTATATAAATATTTGAAGTTTTTCAGAAAACTTAGGTCAGGCTTTAGAAGGCGTTTTTAGAATCGGCCTTAGGCCTAAATGGGTTAAATTATCATTAAAGAAAGGAGAGGAAGGAGAACTGTTTGGCCCCAGTAAAAATCTACACACAACAAGGTTCTCTTTGGGACAACCGGCCCCAGACAGTCCGCCGGTCCCCACCGGGTTGAGAACCACCGTCATAAGACGAGGCTTACCCTCAGGTCTCCCGTGCCGGGGAAGTACTCTCCGTACTTGTGGAAGGACACGGTCATCACGCGGTCCGTGGTGTAGAAGGCCTCCTCCACGCCGTCACCGTGGTGGATGTCTATGTCGATGTACAGGACCCTCTGGTGGTACCTGGTGGAGCCATGGGACACGACAGTTAATATTACCTATACCCCTATGTCGATGCACAAGACACATTATATACTAGCCAACAGCGCCACGCCGTGGTCGCATCCTGTAAATCCAGTTGACGTTTCATACGGTCCATTTGGCTCCTACAGGCATGTTCTCCCTGTCCTGCTGGCCTCCGGCCATGTCCAGTCTTCAGCAATCAATAGTAAGCAGTGGCGTGCACAGATAGACACTAGGGGGTGCCCTTTTGGCAATTTTGCTCTTGAATTTTTTTGTAGTGTGTGGACCATGGTGACATTGATCAAATCTTGATACAAAAACGCTTCTACTATATTATTTAGGCCCCCCACAATCTAAAGCTATGTTTCTATGTCAGTGGTTCTTCGATTAAAGAAAAATAGCAGACCTACAAGCTCGTAGCGCGCCACTCGGTGGCGCGCTATGAGCTTGTAGATCTGCCAAAATGGATTCCCGCCCCAAAACGCGCTGCACAAGGTGCCCTTTTTTTCACTTGAGCACCTGCCCCTCTAAATGTCTGTGCACGCCACTGATAGTAAGTAATAGTGAACGAAGCTCAAATCGCACGTCACAAACAATGCAGTGTTCCACAGCGAGGCTGCACTATACAGGCTGGCTGCTTGTTGGCGTGTCCAGCAGAAATGTGCTTCACAAGAACAACTGCCCATAATAAGTTAATGGCAAGGTGGTAAACTAGGTGCAATTTCCCATCGACAGCCCGTACATCCAAACAGAAAAGTCCCATCTGATTGTATTAAAAAAAAAACGTCAAGCTCACCAACAATGCAGCTGTACGAAAAGCTTGAATTATCCTCTCTCCATCTGCAAAGTGTTTGTTTCATGAAAGTCCACTGTAGACATGCTATGAGGCATGAGCTACTTTCTGTCCCTGCAGGTAATTATTTTTAGTTTGGATGTGCTCGTTGGGATAGATCACCCAACGTCCCTGCGTACCACCTCTTTTGAATTTGCACATAATGCAGGAGGTAGTTATGACGTTTGCTTTACTGAAAACGAGAGCTTCCCGACGCTGATGGCAAGATGGCCGTGGTACAAAGTTAACCAATTCTGGCCTGAGATCAGATTCACACGAGGTTTTCCACTGGACACACACTGGTCTGATGAACCCATTCTGACCTGAGATCAGATTCTAAAAATGTCAGTCGTTCTTCGATTTTTCAAAAAATAGCAGACCTACAAGCTCGTATCGCGCCACTCGGTGGCGCGATATGAGCTTGTAGATCTGCTATTTTTCAAAAGCTAAAGCATAACATGATGCCAACACCAAAATGGGTGCCCGGTCAGAATGGGTTAAACACACACACACACACACACACAAACACACCTTTTTTTAGAGGTAAAACATGTGCTCTCGAGTCCCAACGGAGGGAGAAATGGCATGAGAGCATCCATGCAATTCCAGGCACTGACAACATAGCAGGGTGGCTGTGATCAGTCTTTCATACTCACTTCAGTAACTCTAGAATAGCGAGGACGATGTCATTGACGTAGCAAAAGCCCGAGGCCTCAGACTTCTTGGCGTGATGCAGTCCTCCGGCCCAGTTGATGGCGATGTCGGTCTGTTGTTTGTTGAGCTTAACTGCGCCGGCTAGAACACAGTGACGACCAAACAATGAACACATTTTTTATTATATACCATATTTAATACCCTTTTTTTCTAATATTTCACGCATAGTGCATCACTTCGTGCCACGCTATGAGCTTGTAGATCTGCTATTTTTGAGAAATCATGAAGGTTTTTATGAAAGTGTGCACGTCTTTGAATATAAACTCAGCAACAAAAGTTCAGAAACGTAACTTTGGTCCATTATTTCTCCACTTTAATAATATCAATTGGTATTGTATTTTTTTTAATCATTTTAATCATTGATTGATCATCTTTACAACGAACCTCAAATGACGTCACATTGTAGGCTCTACAGAGCCGAACCGACTTTTATTCGGCTCTAAAATAAGAGTATGAATCGCGCCTAAGAGTGTGGGTAGTGCCTCCAAACAATTTGCCAAAATGGCAAGTGGTTGGAATTCAACCCTTTGCTATGAGTTGCTTAGTGATTGCACTCTCCCACAGTAATAAAGGAAAAAAACACATATTGGCCATTTTTACACTTTATTAGCTTTTCACTTTCCATACGCAGCCACAACAACTTGGCATGGTATGAGGCACTATCTCTCTCACAGGCAAGACAGAACTTGAAGTTGTCATCATTGAAGGCAATATATCAATACAGTGAGATATCGGGATGAGATTCTGGAGCCAGTGGCGATCCCACATCTTCAGAATCTGGGACCATCCTCCAGGATGACAACCCCACAGAGCCAGGATCATCACAGAGTACGTAACCTCCAGCATTTTGGAGTGGAAATCTATCATTTCCATTGGTTCAATATTTTTGAGAGGCGCTAGCCACTCCTATATATAGCTATAGTGTAGATTTGTGTCCTAACACAAACATTAAATGCCACCGACAATGAATGGAGAATTGACGTCATATGTGGATGAGCAAATCGGCCATTTTGTCCTACACAAAATTTAATTCCCATTGACAATAAATGGATGAAAGAGAAAAAATAAATCTAAAACCTCAAAAATGGAGTTAGGTGGTTCCTTCCGGACGGCAACGAATTTAAATTCACTGCCTGAAAACCCTGAAATAGAAAACCTTTCCATTTTGTACCCCAAGGCTTTGAAACGCTGCACAAATACAGACGAAGCAAGCGAAGAACCAACGCGGTCCAGTCACCGATTCACAGAGTGGCTTCATATAGGGACAGAACGGGTTGACTGAAGCCAGTCACTGTCGACCCGCTCGCATCCTCATGGGACGCATGGATGGGTTAAAGTGGTCAGGAGGTGCACGCCCATACTGGGTTAAAGGAGAATTCCATGCTAGAATGCTTTCTTAACTTTCTTACCTTTCTTTGTACGTCCCCACCAAAGAGGTCCAGGTGTTTTTTTGTGCAAAAACTCCTTATTGGCTATTTCCCCTACCATAAGCCCTCAATGAATTGCATTGCATTGAATGGGAATTGAATGGGGCTATGGGGTGTTATGCTAGTTCGCTTATTTCCATCGAAAGAAGTAGTAAAGTGTGCCGCTTGGGATATTATTTACATTATGAAGAGAGGATATATACAAAGAAATTATAATTTTGAGCGATGGAAATAAGCGAATTAGCACAACACCCCATAGCCCCATTCAATTCCCATTCAATTTTAAGGAGCTTTTGCACAAAATAACACCTGGACCTCTTTGGTGGGGATGTAACAACTACAAAGAAAGGTAAGAAAGCCTTTTAGTATGGAATTCTCCTTTAATTCAACGGGTGCTCGAAACAAAAAAGAACAGACTGCAAAAGGAAGAATAAGTCTGTGGCCTTCGTCAGGTATATTGACGAGGGCAACAGAGGCCGAAACGTTGTGTTTTTTTTTTTACCCCACCTTGGTAAATAAAGTTTTTGGGGAGCTTTCAAAGCGGTGTGCAGACTTATTCTTCCTTTTGCACGTATGGATGGGTGTCAGGGATGACCGGTGCAAACATGATTCTTCCGGGGCAAATATGTCAGGGTAGAACGCATCAAGACAACTCACCCACAGAGCCCCCGGTTGAGAGCTGGCAGAACTCGAACAGGCCATCAAACACGGGACAATCCTCCCCCACGTTAACTGTGGAGAAACGGATAATATGCAAATAGACACTTTGTCTTAAAGTGATTTTCTTTGGTTAAAATTAAAATAAGTGTTAAAAAGCTCTATTTTTTTTTTTTTTACTCATTGCTATTTGCTATTTGTTTGTTGCAGTAACAGTATAGTCTCCATGTCTCTCCAGCTTTTTATTAAACAGAAAATGCATTCTCAGGAACGGAAACTGGGATACCAGTTTTATCCAATTAGGATAGAGATAACACAGTCATTGCACAGATTAGTGTTAGTGTAAGTGAGGACAGAAATAAATGAGCAGACAAAATTGGAACTGGAACACTATAAAAAAATAAGCTCATAAATATCTCTCTCCTGGTTGTCTGAATTATTTTTTATAGTATTAGTATTAATATTAGTATTATTAGTATTTCTTAGTATTAGTCATCATAGCTTACTTTTGAAATTAGTTTTTATTTAAGATTTTGTCGCCGAACATTTTTCGTCATAGTTTCAGTGGACAAACTCTATGATCACTATTACCACAGCCTCAGTCTCCCTCTGGCCAAACTTACATCTCTGCATCTGTTTGCTGTACTCGGACATGTTGTCTGGCCGGATGGAACGCAGGAACTTGATGTAGTCGTCACTGTGGTATTTGGTCATCTCCTCCCCGTTAGCCTTGTGGGGTCGCTGCAACAGACACGCAAAATCAGTGGTTCTCAAACCCTTTCACGTCAAGGCCCCCAGTTTGACATGCAATTAGGCTACGGACCCCCATGGTATTTCTATCTCTGGGACCCCCAATTTATATTGTAAAGTCAACGTTGATTTAACTCTGAGAGTGTACAAATACCCTTATGGGTCTGAGTTACAGACCCATAAGGGTCCATTTGGTTCCTAGCTATCATTTAGCTGGGGAGTCGGGACCCCCCTGAGAACCACAGCGCTAAATAAATAAATAGTCGACTAACTCTACAGTTGATTTAGTCGGCTAAAACATATTTTGGCAGGCCTTAATGCCGCCATAATACGTTATAACAACATAACGAGTTGTGAACTCGTAGATTTTCAGTGTGCAACCAAGTATAAAATGACTTGTGTCTTACTTATCCTGGATCTTTTGTCCACTAGTCCCTTGGAAATCATTTTAGTCTAGCTTTTATTTTTTTGATGAAATTGTCAATATATTTTATATGTCTTAAGTTTCAGTCATTATAGCTTAGTTTTCATGTACGGTAGTCATAGTATTAGTCGAAGGAAATCAACACTGCGTGAAAGCAGAGGTACGTACATAGATCTCCATCTTTCTGTAGAGGCCATAGTTGAGCAACAGGTTGTGGGTCATGCGGATGCGATGGGGCTTCATGGGGTGACCCTGGCCGTAGTAATAATTCCCAACATCACCTAAGATAGAGGCAAAGACCAAAACGTCAAAGGATTTAAAAACTGAAACACGCAAACGAATAACATCACCTGAGACAGAATCAAATACCAAAAACGTCAAAGGATTTAAAAACTGAAACACGCAAACAAATAACATCACCTGAGACAGAATCAAAGACAAAAACGTCAAAGGATTTAAAAACTGAAACACGCAAACAAATAACATCACCTGAGACAGAAGCAAATAATACCAAAAACGTCAAAGGATTTTAAAACTTGAAACGTGCGGTCTCCCTGATCTACTGGGTAGATCACGATCTATACATTTTGGGTACCCTGGGGCGTTTGTGTTATCCTTTTAGCGTTACCTTCGACTGTACCTCCTGTACTGTTTATAATCATGTTAATAAAACTGGTGTGCGCTTGTTTGTTCAATAAAAGTGGTCAAACAATCTTCTGGCTCATTTGTATTCAGTGCCTTTTGTGTGTTCATTTTTGTTTTAATTCGAGCACCAACTAACGTCCATATAAGGATATAAATGTACACAACTCTACAGTGTACAGTACTACTGCTGCTATGCTCATTGCTCACGCAACCTTCTATACTGTAAGCCTCTCAGGTTTATGTGGGGGGAAAATAATAATAATAATAATTTCCATCTCTTTCTTGCTCTCCTTTCCCCGATGGGAATTAACAAACCATGCTAAAACAAATTTCACCCACTGGTCTTAGCTGTACATATTTGTGATGTGACAACTGATTCTGTAGTACCTGTAACCTGTCTCCATTTCTATTCTGATTGTTTGGTTGATCGAATACTTTAACTGTAACAGCACAGGAAGGTCCTACAGTTCAATACAACAGTTGTATTGAACTGTACAGGACTTTCCTGTGCTGTTCATTGTGAAAAGTCCAGTATTAAGACAGGCCAACTTCACTTTATGCACGATGTCACAACATTGTATTCCATGACATTTTGTCAGTTATATTCTGTCTGATCTCAATACAGACCTTGTTGTGATTAAACACCAAGAAAGGCTAGGAGGAGTTCTCCTTTACTCGCTATCCGGATAGGCAAACAACTCATGCATTTCTCTTTTGGGTCTCGATTCTCAATTAAGGTTTAAGAACCAACCACTGGTCTACATGCACCAGGTCCAGGTCTCCAGTAGCCTGGTTAATAAACCAGACTAATATCGCACGGACCAGGCAGTGCCTGATGGCAACAAGAGAACTGCATTCTGCACATATCTATTTCTCTTAGGGACATTTTAAAGCCCAATTAATAGGCGTCGCGTGCCGACAATAAATGAGCTGCAAGACACGTAACGGAACGGTTCTATCAACTACAAGGTAACAATCAATCAATGCTGCTATAGCTACATCTGCCCCAGCCGCTAGTCGGCAAGCGCCGCCGTCGCACGGCACAAGTGAAGCTTTTTAACCAACCATACTTTGTACGCGCGCGCGCGTGTGTGTGTGTGTGTGTGTGTGTGTGTGTGTGTGTGTGTGTGTGTGTGTTTGTGTGCGTGTGTGTGTGTGTCAATAAGGTTGTCCCACATAACAGTCTCCTTTGTTATCTCTCTCTCTCTCTCTCCTCTGTGTGTGGGGGGGGGGTTAATTAAATTAAATAATATAATAATTAAACTACCTCAAACGTTAACGATGTGTTATTCTGAACATTTCATATAAAAAAAAGAGCAAACGAAAAGCTCCAAAGATGACCCTAAAAAAAAACGCTGGATCATGGATTCTTCTTCCAATCCAATCCAATCCATCCAGACAGTGATGGTGAGAGATGATCAGTCAGCCAGTCAGCTATAGCTTTAGCTCACTGGAGGCTAGGAGGGAAGTGAACGGAACACAGTCACACACACACACACACACACACACACACACACACACACACACACACACACATCCCAGAAAACCTGCATGCAGCGACATTTCTCCCACAGCAGGTCAATAAAACCGGCGAAAGGGTTCCCGGAGAGGGCCCGGGGAGTCCCGCTTCTCTGCAGACACAATAACGTTACACTCACCATCGTAATAGTAGCAAACTTTTTTCTTTGTTCCTTGAGAAGAAGTCAGCGCCATTTTAGTTCCTCTTTCCGCGCTGTGTGTGCGTGTGGCGTGTGTGCTGTGTGTGTGTGTGTGTGTGTGGGGGGGGGGGGGGGGGATCTGGAGGAGAGGAGACGCGCCAACTAGCGCTGGAACCTGATACTTTGTGGCGCGTCTGGGCGCAGCGCGGCGCTTTGATCCAAGACTCACTGCAGTGCTGACTGAAGTGTCACCAGGTCCACCCATAAGGTCCACCCACCCACCCACGCCGTTACCACCACGGTCCAAACGACAAACAAAGGTAACGGTATGTATATGATGTGCTTGGGGGGGTACGGTGGGGGTAGGCCTGGCCTACTCGACCGTTTCACACTCACTGGCTCTACTAGTGTTGACTCACGTCAAACTAATTCAAGGAAAAAGAGGGCGCTGTTTATTTTTAGACGATGGGTTCTCAGATTGTTCAGGCTGTGACATGACATGACGACCCCCCCCCCCCCCCCCTTCCGCAAAAAAAGTAATAACAACATTATTTTAACTGGGGGAGTGTGAAGTGAGTGTGGAGTGGGGCGGCTGGACGCCCACTCTCGCCCAGTGTATTAAATTATGTCTTTTATCTTTTTTTTTCCCCAGGTGAAAAAGTAATGTATTTTAATATATTAAAAATATACTTTTAGTACCTTTGTTATACTGAAGGTATACATTTTTGCACTAAAAGTATTTTGGTACTTTTGTCAAAGCATGCTAATGCATAATAGTGTGCTGTACTTTATTTGTAATTAAAATTGTATTTTTTTCGGGGGGGGGGGGGGGGGGAGTATACATTCAAATATATTCATGTGTTTGTGTTTATGTTGTAACATATCTTCAGTGCGACTAAGTACAACTTTTATTTTATTTTTTATAATTCATTTATATAATAAATGTACTATACTTTAGTATATTTCTTTTTCACCTGGGTTATTACCAGTAATACGCCCTAATTGAGTGACCGCTCGGCGCTCGCTCGCGTGCATGCTGCCTGTCAGAGCAGGTCAGAGCAGGTCATAGCTCCATATATGGAGATCTAAGGGTGGCAGCGGGGGGGCAGTGTCTTGGGTTTGATGAGGGCCCAGGTATAGGGCCGGGCCTTAATTCTCTGGCCTGTTGTGTGGACAGGTATCAGTCAAAAGGAAGAGGAAGGACGGGTGGGGAACGATCAACATATGGAATGTCAGAACAGGTCATATAGCTCCATATATGGAGATCTAAGGGTTTGAGGTCAGATGTAGATTGCTGTCCGGCTATATATATATATGCAGATCGAGGTGATTCATATATGGCTATCCAGGGTTTGATGAGGTCAGTGTCGCGATCGTCATATATGGAGGCGGCCATATATGGTGGTGTGACGTGCCACGAGGCGTGATGTCACAAGGCATGACCATAATATGGAGGTGTGATGTCATGAGATCATTGAGGTGTGACCATATATGAAGGCGTGACCTAACTGACTGACGGGATATGCAGGTATAAAATGTATGGGTCCATTTGGTTTAATTTTTATTTTAAATTAGTGTTAAACATCTGCATTACTTCATTTAAAAGAAGTCTACACAATTAGAGAATGTAGAGAATTGTTTGCCTGTTATCTCCCCTAATGGTACCTCGTCAATACAGCATGGAATATAAAAATCTTATCCAACGACAACAACAAAAATAGTCTTGGGTCTGAGAGGCTAGGGGCTCCATTTTCGTTAGCCTGGTTAATAAACCAGACCGAATCAGCCGTTGGCAAAAAAAAATTGCCTACCGGCGGATTTCGGTCTGGAGAGGCTCAATTGTACGCCTATTTTCTACACACGAGAACGTGTGCGCCCAATAGGGACACGGTATGCAATATGGGCGGGCTTTGGTACAGTGACGTTCAATGCTTGAGACCTTTGACTGACAGTAGCTCTGACCAAAGAGAAAATGTTTCCCTGGAAATGAAATCCAAGCTGAGCCTCCCCAGACTAATATCCCGCGGATCCGTGCGATATTAGTCTGGTATATTAACCAGGCTACATTTTCGTCACCGCTAAACCCCTTATCCCTAAACTTCTTTGCCTAAAACTATTTTGCAAAACATTTTTGAATAGTTAAAATGGCCAGTTTACAAGCTCACAACGTGTCAATGTAGATTGGCTATAGTTGAACTATTCAAAAATGTTTTGATGTTCAAATGCTGAATAAATAATGGCACTTGATATTACGAAAAAAGGTTGAAAACCACTGGTCTACGACGGGCTTCGTGGATATTGCAATGAAGACCTTTATTGAAATGTATGATGGAAGCAGTGTTGGGTATTATTTATTTACATTTTGATACAGAGCGCCGTTTATAATACAAGCAGAGCAGTCCAGTTATATTCTGATCACGTACGTGCGTCACACTCACACACAGTGGTGTAAAGTAACTACAGTAAGTACATTTACTCAAGTACTGTAAGCTACTTAAGTATACAATTTTGAGGTATTTACACTTTGCTTGAGTATTTCCAATTTCCAATACTTTTACTTATATACTGTACATCTCAGAGCCAAAATGATTACTTTCACTCCACTACAATTATTTGAAAACTTTAGTTACTACTACTAGTAGTTCTACTTTGGAGATGTACATTTTGGTAAGAAAACATACAGTACATTAACCACTTCAATCCTATACACATTTCGGCCATTTGAAAATAGACGATCAACAAGCTCACAATGTGTCACGATGCGATGCATTGTGAGCTTGTACTGTAGATCGGCTATTTTCAAAATATTTTGTACACATTTGTAACTTGTGAAATGGGACAATCTGCAATATGAGTGCTTTTAACTTCTAGTACTTTAACCCATTCTGAACGGGCACCCATTTTGGTGTCAGCATCATGTTATGCTTTAGCTATTGAAAAATAGCAGATCTACAAGCTCATATCGCGCCACCGAGTGGCGCGATACAAGCTTGTAGGTCTGCTATTTTTGAAAAATCGAAGAGCGACTGACATTTCTAGAATCTGATCTCAGGTCAGAATGGGTTAAGTACATTTTGATGCCGATACTTTTGTACTTTTACTCGAGTGCATTAACTGCATTTTGAATACGGGTCTTTTACTTGTAACAGAGTACATCCTACATTGCAGTATTCATACTTTCACTTAAGTAAAACATTTGAGTACTTTTTTTCTCCACCACTGCACCTGCATGTGTCACACAGCGTAATGATGTATCCCTTCCCCTGCAGTGAGTAAATCAAACAGATTACATCTGAATACGTCATTCGTTTTACCATGATGGGCAGTGGCGTGCACAGACATTTAGAGGGGCAGGTGCTCAAGTAATAAAAGGGCACCTTGTGCAGCGCATTTTGGTGCTTTAGCTATTGAAAAATAGCAGATCTACAAGCTCGTAGCGCGCCACCGAGTGGCGAGCTACGAGCTTGTAGGTCTGCTATTTATTTTTTAATCGAAGAACCACTGACATAGAAACATAGCTTTAGATTGTGGGGGGCCTAAATAATATAGTAGAAGCGTTTTTTATCAAGATTTGATCAATGTCACCATGGTCCACACTACAAATTAAGAAAAAATATATAAGTTTTTTTCTTTTTTTAGAGCACATTGCCAAAAGGGCAGGGGGTGCTCTAGCACCCCCTAGTGTCTATCTGTGCACGCCACTGATGATGGGATCGAGTTCAGGAGCTTTCTTTCCTCTTGGGGGTGCTCAAAAGATATGTCGCCATCTACTGTACCAGTAGATCACAAAGGCTGTGCTGCTAGACCACATGACATGCCCTTTACATTTCTTTTATCATTTATATTAAAAAAAAAGATTTTTCACATCTGCCACTTAAGTTGAATTAAGGTGACTTTATTATTATACCTCTTCACTCTTGCTTTTAGTTGAGTTTTACTATGCACGTTCCTACCCTGCCCTGACTGATTGCTGCATGTGGTGTTTTTATTTGTTTTTATTTATTTTATGTTCTTATATTCAATTTTGTTCTTTGCCATTGTTCTATCATTTTAACTACTTGTGTTTTATTGTATTATATTTTTGTGTCCTGCCCTGTGAAGCACTTTGAGCTGCATTTATGTATGAAAGGTGCTATACAAAAAAAAAAGTTTATTATTATTTATTGATTGACATCAAATCATTGACAGCTCAAACCCACAATGCAATACTTTAATTGTTTTCAGGAGTGTTGCGCACAAACGTCACTAGCATTACAGTTATATATACAAAAAATAAAAGAAAACTACCAATTCCATTTACCAATTCTATTTCCCATTGTTTGTCTAATATGTAACCCCCTCAGGTAAATATAAACTATTTTCATAAATGGGAATTATTATTATTATTCTTTTTGGTTGAGCTGGTCATTTTGAAAGTAGCTCTCAAGTAAAAAAAATCACACCCGTGTGAACTGAGTGGTGCAATTCCCCCCCACCTCTCTCTCTCTCTCTCTCTCTCTCTCTGTTTCTGGCGCCCCCTACTGGTACTAATAGTCATACTCGTGCTCATTAACACATACATAGTTGAACACATACATATAGTTGACGCGGACATTGCTGTTCCTTGGAGTGGTTGCACCACTCAAAAGAAGTGCGGGGGCACCCCTGATCATTGGTTTAACCCATTCTGACCGGGCACCCATTTTGGTGTCGGCATCATGTTATGCTTTAGCTATTGAAAAATAGCAGAACAAACTGCTATTTTTGAAAAATCGAAGAGCGACTGACATTTTTAGAATCTGATCTCAGGTCAGAATGGGTTCGTCAGACTAGTGTGTGTCCGGCGGAAACCTCGTATGAATCTGATCTCAGGTCAGAATGGGTTAAGTCTGTGTTTTCATTCATTCTGTCTGTCTGTCCGTCTGTCTGTCTGTCTGTCTGTCTGTCTGTCCATCCGTCCGTCCGTCCGTCCGTCCGTCCGTCCGTCCGTCCGTCCGTCCGTCCGTCTGTCAGGGCTGCTCCTGGTATTGCCTCTCCGTGGCGGTGAAGAAGTCCTCCAGCACGCTCCTCAGGTACTCGAAGGTGGGCCGGTCGTCGGGGCTCTCCCTCCAGCACTCGCACATGACGCCGTAGAGGCTCTCGGGACAGTGGTCCGGCGGCGGCATCCTGTAGCCCACCTCCAGGTGCTGGATGACCTCTGGGTTGGACATGCCTGCGCTCAATGCCAAAGGTGAGAGATTACATGTTGTGCTGCTGTTGTTGTTGTTATTATTATCGTCTCTCATGGTGCTGTGTTGACCAGGGTGCGTGCGTGTAATCGGGTACATACCAGGGTAAGGTATGCGACCATACGTCACTATTTCTGTGAGCAGAACTCCAAATGACCACACGTCTGACTTTATGGTGAACGTGCCGTAGTTAATGGCCTCCGGGGCCGTCCATTTGATGGGGAACTTGGCACCTGTGAAAAGCAGCAGGAGACGCCCTTCATTCAGGGGTCACATTTTTCGACTTTCTGTTTTACACACGCCATTATGTTGTTTTTATTATTTTGATCATGAGGACTCGATTACTGAATGTCAAGTGTCCATTTGTCGTGGCTAGCTCTGCTTCTCTGTTTCTGGTAATAGTATTGCCCACCTCATTTTGTATGTCCACTGGAAAATAATGCATTTTGACCAAAATGTCCACCTCAAGCCAGCACAGCACTAGTACAGGCATTATATGGGGAAAAAAGGGGTCAACCTCCAACTAATTGCAAAAAAACCAAACTCAGCTGGTTTTGTATCTTACATATGTCCTGAATAACATACAAAAAGTTGCCTGGAATTGTCTGAGGGGAAAGGGTTGAAAATGACCTGTACAGTATGGCCATCATAGACATCCAATATAAGGCAAATAATTAAAAAAAATCATTTTGCTTTAAGTAGCATGTGACTAGCATGTGTCAAAATAGGGTGTTTTCACGATGCTGAGTCCATTCCAAGCATTCGTTTTGCATAAAAACACTCCTTGGGCTAATAACGGCCATAGCCGTCATCACAAATGTGATGAGGTCAGCACATTTGGGTGGCTATGGCCGGTATTAGCCCAAGGAGTGTTTTTATGCAAAACTTCAACCCTTTCCCCTCAGACAATTCCAGGCAACCTTTTGTATGTTATTCAGGACATATGTAAGATACAAAATCAGCTGAGTTTTTTTTTTTTTTGCAATTAGTTTGAGGTCAAATTACATTATTACTGGACTACACTGCATTCATTCATTTGTACACAGCTGAATCCCAACGCCCCCTGAATTGTGCAGTACAAGAAATGAACACGTGGTGGAGCTGTTGCACTGAAAGTTAATCTGACGCGACAACATCCATGTTTTTGAGTCACATAATGTGAAAATAATATAATTTGCTTTGTCTTACTGAAATCTTAACAGAAGACTGAATTATAAAGCACAGATTCAGTAAGGCTTGCTTCTATGGATATGAAGACATGCTATTAAAGCGGCAATCAGGAACGTATTTGAATAAATAATTTAGAGTATGTTAGTACAGTTAGCACAATATATAACTAGCACATCGCCAGTGGTTGGCGGTTGTCTCCTGTGCACTTCCACTGAGGAATTTAAACCCTGTACAAGTAACCCTGCCTGAAGCTCATAGTGACTTGAACCCTGGCATCCCTGTTTTGGGCATGGGCATTTCAGGAGCCTGCCTACCACCAGTGACATCATCGGTGGAGGTTCCAAACCTGGTAGACACTAGACAGTGTTCATTTTGTTGACTAAAACTATGACAAAAAGCTAAAATAAACATTTGTCGACTACCTTTTCTCACTGACGAAAACTAAATCAAGTTTCGTCAATAAATAAAACCTAGACTAAAATTGTATGGAGGGACTAATGGAGAAGAGATCCAGTAGAACTAAAAGACAAGTATACTTTGTTTGGTTGTGCTACAGTGGTCCTTGGGGGGGTTCCAGGTGGTCCCCAGCTAAATTAATCGATGGAAAGTTGGTAACCAAATGGACCCTTCTAGATCATTAACTCTTGAGAGCAGAGACGGCTCCAGAACATTATGACTGGGGGTGCTATGGAGGGGCTGGCTATTTAGAGGGGGGGGGGGGGGGGGGGGGGGCTTATGCATTTTGGTTTACATAGAAGTCAGTCAATTTGGGGAGGCTAAGCCTCCACCAGAGCATTACTTAGTTAATTTACAATAAGTCTACACAATTAGAGAATGTAAAATAATTGTTATTTTGATCGTTCGCCTGTTATCTCCCTAATGGTACCAACATCAATACAGCGTGGAATTGTGGACAAAATCTTATCAAACGATAACAAAATATCCTTTTGTTTTGGGCCTGAGAGGCTAAATCTCATCAAATGCTGAATGAGTAATGGGCCTTGATATGAAAAAAGGTTGAAAATATAGAGTTATAGCGGTGAAGGTCTCCTTACCCTCTCGGGCGGTGTATTCGCTGTCCTCGATGAGTCTCGCCAGTCCAAAGTCGGCGATCTTACAGATGAGCTCACTGTTCACCAGGACGTTAGCGGCGCGCAGGTCTCTGTGGATGTAATGTTTGCTCTCGATGAAGGCCATGCCGTCGGCCATCTGCAAGGCAAGGCAAGGCAAGGTCTCTGTCAATGTAATGTTTGCTCTCCATGAAGGCCATGCATCTGTACCACCAGAGGGGGGCTCAAGTACCACCAGTGGTTGGGAACCTCTGCCCTAAAGGACTACGGAAACTACAAGGAGACGTGCACGCATTCCCTAAAGGACTACGAAAACTACAAGGAGACGTGCACGCATTCCCTAAAGGACTACGAAAACTACAAGGAGACGTGCACGCATTCCCTAAAGGACTACAAAAACTACAAGGAGACGTGCACGCATTCCCTAAAGGACTACGAAAACTACAAGGAGACGTGCACGCATTCCCTAAAGGACTACGAAAACTACAAGGAGACGTGCACGCAATCCCTAAAGGACTACAAGGAGACGTGCACGCATTCCCTAAAGGACTACGAAAACTACAAGGAGACGTGCACGCATTCCCTAAAGGACTACGAAAACTACAAGGAGACGTGCACGCATTCCCTAAAGGACTACGAAAACTACAAGGAGACGTGCACGCAATCCCTAAAGGACTACAAAAACTACAAGGAGACGTGCACGCATTCCCTAAAGGACTACGAAAACTACAAGGAGACGTGCACGCATTCCCTAAAGGACTACAAGGAGACGTGCACGCATTCCCTAAAGGACTACAAGGAGACGTGCACACATTCCCTAAAGGACTACGAAAACTACAAGGAGACGTGCACGCATTCCTTAAAGGACTACGAAAACTACAAGGAGACGTGCACGCATTCCCTAGAGGACTACAAAAACTACAAGGAGACGTGCACGCATTCCCTAAAGGACTACGAAAACTACAAGGAGACGTGCACGCATTCCCTAAAGGACTACGAAAACTACAAGGAGACGTGCACGCATTCCCTAAAGGACTACAAGGAGACGTGCACGCATTCCCTAAAGGACTACGAAAACTACAAGGAGACGTGCACGCATTCCCTAGAGGACTACAAAAACTACAAGGAGACGTGCACGCATTCCCTAGAGGACTACAAAAACTACAAGGAGACGTGCACGCAATCCCTAAAGGACTACGAAAACTACAAGGAGACGTGCACGCATTCCCTAAAAGACTACGAAAACTACAAGGAGACGTGCACGCATTCCCTAAAGGACTACGAAAACTACAAGGAGACGTGCACGCATTCCCTAAAGGACTACGAAAACGAATACCAAACAACTCGTCTCGGGCGCACAGCCGGCGGAACTGCGCGGCCTGGTATTCCTAAAGTAACCTAAGTAAATAATGCTTAAACGGGTAAAACTGTGCCTAAACCTAACCCTATTCCTAAACGCATTTCTAACCTTATTCTCAGTAAAACAAAATGAAGAATACAAGAACCGCCGCACCGAGCGTATACGTGGCTTATAGTAGAGAAGAATGAACTAAAAGTGAAACAGATTCAAAGAATGAAAATGAAGTTACAGTTGAAACATGCTGTAGGAAATGAATCATAAACCTCAATAAAAGGCCTCTGGCAGTGTTGATTGAAAGGAACTGGGCTGAGGCAGACTGTGCCGTTTTCTGGGAGTTTGTTTCACATAAGTGGCCTATTACAATGTTTGAATAGTCATTACCTGGTCATCCCTGTGTGTGTGTGTGTGTGTGTGTGTGTGTGTGTGTGTGTGTGTGTGTGTGTGTGTGGTGTGTGTGCGCGTGTGCGTGCGCGCGAGTGCGCGACTGCATATACGAGTGTATGCATACGCTGCCCTGTATGTGTGTGCGAGTGTGTCTAATCTGTGTGCGTGACATCTGTTTGCTGTGCATGATTGATTTACATGTGGGTTTTTGAATGTGTGTGTGTGTGCGACTGTGTGTGTGTGTGTGTGTGTGTGCGTATGTGCCTGCGTGTGTGCGTGCGTGTTGGACAGACAGACAGAGAAATGACGCAGGGTGGTTCCCAGTCACTTCCCCATGCAGGTCCCCATCAGCCTCTCCGCTCCACCCAGGTCAAACGAGTCACCCCATGCCTAAAGTTGTTGAAGGCTGTCGTTAGCTAAAACCACCAGACTCCCCACGCCGGCTGGATGAGTCCTCAGACTGACTGCCTGGCTCTGACTTAATGACTACTTGACTAGCAAACTGCTACGACCAAAAGCGCGTTTATGCGCGGATGTACGCGAGCCCCGCAACATACTGTACGCAGACTTTTTTAAAATACGACTCGGATCTAAAAGTGTGCACGCCGTGTCATGCGTGTGTGCGTTTTAAGTGCGTAAAAAGCCTGGTGTAGCTCGGCCGTAACTCATACCCCCCCCCCCCCGGCGTGCGTCTTTCTTTTCTCTTGTGAGAGAAAACGAATAACTGAAATTACAGTGAATCTCCGGACGTGTGAGGTAAAAAAAAAAGGACATTTTTGTGTGAAACTCACCGCCCCTCTATTTGGCTCAACCCACAGGTTCTTCTTGTGTTCCTGTATAGTGTGTATGTGTGAATCTATATGCGTGTCGACGTCGGATCACTGGTGCATGTTTCAGACATAAGAATCTCTCACGTAGACGTCAGAGCATACATGCAGGGCCCTCGGCATGAAGGCTGAGATTTTGCCCGTGCGCGACTGCACGTGCAGCTCCTTTGTGTGTTGCGGGTGTGCCTCCGTGCGTGTGTGTGTGTGTGTGTGTGTCTGTGTGTGTGTGTGTGTGTGTGTGTGTGTGTGTGTGTGTGCGGCTAGCATGACCTTCAACCCTTCCTGTCACGCAACACTCAGGAACCTGAATACCTCTGAACCTTGCATTGACGTTTGCTAAAAGGAGGCGTTCGGTTACTTCGGTATCATAGATACTGTACCACCGACACAGGATCATCTACCAAAACGAGAAGGCCATATTTCCTTTTTCCCCCTCTACTGTATGTACAGTAACTGCAGATCAATATAGACGTCATACATAGAATATAATACGTTTGTCAATGGTAATTTAAATGGTAAATCGTGCGTTTATTCAAAGCGCTTTACATAGATTGTGCATTACATTCACCTATTCACACACACACACACAAGCGCGAGGAAACCATGCAATGCACCGACCTGCCCATCGGGATCAGCAGCTTGCTCAAGGGCACTTCCACACTAACTCTGGGGGAGTCCCACAGGGATCCAACTGGGAAACTTGCCGTTCCCCAGCGGGCCGCTCTATACCCCTGTGCCACTGCAGTAGTAGTGAATGCTAGGGCCGGGACTAATTGCGATTAATTACGATTAATTAAAGGACAACTTTAGTTTTTTTCAACCAAGGTTCATGTTTTAGTTTGTTATTAGATAAAGTAAAAGATGAGTGTTAATCTTTTTTCATTTGCTGCTTTCTTTCGTTTTAGGGAATTTAGCTGTTTTTGACAGGGGGGCGGGGGCATTCGAGCATGGGTCTAAATATGTATTTTTTAACACAATTTTATGGTGATTTATTTTTTTATGGTTTACTATAGTCCTAATAAACGTCAGGAAATTACATCTGGCCACAGAAGATCACAGGATCTATTGAATGTGAAGGTAGCCTACTGGGGGAAGGCTTATACTGTATGTATACAGTAGGCTCAATATGTTTGTCACATTCAATAGATCCTGTGATCTTTTGTGGCCAGATGTAATTTCCTGGCGTTTATTAGGACTATAGTAAACCATAAAAAAATAAATCACCATAAAATTGTGTTAAAAAATACATATTTAGCCCCATGCTCGAATGCCCCCGCCCCCTGTCAAAAACTGCTAAAATCCCTAAAACGAAAGAAAGCAGCAAATGAAAGAAAATGAACACTCACCTTTTAGTTTCTCTAATAACAACCTAAAACATGAACCTTGGTTGAAAAAAACTAAAGTTGTCCTTTAAGTACAGAAAAATTTATGCATTAAAAAAATTAACGCACTATTTTTTTCACCGCGGAACGTTGTCACTGGACAGTTTTCAGACGGACCTGCGCACCAAGTGTCCGTGTCCTCTTCAGACAATAACACCACCAGAAAACCGCAGACAGTTCACCAGACTGGGGGAAGCCGCTGAGATCACTTTGCTTGTCCCCGTGGATTGGAAATAGGATTTTCAAAGGCTATCCGATGGTAGCGTGGATTACAGCACAGTTGTGTGTTCATTATTCAATAAAGAATTATTACCCCTATTACTACAAAAACAATGTTTTATTGCTTAAACTTATGTATTCACTATTCATTGATTCACTAGTATACCAAAATCCATTTGAAGAAATTGCTTTCTCACTGTTCTCGGGTCAAATAATGATATGCGATTAAAATGCGATTCATCTAGATGAATTAATCGCAAAGCCTCTGATTAATTAGATTAATTTTTTTAATCGAGTCCCAGCTCTAGTGAATACACATGCACTCCTCCTACAACCAGTCTGAGCCAGGGACGTGCACACATAGACATAAACCCATTCTGACCTGAGATCAGATTCATACGAGGTTTTCCACTGGACACACACTGGTCTGATTAACCCATTCTGACCTGAGATCAGATTCTAAAAATGTCAGTCGTTCTTCGATTAAAAAAATAATAATAGCAGACCTACAAGCTCGTAAAGCTCGTAAATGTGTTTCGAAATCCATGTCTTTACACCTCCAGCATAAGAGTGCGGGGTTTGCGCCCCGAAAATAGCTGATCTACAATCTCACAACGCGTCGCAGCGCTACGCGCTGTGAGCTTGTAGATCAGCTATTTTCGCTATGTTTTTGTCCAAAAGTGCCCTCTTACGGGGATTTTAGCCCCTGCCTCTATAACACTCTCTGCACGCCCCTGGTCTGAGCAGTGTAGTATTATATAGCACACTTTCAGCGTTTCCACAAAGAGTCATTGCTGGTTGAAATTCCGGGTCTAATCAGGTTAGAGGGCACTTGCTTACTAAGTTACTGCCATTACTTTCAATGCTATACGAATGTCCTTCTGACTGCCCCTTGTTTGCTTTCTACGAATATCTTTCCCGTTAACGTGTATACGCAGCAAGCCGGGCTTTGCGCCGCGCCGTGAGCTTGTAGATCGGCTATTTTCACTATTTCTGAAACATCCGTTTGCTAGTTTATGACACTATAGAGCCTACTTGGAACGATGCAAGTTGGAAATGCATGTCCCACCCAGTTATTATGTCTGTGTCCCTTGTGTGCCCATATATGGAGTTCTTTGTCGGGCATGCCCGAATGTGGAGTCTATGCAGATGTACGTAAGAACGATGTCAGGACAGGCCAGCTCCATATATGGAGATATAGGGGTGATCGGGTGCAGTGCCCGGACAGAGGCCTTTTTGTGGCGGTTCTGGACAACTGTGGGTCCGACCGACTTGACACCGGGCACAGACAGACAGACAGACAGACAGACAGACAGACAGACAGACAGACGCACAGAGACATGGTGTACCTTTCTTTACAGTATACTATGTACTTGGACACCTTTTGTTCCTTGAGGTAGAGTCTAACCACGTCAAATATAATCTAGGAGATCACAATTACGCAATGCATACAATATAACAGGAAATAAATTAAATGCACATATCCCACACTTTCTGACATACAAACACATGCTCCAATGGTCCCCTGGGGTGGACTGGCCCACAGAACGTACCGGTCATATTTGTCTTTGGTATGACCCGGCCGGGGATCGAACCCCGACCTCCCAGTCTCAGGGCGGACACTCTAACCACAAGGCCACTGAGCTGGTATACTGTAGGGGCCGCTCAAATTATGATATGGATATCTTTTTTTAAACAGGCAGGCAGGCAGGCAAAGTGAGTGACAAATAAACCCTCTTCTATCTTGAATCCTTTTGCCAGCATTCAGGGCGTCTTACTGGTTTGTCAACAGTAAGAAGTGACGACTATTGAGTGACGATTATATGATTTCTTTGTATATATTTGATAAACCATTTCCCTGTTGACAACACAAGCGATTCCATGCAGCAACTGGTATTTTGGACTGTTGCCAGGCAAAACACAAAAGGTGTCGTCGCGTCACACAAAAAAAAAGGTTGGCCTGCATTGCACGCCAGCTTGCCAAGAGGTTAACGCGGGCCAGCTATACTTCTCTTTGTGGCGTCATGGCAGGCATGTGCATTTATATTTCCACTCATTGTGCAAGAAGCACTTCAAAGGTTATGCCTGGTATAGGCACAGTGGGTACACTCCACTCAATGAGCTTATAAGGTCACTGCTGGTGCAGATTCTTAACAACACACACACGAACAATTCATTCTGTCCATTTCTTGTGCAACCGGTGAAATAAGAGTCAGTGGCTTTGGTGGCACGACGTGTGAGTCTCGGGAGTTTGAGAGAGATCATTTAGATAACGAGCAGTCGTCGTTCACGGAACGCCTCTTGTCCAGATCAGATCACGTCAGATTGACCAGTGGTGGAAAGTAACTAAGTACATTTACTTAAAACTGTACACACGTTTGAGGTGTCTTTTACTATACTCGAGTACTTCCAATTTCCAGTACTTTTACTTTTTTATTTTGATTATTATTACGAAACATGCATTATTAAACACTTGTAAATCTGCTATTTGCAAAAGATTTGTATACATTTGAAAACTTGAAATGGGACATTTTGCGTGACGAGGACTTTCTACTTTGTATATTTTAAGTACATTTTGATGCCTTTACTTTTGTCCTTTCACTCAAGTACATCCACGTAACTCGAGGAAAATAGCCGATCTACAAGTTCACAATGCGACCGAATTTCAAAAAATCTTCCAGATATAAAAGGTTAATGCTCCACCACTTCTGGCGTCATCTACACGGAATACACTTTTGGTTGTGGGGATGTCATGATGAATTGATTTTCAGGGATATGCCAAGATGAAAGTGTTGAAACGTACACAACACCAGACCAACGGAAAAAACACGGAACATGTTGACAAGGCTTAGCTGACGCCACAACACACCAACGTGTAAACATACACTTCAAACCAACCCATAATAAATGGTTTTATGTAGTTACACACATGGTTGCCATCCAATATTCCTGTTCTAGATCAGGATAAAGTGAGAAAACGGGGGGAAATGGAAGGCGGCGCTCTTAGCACCTTTTATTTTGAAAATACCCGGCGCCCTGAATGTGTTAAACATTAACAGTGACAGTTTTAGAAAATAATGTAGTGTTTGTTTTGCCATATTTTTTTTTTCTCGTGGACACCACGTGATAGTGGAGAAATTACAATATCCATGCCAGCTTGACATACAAAAGTTGTACTGGCTATCCCTGAAGAAATTGTATCACAATTGCTTTTATTGTTTCTATTCTGACTATTCTATGTCCTGGTCTATCGAGTGCCACTTCTGAACATTCTGGGTTTAAGAAAGTTCTCAAAGTTCAGCCATAGTCTGATATTATCTGTTATACCGTGAATATTTAATTATACTGTATGCCAACATCCGATTAGGTTAATTTTGTAAATGCCACGGAGACATTTGTGTCGCACACACACGCGACACATTTGTGTCGCACGTGTGTGTGCGTGTGTGCGTGTGCGTGCGTGCGTGTGACTTCGGCCCGGTGAAGACAATAATGGACCTTGTTGATATAAAGAGGGTTGAATGTACTGTAATGATGTACAGCATATGGTGAGAGATGTATACAGAGATAGAAGTATATACAGGCGGAGTGAATCTCATACCTGCGAGGCCATGTCTATAAGCGTGTTGAGGGATAACATGCCGCCCTCTGTAGTTGTCAGGAAGTCCACCAAGCTGCCTGCAAGACAAATTATATCTGTGTATTATTTGTAAGCCGGGGCTGACACACACGGTATACTTTGATGTGCTGTGGCCTGATTAACCCATTTCATTCTGACCTGAGATCAGATTCTAAAAAAATGTCTTCTATGTGTCAAGTCGCTCTTCGATTTTTTCGAAAAATAGCAGACCTATATACAAGCTCGTAGCGCGCCACTCGGTGGCGCGCTATGAGCTTGTAGATCTGCTATTTTTCGATAGCTAAAGCACGACGTAATGCTAACACCAAAAGGGGTTCCCGCCCCCAAAATGGGTTAAAGCGTACACGCAGGTTAATATCAGAAGTTCTTTACTAACAGTCTATATTAGTAGCGTATAATGACGAGTATTACAATTGTGTCCATATCCAATGTATTCATAGAGTTCATAAAGTTAATTAACATAAGTATAACTAAATGCACTTGAAATTAAATACAGATTTTTGGGAATCAGGATTCCAATTAAAAAATTGCTAAAAATATTCAGGGTTTCAATTCAAATTGAGCAAAAATATAGCAGAAATACGAGCTCAAAAAAACGCGTGCGGCGCGTTTTGAGCTCGTAGATCTGCTATTTTTTGATACGACAGCATATATGCGCACGTGGCCCTCTGGAGTGAGTGTGGAACTATATACTCAAATATATATATATCTATATATGTCTTCAAAGTTGCCCACCCCTGGATTAAACACAGTGAAGTTTTACACATGACGAAACCAAATGGACCCAGGAGGGTACACAACATGGTTTCACTTCAGGGCAGTCAATGCAGTATTTGGTTGGAAAATGAATAACCTTTTCAGTGGTGCCTTTCCAGCTAAAGGCAGCTAAATAGCAGACCTACAAGCTTGTAGCGCGCCACCGAGTGGCGCGCTACGAGCTTGTAGGTCTGCTATTTTTGAAAAATCAAATAACATGGCTTTTTCAGAAAACTGTCAGGATGTAGCAGACATTTTTATAATCTGATCTCAGGTCAGAATTAAACACGTTAATGTCCAGCGTTTTCTTCTACTCGCGGTATTTCTGATCACAGACACCCTGCGCTGTTTGTGCTCAAATACAGCGTTTTTATTAAATGGTAATATAGTAGCCAGTGAGTCATGAGAATCCTACCAAAAAAATGAATAATGCAGCATTTAAAAAAAAAAAACCTTTGTTCAGAAACCTAATCATAATTTCCTCATATAAAAAAAAAAAAAAAAACCACCCTTGCACATAAATAGATGGCGATAGACCAGAATAGCCGTTTCAACCTTCGAGGACATGGAACATCGACAGGATGTGTGGCTGCTGAGTGAGCATCGGTCAAGATGATGGCAAGGCCTCTCTGACAACTGGGCCAGCTGGTTCCGGAGGCTCTGTGTCACACTTTGATTAGGAGTCGACAGAACAATACCTCCAGACCCCTGCCCGGCCCACGCGCTCTGCCCCGAGGAAATGCTTTTTAGGAAAAGACGAATGGCTGTGGCAGGCAGGCCAGAAGGGCATTTACTCCTCTCTCTCTCTCTCTCTCTCTCTCTGTCTCTGTCCCTGTCGCTGTCTCTCGCGGTCTCTGACTCAGTCAGGAAGCTCTCGTTTGAAGTGGTCGAGAGTCAAAGCAACATTAAGCCTTTTGTCAAGGTCAGAGGAGGAAAAGGCAGGATGCCACACCTGTTATGTTCCATCTTTATTGTCTTCGCTAATAAAAACCAAAACAAAAAAAAAACGGGGAGAGACGGCGATGATGGGAACCTCCGAGCCATCCTTTCTCCTCCTGACAACAGACAGAGGAGGCGATTGTGTTCCCCGCGGCGTCCAACACGTGGATCCCGGGGGAACACAAAGGGACAAAGGGGACGGCTTCATGTGGAAAGCCGCTGGTTGTTTTTTTTTTTTTTACTGGCCTCTCATAGACGGCCATACAAACACACAGGCTATAGTCACTGTGCTGTCGCCTCGCAGCGTCTCCCCGTGTACTTTTGCAATTGTTCCTTGTCGTAATGTAAAGTAAACGTGACACCCCCCCCCCCTCCTGAAATCGATATAGAATAAGCGTAGTATTGTGTGTTGACATATGCCTTTTATATTATATATAAAATATATATTATATCCAATATATATATTGGATGTATAGTAGGCCAGCATAGGGGATGAACGAGGCTGTGGCAATTGTCCCGTTGTGTTGGTCTTGTCCTGTGACCCGACCTCGGACCCTTTGAAAGATACAGTTAAAGGAGAGAAACTGAATGCTGAATGGCAGAACAAGCTGGCCTCGTCCGAGCTGCGTCTGATGGCTTGAAGGGGGGTGGGGGGGGATCTGTGTCTGTGTTCACTTTCTTGTTGGGAAATGTAGACTATTATGTAGGCCTACAGTAGTACAATTTCGTTTTAAAATGTAAGTTAATAATACATAAACCCTGGAAATCGTCAATTATCTTTTTCCGTAGAGATTTCCAATAGTATTTATATATTCTTTTAAGCCTAGATGATCAATGGCCATGAATCCTTTGATTCTGTGTTGTTGTTTTTAATATTTAATTGTATGATGTACTATATTTAATAAATACTCTTTGTTTAGATTCTTTTTTATCACAAAGTCAAAGGTTTATTGGTCATGATTCACCAGGATTCTTAAGCCCCAAACCACACCAAAGGGTCGGGTCGGGACACGTTTTTCTAAGGTAAACCACACCAATGCAACTCCTTGAGTTGGTCGGGACAAAACGTTTTTTTTTTAGGGTAACCCGACCCTTTGGTGTGGTTTGAGCTTTAGATGCCTTGATTCTAGGCTTAACATAATTGACATTATAAATATTTTTGGAAATCTCTAAACATTTTTTATTCCAAAATACCGTTATCTACAAGCTCCCAGCGCGTCCTGTCGATATTTGATATTTGTTGTACGAAGACGTATATCGGGCGCCAGTGTTTCTTTCACAAAATCACACCCTGTTCTGTACATGCGTGCGCCGTGCGTGTGCGTGTGCGCCCAGATGTCGTGCAGACTCTGGAAGTGAGCCACGCATCATCATCATCGGGGCTCGACGGGCGGTCTCAGTGAACAATGAGTCGCTGGATACCACTCTCCTATTTTAACACCCCCATGCTGCTAATGGTCATGGAGACTTCCCCTAGTCGATATTAACACACTCTTATTTTAACAACCCCATGCTGCTAAGTGGCCTTGTGGTTAGAGTGTCCGCCCTGAGACTGGGAGGGTCGGGGTTCGATCCCCGGCCGGGTCATACCAAAGACTCTAAAAATGGGACCCGATGGCCCTTTCTGAATCCAGTCCCTTGACTTGAAGTGCTCTCGGGAGGTTCCCTCGTCAGGAAGTGCCCCTCCAGCTGAATCAAGTTCCCTTGATTAGGGTGCTGGGTATAAAAAACTGTTTGGAGATACACTCGCCCTCCTTGTGAAGAAACAGGAAACAGACACTATTCGTTGCCATGGTTACCATCATGCAATTGTGTTACTTGTTATTTTGTTTGTACAGTTATATTGCATTGCATCGTGTATGTTTGTGTGACATGTGGATTTCATTAATATGGAAAAAGGAAATACAGCATGACTGTCAAAAATGACATATACATCCATGGTGTTTATAAATCATTGTGTTAAAAGTTGTTTTGTTTGTGTGGTTTCATTTATAGTTTTTCACGGTGGGGTAAATAAAGAGCCCTTGTGAACATCAGCTGGAGCGTTGTCTATTCTGCATCAGATGAAGATTGTTTAGGAGGAGTTTATTTATCATTTATTTGTAGTGGTACTTCCATTTGTAGGTCGCGGTTTCCATGCGGACAGAGAGCAGGGCTGCACAAGGCAATCGAGTCTAGATCGGCACAGACTCGCGCTCTTGAGGGCTTTATAAGCCACTTCCACTCAAGGCTGCTTGGTTTCGGACGACACTTAATATGGCGCAGCCTCGCGTGAACGCGCATATGGAGGGCAAGTGTGTAGGGCGAGTGGCGAGGAGCTGGTTTCAGAAAGGGGGGATGCCTCCCTGCTTGACACTCAGCATCAAGGGTTGGATTGGGGGTGTAAGTCCCTGCGACATACTAGCGTCATGTCCAGGGGTGTACTTGTACATCAAGCTGCCTCACGCTACAGAAACAGGAGATAGGCTCCTGCCCCCTATGGGCCTCATGGCTCGGCAAGGCTACCTAAAAATGCTGCTAATGGTGGAGACTTCCCCTCCTGGATATGAACACACTCTTATTTTAACACCCCCCTGCTGCTAATGGTGGAGACTTCCCCTCCTGTGCATGACTCACTGTCAGAGAGCTGTCTGGAGGAAAGCAAGCGAAAGTTCACGTTTACTTTGAAACCCTTTCGGGGGCGCAGAGTGCAAGAGGCCGAAGCTGAAAATAGCCTCTCTCGGGTATAGGAGCAGAAGGGCATGTTTTGAGAGGCCCCGGCAAGCATCCAGACCGACTGTTTGTTTACACAATAATTACATTGTCGAAATAATCCCAGATAATGAACACGTATACAGTCCCCGATCCCTCGAGTCTATATCCTTGTGTGTGTGTAGCAAAGATTAGAATCCAAAGCAAATCTAAGGATCAAAAGGTGTTTGATTCCTTTTTTTTACAGAGTCGCTGGAGTGGAGATTGCATGTGAAAAGACGTGTGTGAGTCACGACCAGAGGCAGAAGAACACACAGGCGAGCAGGTAAAACACCCCATGCGCTCTTTGTTTCAGAATCACTCCCCAGATCCAGCTTTCTGATAACGGGTCAACATGTTAGATCCTGAAAGGCTATGACACCGGGCTGACTGTATAGTGCGTGCGCGCGCCTGTGTGTCTG
This sequence comes from Protomyctophum parallelum, assembly GCF_964188405.1. Lineage (NCBI taxonomy): Eukaryota > Metazoa > Chordata > Actinopteri > Myctophiformes > Myctophidae > Protomyctophum > Protomyctophum parallelum. Next base: position 43,230,215 of record NC_139718.1, on the reverse strand, counting down.
TGTGTGTGTGTGTGTGTGTGTGTGTGTGGCCGTCCCCAGGTGCAACAGCTTACCTGGACCTGCACCGTCTTTGGTTTTCAGGTCTTTATACAGTGAGAGAGAGAGAGTCACTCGTGCAGACGCGCTCAGACATATTTTGGAATGATTCAGCCAAAGGAAAGGCTTAATTTGACTACGGTTGGATTTAGTCTCGGCCGAAGCATGAGTAATCGTCCGTATAAGACGGAAGTCCCCAGGGGCCACGTATTCCTTGCCTTTTGAGAAAAGTAATAAGAAAACAAACCTCCGATCCTCTCGATGACGTCTATTGGATTTCACCTTCATTGTAGGGTTTGCACGGCCTTTATGAATTGTTCTGTACTTGGGTTACTGTACCTGTCGCCCATATAAATCGTTACAATACATAAGAATGCTGACCGGAGGCTGTATATAGCAGTGCTTCTCAAACATTTCTGGCTCAGGCTTGCTTCTGTAAATAACCTTTCCATCCACGGCATCCCCTGCATTAAATCTTTACGTTATAGCATCTTACGTCATATTAACGGTACGTAAATATGTAAATCTGATCTTCCCCCAAAGATACAGTAGAGAGAATATCATCGTTTCCATTATAGGACAGATTGAAAATATATTTGATACTCATACGTTTAACCACTTAAACCATGGGTGGGCAACTTTGTCGATGGAGAGGGCCAATATATTTCCACACTCACTCCAGAGGGCCATTGTATATTACGTTACTGTCGTGGCAAAAATAGCTGATCTACAAGCTCAAAACGCGCCGCGGTGCTTGTAGATCAGCTAAGTCCAAATTTGATTTAATTTCAAATGCCTTTCAAAGGCCATTAATTATAGTTATAACTTTATGAACTAAATAAAAAAATACATTGGACATAAGAAAATAACATTTTAATACTACTCATTCAGCTACTATTTCAGACTTAAGTAATTAAAGCGGGTCATGTTTTAAATCAGTATTCTGATATCAACCTGAGGGCCACATCAAGTGAAGGGCCGCCAGTTGCCCATGTATGACTTAACCCATTCTGACCTGAGATCAGATTCATACGAGGTTTCCACTGGACACACGCTGGTCTGACGAACCCATTCTGACCTGAGATCAGATTCTAAAAATGTCAGTCGTTCTTCGATTTTTCAAAAAATAGCAGACCTACCAGCTCGTATCGTGCCACTCGGTGGCGCGATATGAGCTTGTAGATCTGCTATTTTTCAATAGCTAAAGCATGACATGATGCCAACACCAAAATGGGTGCCCTGTCAGAATGGGTTAAACCCTAGCATCTCTATTCTGGGTGGAACATCCACCAAAAATAGCCGATCTACAAGCTTATACAACGCGCCACGTTGTGAATCCTGTAAATCTGCTATATTTGGTGAAGAGCCTTTGCAGTTCTCCATGTAGTCTGCGATGATGAAGATGGGCTCCTATGCCAGTGGTCAAGGAACCCCAAATTGACACATAAATCTAATGGCATTTCTATCTCTGGGACCCCAATTTATATCGTAAAATCATTCCAGGTGACTAAAATGTGACTAAAACTAAATGAAAAACTATTCAAGAGACTATGACTAAAACTAAAACCAAAAATTGCTGCCAAAAGCAACGCTGCTCTGTGATGATGAAGATGTAGTTATACACACCGTTCTCCATGTACTCTGTGATGATGAAGACGAGTTCTGACCGCTCTCCATGTACTCTGTGATGATGAAGACGAGTACTAACCAGTGTTGTTTTCGTCGACTAAAACTAAGACGACAAATGTTCGTCGACTACCTTTTTTCACTGACTAAAACTAAATAAAAACTAAATAAAAACGAATCTATGATGACTAAAACTAAGTCTAAATATACTGACAATTTCGTCAACAAATAAAAACTAGACTAAAATGTTAGGAAGGGACTAGTGGACAAGAGATCCAGTTGTATGCTGGGTTGCATGCTGAAAATAGCAGATATACAATCTCACTCTGTGAGATTGTATATCTGCTATTTTCAGCATGCAACCAAAGTGTAAAATATGTCATTACAACGACATCAAGGCCTGTCAAAACACATTTTAGTCGACTAAATCAACTGTAGATTTAGTCGACTAAAATCGTATGACATTTAGTCGACTAAAACTAGACTAAACACTAGAACATTCCAGGTGACTAAAATGTGACTAAAACTAAGTGAAAAGAGACTATGACTGAAACTAAAATAGAAATTTGCTGCCAAAAACAACACTGGTACTAACCGTTCTCCATGTACTCAGTGAAGATGAAGACGAGTACTAACCGTTCTCCATGTACTCTGTGACGATGAAGACGAGTACTACTAACCGTTCTCCATGTACTCTGTGACGATGAAGACGAGTACTACTAACCGTTCTCCATGTACTCTGTGACGATGAAGACGAGTACTACTAACCGTTCTCCATGTACTCTGTGACGATGAAGACGAGTACTACTAACCGTTCTCCATGTACTCTGTGACGATGAAGACGAGTACTACTAACCGTTCTCCATGTACTCTGTGACGATGAAGACGAGTACTACTAACCGTTCTCCATGTACTCTGTGACGATGAAGACGAGTACTACTAACCGTTCTCCATGTACTCTGTGACGATGAAGAGGAGTACTACTAACCGTTCTCCATGTACTCTGTGACGATGAAGATGGGCTCCTGCGTGACCACGGCGAACAGACGGACCAGGCGCGGATGCTGCAGGTTCTTCATCATGTCGGCCTCGGTCAGGAAGGCCTCCACCGTCATGGTGCCGATCTTCAGGTTCTTGATGGCCACCTTCCGGTCGTTGTTGTACACGCCTGCGGTACAACGTCAACCAACAACATGCATTTATTTTAGAGCTGGGACTCGATTAAAAAAATGAATCTGATTAATCAGAGGATTACTAGGAAAAAAATTAGTAACAGTAACAAGTACATCTCAGTGACATCACAAAGCTGTACTTACTTCATATTGTTACTGTTTTTTGTCAGACCTCCAGTTCTAGGCAACACAAAATGGGGTGACTTTTTATTATTTCCAGTTTTCAGTACTATAGAAAAGCGCCCAGTGAGAAACGTTCCGCGGTGAAAAAAAAGGTGCGATTAATTTATCTGTAGTTAATCGCGATTAATTTTTCTGTAGTTAATTAATCTAAATTAATCGCAATTAGTCCCGGCCCTAATTTATTTATTTTTAAGAAAAAAAAAATCCTCCACAATTTGCAACCCTTTTTTTCACCCAGTGTCAATTATCTAAATTATTATTATTATTATTATTATTATTATTATTATTATTATTATTATTATTATTATTATTATTATTATTATTTTTAATAGGTTAATAGGTTGAAAGTAATCCTTTTTTTTCCTAATAATTTTTATCCCACGATTTTGTAACCCATTTTTCACCCCTGTGTCAATCATCCTGTGATCCTGGGCTCTACACACCCTCTGCCAACCTGGGGAGAGCAACGGACTTGAACTCATGCTTCCTTCATGCCTGAGTGTCCAAGTTGCTCCTTTACACCTGACAGGGGGGGGAGTTTCCCTGGTTGGACGTATAGCGCGTGGAAGGAACACGCTATTCCAACCAGTTCCTTTCCCCTCCATCAGGCGCCCCGGCTGGCCAGGGGGAGGCAGTTTAGAGACCAGGATTACTGCATGTTTTTGTGAGGCTACCTACCCTAGGGGACACGGGGAGAACATGTGAGGGTACCTACCCTAGGGGACACGGGGAGAACATGTGAGGGTACCTACCCTAGGGGACACGGGGAGAACATGTGAGGGTACCTACCCTAGGGGACACGGGGAGAACATGTGAGGGTACCTACCCTAGGGGACACGGGGAGAACATGTGAGGGTACCTACCCTAGGGGACACGGGGAGAACATGTGAGGGTACCTACCCTAGGGGACACGGGGAGAACATGTGAGGGTACCTACCCTAGGGGACACGGGGAGAACATGTGAGGGTACCTACCCTAGGGGACACGGGGAGAACATGTGAGGGTACCTACCCTAGGGGACACGGGAGAACATGTGAGGGTACCTACCCTAGGGGACACGACACAACATGCAAACTCCAAAGGTTGAAAGTAATCTGACAGGAAACAGGGAGAGAGATGGGGGGGGGGGGGGGAAGACAAGTGGGATTCGGGAGTCGAACTTGCGGCACCAAATGGACGGCACCAAATGTAACACTCTCTGATTTAAGTTAACATTGCTTTTACAATATGAATTGGGGTGTCAGAGATAGAAATGCCTTTAAATGGGGGTCTGTAGACTAATATACATCTCAAAGTGGGGGTCTTTGAAATTAAACTGGTTGGAGAATCACTGCTAGAGCTGTAAAAATCTTCTCTTATGGGGGGTCCCTGGCATATATTTTCAAATGGGGGTCCGCGGGCTAATGAGTATCATTTTTGGGGGTCCTTGACGTGAAAAAGTTTGTGAACCACTGATTTACTCATTTAGCATAGCCATTAGCATAGCCATTAGTAACATAATCCATTTTGTGTGTGGCTGTGCGTGTGTGTGTGTGTGTGTGTGTGTGTGTGTGTGTGCGTACGGTGCGTTTGTGTGTGTGTGTGTCTAGGATTAGTCATCGGTGATGTAATGAGCATGGGCTGGTTGTCAAACTCAATTGAGACCTGATGACCCTCCACACACACACACACACACACACACACACACACACACACACACACACACACACACACACACACACACACACACACACACAAACGTACACACACCATCCTCGTTGCACATTATGTACAGTCGTACGTTTAACCCATCAGGGGAGTAAGCTAATTTACTGTCCTTTAAGGCTACATTCCAGAACGTATTAGTGCTTTTCTACTCAAAGACGCTGTCTGAAGAGCACAGTTGTCCAAAACCTTATACAGCGTAAAGTAAACCGGGAGGAGAGAGAGAGAGAGCATCATAGACATTTATTTACAACTTGTTATACATCTTTTTCATACATTTCATTTACTCTCCCGTCTCCTCATATTTGAATACAATGTTATTTCATTTACTATTAAATTGTGCATGTCCCGTCAGTCAGTTGTTTGGTTGGTCACCCTGACATCACGTGACATCATCAGGGACGGAGATCAATATATTCAAGCCCATATATGGGAATGCCCATATATGGAGGTCCCTGATGTCATCAATATTGGCCGGCCACTCTACATCTGACCTCAAACCCTTAGATCTCCATATATGGAGCTGACCTGTGACCTGGCATTCCATTATGTTGATCCTTCCCCCACCCGTCCGTCCTCTTCGATGTCTCCCTTTTGACTGATACCCTGTCCATTCAAACTCTAGACGGGCCCGCCCCAAAGTTATTAGTGCAGCTGCAGCCGGCGAAAACTAGAGTTCTCAACAGGCCCGGAAATTAAGGCCGGCCGGGCCCTATACTTGTGCCCTCATCAAACCCTGTACACTCAAGACACTGCCCCCGCTGCCGCCCTTAGATCTCCATACAGCGAGCTGACCTGTTCAAACCCTGGACACTCAAGACACGCTCCATATATGGCCAGTACAGAATTCATCATTATATCAGACCGTAATTGTATTCTTCAACTTCTTGTTTATGCCCCCAAAATGAATGGATATATACAGGTTTTGTAGCAAATTCTAGAAATATTAGACATTAATTCGGAAGTAATGATCATGTGTACTTTCTTTTACGTATACAGTCTCCACTAAAGTATATAGGCAATGAAGTCTGAGGTTTTACCTCCAGCACATGTATGGTTCACTCAGCTCGGTATTGTGGCTGCTTTGGAGAGGTTATCCTTTAAGATGAATAATCAGTTGGATAAATATGATCTGAAGTGGGACGTGTTCCTCAGTCATGTTGCAGGTCCCTTGGTGTGATCCATGGTCAGGCAATGCCCTCTTGATCGTTTATTGTATTACTACACATTATGATACGGTTGATGATGCTGCGTTTGGTCGTGTAAATAATGTAAACTATTTTCACATTTTAATTTGATTTTTCCTTTATTTTCCTTTATTTTTATTTTTATTTGTTTATCTTATCTATCTTAATTGTCTATCCATGAATACGTACTCTGCTGTTGTTGCTTGTGTTTGTATTGTAGGTTTTCTGTTTTATGTGTTTGTAAAAAATCTAAAATAAAGTACTGATCATAAAGTATATAGGCAATAATAGGTTAACATTGTAATGACCCTTCTTTTTCTTCTTTGTTTTTGTATTCAGACAGCCAGAAATGGGTAAAACGCTCCCAAAAAAAACACTTAGTTTCTGGGACACAATCTGCATTCAAAGGTTTTCCTAGAAGCTTTGTCATTGGTTGATTTGCCTGTCTACTTCCTGATTGGTTAGTCATTTCCGCAGGGACATCTTCGACCAATGACAAAGCTTCTAGGAAAATCTTTGAATGCAGATTGCGTTGTGTCACAGAGACAAAAGAAAAGTGTTTTACCCATTGCTGGCGCTCTGAAAAAAAAAAAAAAGTAAGTAAAAGTTAGACATTAATTATTGCTTATTTGACATATTATTGCTTAACTGGAAATAATATACTGCAGCAGAGAGACACACAGAGTACATGGGCAGATACTGTACTCACCAGGGCTTATCAATATACGTACAGTACACGGACAAAATGTGTCTGTGGCAAAGACTTAATTTACACACCATCATAATGTTCTGTTTTTTTTTATCATTATACCCAATTGCTGAATGTCAATAAGTCTCCAGGTTTTCTTCAGAAAAAACAGACCTGCTCTGTGGTCTTCAGGGCTATCTCTTTATGTGTTTCTTATTATTATTATATGTCCACATGGTAAAAATATAAAAATAAAAATAAATCACAAAAACAGCCCAACATCTGGTGGTGAGTGACAATACATGTTCTAGACCAGTCCAGAGGCTGTTTTGCATAGATACGGGTCGGGTGTGCCATGGTTGGGATTTTGACACAAAAGGTTTTAAAACCCACACAGACGATATAACACTAAACCCCATGGATCTTTATGAATGAAAGGACGATCGATGTGCTTTTATGATTTTATGATAAGATACAGTTTAATAAGGAGCATTCACTCTCCTGGGTAACAATTGTTTGAGTTATGCTACCGTGTTAAGGTTAATAATACGTGACATCAGTCGATATAGGTTCCAACCAACCAGCTCAAACAAGCCCTGTGTTTGTGGCTGCCTTGAGGGAATGCCATATGATAGTGGAAAGCGCACACAGTCAGTATATGAAGGCCCAAAGCCAGATTGAGCAACTGTGGGCGTGTGATCAAACCAGGGGGGCAGTCAGCCAGATATTTCGTGAAGCCTCATTTGAAATCGGTAGTTCAATATAATGGCCTGTTGTGGCGCTGGACTGGACCCAAAAAGCCCAATAGCTCCATAGAGGCCCATGTATTTTGGCCCAACTTCACCTAGACTGTATTACCTTAATAAACATGGTCATGAATACTTTCTTCTTCCAGTCACTAGTTTAAAGTCTCATTTCTAATGTCATAATATTCTTTTTGGAAAATTATGGTCCCATTAATTAAAAAAATGACCATAAAGAAAAAAAACCATCGCGTATGTTCTGAGGGGCGTGGCTACCGTTACAGTCTATGATCGGGATTCCCCTCCCACTCGAGTCAAAATAAAAACCAACGGAGAAGAAGGGGGGAAGTCCCGCCTCGTTGTCTGGGCAGCCAATGGCCAGCTGGTCCAAAACGGAGCCAGCCAATGGCCAGCTGGTACCAAACGGATCTAGAAAGATGGCGACTTACAGTGCAGGAATAACAGGCTTCATTTTACGTCCATGTTAGACCCGGCGAACGCTTTGTCCATATTTTTTACAGTCTATGGATCAAACTGTGCAAGCGGAAGTGTATCTATATATAATCTGTCAATGCCACACGTTAACGTTGGCTGCTGCCTGGAGGCGTTAAAAAAGTGTTCCCACGCGCGCAGGTTGATTGGCTGATTCGGTTCAGATGAATGATGCATTTGTAACATCAACCGTCATTATGACAACTCACCCCAACGTGTATTGGTTCATAGAGTCTACACACGGTACACCGGGGTTATCGCTCAAAAACACTGCCAAGGGCTGCAGACTGTTCTAGAGTGACTTGCTCTGCAGCCTTGAGGGCCTTTCAAACGTGAAGCGATATAATAACGCGCCTATAGTTCATTTCCAACGAGACCTGCGTTTTTTTGCGCCGAGAAGTCGCGGTACGTGCGACAGCGCAAGCGTATTTACGCGAGCGCGGGCGGCCCCGTGAATTTGTGGCGCGCGCGTGCTCCGTTTTCCGCGACTCACCAGACCTGGATTCTGATTCGCTTCTTCTTTTTGAGTGGTGCAACCACTCCTACATCCAGCAACGTCCGTGTACCTAGGTAGGTAGGTAGGTAGGTACCTGTATGTATGTATGTATCTACTTGTAGATCTGCTATTTTTCTTTAATCGAAGAACCGCACTGACATAGAAACATAGCTTTAGATTGTGGGGGGGCCTAAATAATATAGTAGAAGCGTTTTTTTATCAAGATTTGATCAATGTCACCGCATGGTCCACACACTACAAATTAAGAAAAAAAAAAAAAATATATATATATATATATTTTTTTTTTTATAAGAGCAAAATTGCCAGCAGGGCAGGGGGTGCTCTAGCACCCCCTAGTGTCCCCCCAACTTTTCATGTCCCGACGGCGCACCACTTGTCTGCAGCACTCACCCATCCAGACCTCTCCAAACTGCCCCGCCCCGAGCCTGCGTTCCAGCTTGAGGGACTCTCGGGGGATCTCCCACTCGTCCTGCCACCAGGGCTTCTGGGGAACCTTGGACTGGCACGGCTTGGCCAGCCGCGTGCACAGCCCCTCCGCCTCGCCTGCGTGCGCCACCAAAAGACAAGACAAGCGTGGCCGAAATAGGGTCGTTAATATGCCAGCATGAACCCTATAGCTTCCCTGGTCTGTCATATATAGTAGGCAAACGTTTGACAAAAATAGGTCAGCATTTTTGATGAAAATGGCAGATCTACACACGTTGTAGATTGGCTATTTTCGGTTGTGGTTCTCAAAGTGGATTTTAGGGACCCTATGTAACTCTGACAGTGTACACATAGAGCCAAATGGACCCTCACAGGACCATTCGGTTCCGTTTGTGTACTGTCAGAGGTAAGGGGGAAGCTTGAAAGGTAAAAAAAAAACTAAAAACTAAACAAACATTGGTGTGTAGAGGAAAAAAGGTCGGGGGACTATAGTGAGGCAGTTTAGACAAATCCACAGCAAATGGTTAAAAGATGATGTGGTGATCCGTATCCCTCTACACCGGTGGTTCCCAAAGTGGGGGTCCGGGGACCCCTAGGGGTCCTTGAGAGAGGTCCAGGGGGTCCCCAGCTAAATGATAATTAGGTCAAACCTGGGGGTCCTTGAAATGAAAATCACTGCCAGAGCCGTAAAAAGTCTTCTCTCACGGGGGTTCCTGGGCATATATTTTCAAATGGAGGGGGGGGGTCCTTGACATGAATAAAGTTTAGGAACCTAGTGCTCTGCACATTCATCTCACGTGAGTAATGCTGGACGAGCTCCTTCAGGGAGAGGAAGGATATCTTGGCGGTGATGTAATACCCTCCGCTGTCCATGTTGCGGATTCTGTAGTGCTTGACCGTTTCTCCTGAGTCGTGGTCCAGATCCCTCACCGACAAGGAGAATGACCCTGGAGAAGAGCACGGGGAGAAGAGGGAGATATATTAGGGAGGCCTATATTACATATAATTTTGGGGCGTCCTTGACATGAAATATTGAGAAACTGTGGGAATGCACTTCCCATTGCAGTCAGAACTGCAGCATCATGCACTCCCCAATCTTCCGCCGTAGTCTGAAAACCCACCTTTTCAGACTCCATCATGGCCCGTAGCACTTACCCCACCCCCTTAGATAGCATTTCTGTAGACTTAGATAGCATTTGATACAGACTTATAGCATGTTACTGTATGTAGACAGCACTATAATTGCATTGTATGTAGTCGTAGCACCTCATAGTACATATGTATAGCATAGTATATATGTATAGTTTATATAGTTTCATTATATAGATATTCCACTGTTACGTTCTTATAGCTTACGCATGTTTCATGATAAATGCTTTTTATGTGATGTATTCCCATGCTTTTTTTTGTTCTTGCTTAATGTAAGTCGCTCTGGATTAAGAGCGTCTGCTAAATGCCTAAATTGTAAATTGTAAGAAACACTGACATAGAAACATGTTTTCAGAAAACATGTCAGGAGTTTAGAAGACATTTGTAGAATCAACTTCAGGGCCTAAATGGGAGAGACTATATATTTTTTATATAATGGGCCTTGGGTTGTTAACCCATTTTGGTGTTAGCATTATGTTGTGCTTTAGCTATTTAAAAATAGCAGACCTACAAGCTCATAGCTTGTAGGTCTGCTATTTTTTGAAAGCTGTCAGGATTTAGAAGACATTTTTAGAATCTGATCTCAGGTCAGAATGGGTTAAGAGCGGGTGGTTCACCTGGCGACGTCTCGCTCTCTCTGAGCATGAAGGACCCCTGAGTGTTCCCAGGAGCCAAGAGCATCCTCATGGCGTCGTTTCTGGACAGGCCCCTGAAGAACCATCTGGAAGACCACACAAACACACAAGCAAAGGTTAGAATATTACCCCATTCTGACCTGAGATCAGATTCTAAAAATGTCTTCTACATCCTGACAGTTTTCTGAAAAAGCTATGTTTCTATGTCAGTGGTTCTTCGATTTTTTCACAAACAGCAGACCTACAAGCTCGTAGCGCGCCACTCTGTGGCGCGCTATGAGCTTGTAGATCTGCTATTTTCCAATAGCTAAAGCATAACATAATGCTAACACCAAAAGGGGTTCCCGCCCCAAAATGGACTAGAATAGGATTTTTCATTATAGTTTAGTTTTAGTTTGTTTTGATATATTTTTTTCTCTTCCAATTCAGTTCGTTTTAATTAGATGTTTTCTTTTTTGGAGTTATTTTGTATTATTTTTAGTGTTAATTTTAGTTTTATTACACTTTCGGTTATTTGTCAGGTGCAGGACTGAAAAGGTCAGATTGTAAAGAAGTGACTCATGGACTGCAATATAGATATAGATCCATGATAGGATCTTAATAAATAGATAATAATAGATCATATCATCCCAAAAAAGATCCCTTATAAATGAATTGACAAGAACAAAAAACTATGGGCATTTTGTCTATATAATTTCAGATTTTAAAGGGATAGTTCAGATTTTTTGAACTTAAGTTGTATGAAATACTTGCCATTAATATAGTGGTTGCAACTGTATTAATTGATTGCCCGAGTCCCGTGGTGGGAGTTCTGCTCTGGTTTTAGTGAATATTAAGTAGTTCCGGTCATTTTGTGGGGGGCACTGGGGCCACGCAGTAAAAGTAAATGAATCCACAAAACGAACGTAATTTGTATTGTTGACCTTTTTTTTATATATATTAGCGTGACTTTCGTTGAACTTTGACCCCTCTATCACATGGAACTATGTTTTTGGGCGTAGTGATATGGACACAAAAACATAGTTCTGTGTGATAGAGGGGTAAAAAAAAGAACGAAAGTTGCACTAATATTTTAGAAATAGGTCAACAATACAAATGACGTTAGTTTTGTGGATTCATTTATTTTTACTGCGTGGCCCCCCACAAAATGACCGGAACTACTTGATATTTCACCAAAACCAGAGCAGAACTCCCACCAACGGGACTCGGGCAATCAATGAATACAGTTGCAACCACTATATCAATGGCAAGTATTTCATACAACTTAAGTTCAAAAAATCTGAACTAACCCTTTAAGTTCTCTTTTTTTTGTTTGAAGTTAACTATAATAAACCTTGATACGTTCTCTCACACACATGCACACTATACATCTCTAAACCACATCCCCTGCCCGAGAAGGGGGGAGTCTTATATATATATATATTATACGCAGCAGTGTTGTGGTCGGAGGAGCAGAGAGATGGCGTCGGAGCCTGTATGCGGCAAGCAGTGTTTCCTGTTGTGACTCACGGCTCTGTCTCGTTTGTGTTCATGGCGGCCACGAAGTTGTACGGAACGTAGCCCCTCTGGCCTGTGATGAGCGACTCTGCCATGTACCACTCTGCATCATCCCTGGTAGCACACGCACGCACACACACAGACACACACACACGAAAACGTGTTCAAATCATCCAATATATGTTCATTCACAGCGGACGCTTTTAACTCAGATATTTGCTTCATGGAGGGAACCCGGAGACGGAGGTCTGCGTCCAAATACATATAATTGTGTGGGTCCTTACCCATTCTGACCTGAGATCAGATTCATACGAGGTTTCCACATGGACACACACTGGTCTGATTAACCCATTCTGACCTGAGATCAGATTCTAAAAATGTCAGTCGCTCTTCGATTTTTCAAAAATAGCAGACCTACAAGCTCGTATCGCGCCACTCGGTGGCGCGATATGAGCTTGTAGATCTGCTATTTTTAAATAGCTAAAGCATAACGTGATGCTGACACCAAAATGGGTGCCCGTTCAGAATGGGTTAACATGAAATAGTTTGACATAGATAGAAACATAGTTTTCTTTCTGACAACTGTCAGGATTTAGAAGAACTTTTGGTAGATTCTGGTCTCGGGTCTTAGAATGGTTTAAGTCAGAGGCGTTTATTACATGCAGCCAGCGTGGCTTCCTCTCTCTCCATCTATCTATCTCTATATCTCTCTCTCTCTCTCTCTCTCTCTCTCTCTCTCTCTCTCCCACCCTCTGGGCACACTTTGGCGGACAGAAGAAGCTGTGTTTTACGTCATTTCCGAGTTTTTAGACAGCTGGTGGGTGGAAAAGAAGCTCCACCTCCGCGGCTGACTGCCGCGGAGGAGAGCGTTTCCGGGAATCCGTCCGTCGCGGGGGTGGAGCTTCTTTTCCATCCGCCAGCTGTCTTAAAAATGACGTAAAAACACAGCTTTTCTTCTGTCCGCGGCTGTCCGCTGAAGTGTGCCCAGAGGGTCAGCGTGACTCCTTACTTGTTAAGGATCTTCAGCTTGTCTCCCTTCATGAAGCCCAGGTCGTCGTTGTGGTTGGGTTCATAGCTGAATAAGGCCACCACGAGGTTGTCTGCACACACACACACACACACACACACACACACACACACACACACACACACACACACAGTTGTTTAAGGCCAACACGATGTTGTCTGAACACACACACACACACACAGACAGGCGGGTTTGTACCTGTACCTGGTAGAGGGGACGTCGGAGGTGAATGTTGTGAGTGCGGTGAGGGGTATGGAATCAGCTGATCTGTGTACTGTGTGACGAGAGAGGGAAAAGGTTTTGTTTTGTTATTATGTTATTGGTATTTGAGGACAGACAAAAATAACATTTCCGCTATACATAAATGGTAAATGGTGCATTTATGTATAGCGCTTTCATCCAAACGCGCTTTTTCAGATCAGATTGTGCATTTCATTCACCCATTCGCGCGCACATTCACACACCGATGGCGGAGGAAACCGTGCAAGGCACAAACCTTCACATCGAGAGCAATCAGGGGTTCGGCGTCTTGCTCAAGGACACTTCGACACTAACTCTTAAGATCCCAATAATGTGACACCTTTACTTTGTAGGACGCGTGCATTTCCCTTATGCGGTTTAAGTATGGACTTTCACAATACAGATACAATTACAATTTAGGCATTCAACAAAATGCTCTTGTTCACATCAGTGGTTTTCAACCTTTTTCATATCAAGGCCCATTATTTATTCGGCATTTGAGCCACGGAACCACCGTTTGATGACATTTAGCCTCTCAGACCCAAAACTAAAGAATAGTGTGTTGCTGTTGGATAAGATCTTGTCCACAATTCCATGCTGTATTGATGTTGGTACCATTAGGATAGACAACAGGCAAACGTTAATCAAAAATTTAAAAATATTCTACATTCTCTCTAAATCTGTAGACTTCTTGTCAATTAACTATTAAGTAATGCATTTTTATTTTTTATAATTTAACTCTTGAGAGCGTAAAATGAAATCAAGTGGACCCGTATACACTCTCAAGAGTTATAAGGTATATAAGGGTCCATTTGGTTACCAACTCCCCATCGTTTACCTGCAGGGGACCAGCTGGAACCCCCTCAAGGACCACTGGTTGAAAAGCACTGTCTCACATGAACCATGTTAGTCAGTAAACAACAACAGGGTAAATATACAGGGCCATAAATAGAGTGCAGAGAAAACAATTTAGTGCTTCGAAGAAACTAGGCTCATATACAGTAGTCACATGTGTTATTCTCCTCTGACTCTTTAGAAACGGGCCATGTCTTAATCCACATGGGAGGAAGCAATGGAACGCCGATGGAAGGATTACAGTCTTCCAATTAATTGCCTGCACAAAAGAACAACTTCCCCCCCTGAGATAAATAATCATAAAGCAGCCTTGGGAACCAACGGTTCCAGGGTGGTGGAACCAGGAGCTTATGTCCTGTTTACGCGTCTCAAATAAACTTTAACTTACATCATTTCAAGGGGAAGTTGCCTTGATTCCCAGAGCCAAAAACGTGAAAATACCCCATGTACAGGTATAAGGTACACAAATACCTCAGTTACATTACATACAGTGGTGGAAAGTAACTAAGTACATGATGTACTCAAGTACTGTACTGTACTGAGTACACCTTTTTAGGTATTTTCACTTTTACTTGAGTATTTACAATTTCCAATATATTGTTTTCTTCTACTCAACTGCATCTCGGATCCAAATATTGTACTTTTACTCCACTACAATTATTAATAATAATTATTATAGATTTTGATTATTTTTACAAAACGTATACATTAACCACTTCAGCCCATTTGAAAATAGCAGACCTACAAGCTCACAATGTATTTTGCGATGCATGCATCGTGAGCTTGTATTTAATGTAGATCTGCTTTAAAATGATTTTTATACATTTTGAAAACTTGAAACGGGACATTCTGCATAACGAGTAGTCTGTACTTTCCTTTGATACTTTATTAAAGTACATACATTTTGTGTAAGTGCCTTCCACACTTCCGGCGTACTTCCTCCCCTAGTATAAATTCTTCCGCCCCTCCTTCAACACACAACGCTCAATGAGGCATTTTTTTTATATCTATGGGTTTAGAGACAGACAGCTATGTTGTATGGTTTAGAGACAGACAGTAATGTTGTATGGCAGGGGTACTCAACTGGCGGACCGCGGTCCGCGACTGGACCACGGACCACCTCTTTGCGGACCACCCAAAAAAAAAAAAAAAAAAAAAACGTTTTTCTTTTCTTTTTTTTTAAGTTAATAATATAAATAACATCAGATGGTACATTTCTCATGTGAAATTGCTGCAAAGGCCCCCAAAATGTCCCCCAAGGGCCCCCAAAATTCTGCCGCGCGCACAGTGTGGCCTGCCAGGGCGTATAACTCCCGGCCTGATTTGGAGTTCCACTCCGGGCCTGCACTCTGCACCCCATTATTGGTTGGGTGGAAGGGGATCTGATTTGTATAAGCTTGGCTTGACCATACTAAACGGGCATAGAGCCCCGCTCTCCGATGGATGCCGCGCATGGGACCGGACCTCGGTCTTAATCAAAAAAATATTTGTGGACCTTCATCATTTCTAGTTGAGGAGTGGACCCCTGTTGTATGGTTTAGAGACAGACAGCTATGTTGTATGGTTTAGAGACAGACACCCATGTTGTATATGGTTTTCAGACAGACAGCTATGTTGTATGGTTTAGAGACAGACAGCTATGTTGTATGGTTTAGAGACAGACACCCATGTTGTATAATGGTTTTCAGACAGACAGCTATGTTGTATGGTTTAGAGACAGACAGCCATGTTGTATGGTTTAGAGACAGACACCCATGTTGTATAATGGTTTTCAGACAGACAGCTATGTTGTATGGTTTAGAGACAGACACCCATGTTGTATGGTTGGTTTAGACTAGAGACAGTCGCACTGAGGAAAAGACAGGAAGCTGAGCTGGAGGTAGCAGAGACTAAAATGTTGAGGTTCTCTCTGGGAGTAACAAGGATGGATAGGATCAGGAACGAGTACATCAGAGCAGGGACAGCGCATGTCAGATGCTTTGGAGATGAAGCCAGAAAGGCCAGAATGAGATGGTTTGGACACGTACAGAGGAGGGATAGTGAACTGAGTATAGAGCACCGAAGTCCTGACGTAACTCGCTCATCCCTTCGATTCCCCTGGTTCGCGGAAGTAATTTCTCTATGGAGAATAACATGGGGTGATCTTAATATCGTCTACTATAAGTGTTGTGGTCCAAAAATAAACAAGCTGTCTCGGCGTTATTGTCAGGGAGGTGTCTCTGTATCGTTTGCAACAGTCATATATGATACAGTCTGCTTCTAGCGAAAATGTAACTAATTCAGTAGCAGTAACATTAGCGTTTTCTCTCAGTCAGTTGATTCTTCATATCCATATGAGTGAAGCGGCTGGGGTGACATGTCTATTTTTCAAACACAGTTCTTATATGAAGCGATCTAAAAATCCTCCTATGGCGATTTCAATGCAACTAAAAAAATACATGAACCTGGGGACTGACGCCCTCTACTGAAAGTGACGTCAGACTTCGGTGCTCTATATCGATAGAACGATGCTGAGGTTGGAACTTCCAGGCAGGAGACCTAGAGTAAGACCAAAGAGGACATGCATGGTTGCGGTGAAAACTGAAAAGAGGACATGACGTTATAGTTGTTGTGAAAGAATTGGAGGCAGAGGACAGGTTGAGATGGAGACAGATGATTTGCTGTGGCGACCCCGGAAGGGAACAGCCGAAAGGAAAATAAGCTAAGGTACGGGCCATAGAACACATGCAACGTTGCAGACAAAAAACTCACCGGATTGCAGGTCTGAGGTGGCGTGTCACATGAGTCGCATTGATCACAAGCTTCATCCAAGTTCTCGATCCATTCGTCGTTGTCTGTGTAGTCTGAACTGCAGTTACAGCCCATCTTTGCTGAAACGTTAAACGTTCACGTTAATGTCACGAATGAAATGATACCGTATGTCACTTATTTATTGTGCTTTTGGATGTGGAGCGATTGGGTTGGGTGAGGAAAGATGTCCTGGCATTGAGGCCTAAAGAGCCATCCACCTCAAGCACTAACTATGACTATAACTATATAACCAGTAAGACGCCTGGTAAATGGTAAATGGTGCATTTATATAGCGCCTTTATCCAAGGCGCTTTACAGAGATTGTGCATTACATTCACCCATTCACACACACATTCATACACCGATGGCAGCGGAAACCATGCAAGGCACCAACTAGAGAACATCGGGAGCAATTAGGGGTTCAGTGTCTTGCTCAAGGACACTTCGACAGTAACTCTGGGGGAGCCCGGGTTCGAACTGGCAACCTTGCGGTTACCATCCAGGCACTCTACACCTGAGCCACCGCCGCCGCCGCCTGGGAGCGAGAAGCGCGCATCCGCCCGGGTGACAGCAGACTGCTGGGCGAGTGCTGGCGCTTTGGAATGGGGGGGTGGGGGGGTCAGATCAACATATCTGCCTGGGTGACAACGGACAGCTGGGCGAACGCTGGCGCTTTGGCAAGATCTTAATTTTCGGGGCCTGTTGAGAACTCTAGTTTTCAACGGCTGCCGGGCACGGCTGCACTAATAAGTTTGGGGCACGCCGTCTAGAGTTTAAATGGACAGGTATCAGTCAATACTCAGGGAAACATCAAAGAGGAGGAAGGATCAACATATGGAATGTCTGCCTCCATATGTATGAAACTGCCTCCCCCTGGCCAGCCGGGGCGCCTGATGGAGGGGAAAGGAACTGGTTGGAATAACGTGTTCCTTCCACGCGCTATACGTCCAACCAGGGAAACTCCCCCCTGTCAGGTGTAAAGGAGCAACTTGGACACTCAGGCATGAAGGAAGCATGAGTTAAGTCCGTTGCTCTGCCCAGGTTGGCGGAGCCCAGGATCACATTAGATAATTGACACAGGTGTGAAAAATGGGTTACAAAATCGTGGGATAAAAATATATATATATTTAAAAAAACATATGGAATGTCAGAAGAGTTCGGCTTCAAATATGGTGATCTAACCCGCCTTGACTACTGTAATGCACTTTGTTGGTGTTATACCAAGCCTGTCTGTCACGACTATATACAGTCAGTCCAACGGTTAGACTACAGTTAGTCCAAAACCCGGCCGCTCGCCTCCTAACAGGAGGCCACGGAAGCATCTCGCCCGATTCTCGCCTCCCTACACTGGCTCCCTGTGCGCTACAGGATCCAGTTTAAGATTTTAATGTTTGTTGATTTTAAAGTCTGTAAAAAGGGGTTGGCACCAGTCTACATATCGGAACTTGTAGCTTCCAAAGAATCGACAGGGGCCCCCTGAGGTCGACTGAACAGTCACTTCTTAACCCATTTTGCGCGGGAACCCCTTTTGGTGTTAGCATCACGTTATGCTTTAGCTATTTAAAAAATAGCAGATCTACAAGCTCATAGCGTGCCACCGAGTGGCGCGCTACGAGCTTGTAGGTCTGCTATTTTTTTATTTTTTTATCGAAGAACGGCTGACATGGAAACATAGCTTTTTCAAAAAACTGTCACAGGATGTAGAAGACATTTTTTTAGAATCTGATCTCAGGTCAGAATTAAGATCCCGAAAGCAAAGCTGAAATCCCAGGGGGAGAGGTCATTTTCCGTTGTAGCGCCCAGCTGCCGCCTACGCTGTGGAATGAACTTCCCACCTCGTGTTAGAGCTTCTTAATCCTTTGCCTGTGTTTTTAGATCACGTCTGAAAACTCACTTGTATACTCCCTGGTCGTTCGAACGAACATGTTGAGTCCCTGCTTCTACCGCATATTATATGCCATTGTGTTGCACTGTTTATAATTGTCTGCTTTCGCCCCTTGGTATTTTAGTATTTCTCTTAAAGATTAAGACCACTTTTTTTTAGGTTTGGGTTGTGTAGTTACTTTGCCATGATGCAATATGCAATGATAAACAAACACAAACAATGTTGATTCAGACAATATAGAGCATCACCAAAACTCATGTGGTTTTATTTTTTCATAAAAATGTTAGATTCCTGTTGATTTTACTATTCGAAGATCTGGATCCGGATCCACGGATCCAGTCCGGGTTTTCTTCCCAATAAAATGGACAAATCAACAGGAATCTAACATTTTTATGAAAAAATAAAACCACATGAGTTTTGGTGATGCTCTATATTGTCTGAATCAACATTGTTTGTGTTTGTTTACGTACTAAAAGAGTGACTTTGAGAGCTGTTTTAGCTACAATGTAAGTCAATGAGGAGCATATTTTGAATGATCAATTTCTAATCACTGGAGCAGTTATTTTTTTATTTCTTGTCCACATTTGGAGTTGCATCATGGCAAAGTAACTACACAACCCAAACCTCAAAAAAGTGGTCTTACCCTTTAATGTGTACGGCACTTTGTTTCAACTCTGTTGTGTTAAATGTGCTTTATAAATAAAGTGTATTGGATTGGATAAGGGTTGCTGGCTCTCCATATAGGGCCTTCATATTGATGACATCAGGGTATCCTCATCCCTGATGATGTCACGTGATGTCACATGCTCCGTCCCTGATGTCACGTGTTGTCACGTGCTCTCTCTCACCCCGACCGACACACTGACACTGGGAAATGCACGATTCCATAGTTAAAACTATGGCTATATTATATTTATTATCATTATGTGTGGACTTTTTCAGCCGGGCTCAATATTCAACAAAATACTGTCTTGCGTTACAATATATTTGGACACAAGTATATTCACTTATTCACATCATGCAGGTTACAATGTTCTGTTTTCACAGTCACCTCTATAGCCAGGGTGAGACCCAAACTGTTCCTTTGAGAGACAGAAGTATCGCTTGTGTGGGATGGGGGGGGGGGGGGGGGATGGGGTTAGCGACGTATTACTTAAGTTGCTATTAAATGCCTTGATGTCATATTCGACCATAGGCCTAATATTTTCTATCATTTTGTTATTAACCCATTCTGACCGGGCACCCATTTTGGTGTCAGCATCATGTTATGCTTTAGCTATTGAAAAATAGCAGATCTACAAGCTCATATCGCGCCACCGAGTGGCGCGATATGAGCTTGTAGGTCTGCTATTTTTGAAAAATCGAAGAACGACTGACATTTTTTAGAATCTGATCTCAGGTCAGAATGGGTTAATCAGACCAGTGTGTGTCCAGTGGAAACCTCGTATGAATCTGATCTCAGGTCAGAATGGGTCAAACCCTGCTGGCCGTCTCACATGTTGTTTTAAAATCCAACCATGCAACCGCAACATATGGGAGTGCCATACCTTTCACCTTTGGCTGCTTTGTATAGGGCAAGCCAACATGTTTTGTACTCTGTGTGGGCAGTAACTACGGGAGCCAGTTGAGAGAGCATGAGATTTGAACAGTTGGGGATCCCGTTTGTGTTCTTTCAAGGCCTCCCGCAAGGATCACGCCACGCCGTGAAATCGTAGCGTCAATTTAACTCAGAAGAGAAGAGGTGCACAAATGGAAGTATACGGGTCCATTTGTATACACTTTGATTTGTATTGTGTAACATGCTATGCTATGAGAGGGTCAAAACATTGTCTGATTAATGTTTATGAGAGTCAAAACGTACAAGCACTGTCCGTGTCCTTAGAGAGGGACTGAAGAACATTTGGGACGACTATATATACACTTCTAAAAAGCATGCACATCCAAACCATCCGCATTAGATGCTGGACTGTGGTTGTAATATTTAACTACAAACTTTTCAATATTTTCAAAAATGGCATTGCGAGTTGTTATAAGCTTGTAGATTGGATATTTGTTAGTTGAAGTATAACATAAATAAAATAGGGCTTATGTGGTTAAAATATTACATGGGATTCTTTTCTACTATGTGGGACTCCAATTACCGGTATAGTTCATGACATTTCCTTTTCCTTCCTTCCTTTTTTTTCATTTCTTTTTTTTTCCAGCCGTTGCAGACTTTTAAACCTACAGTAAATGTATTGCTGTTTGTTGTCCCAACGACAGTAGCAGAGCTACGTCAGAGATTTGACACGCATGAAAGTTTAGTGTACACCTGGTTTGTTTTGAAGCATGTACCACTGTACCACTGTGTCTCTTTTCATTGTCTGTGGCATTGAATTCTGATCCATATCCGAATGAGTACAGTATACCAGGAAAAGCTGTTACCAATGATATTATCTATTATTCAAAGGTGGTTTTCTTTTGATAATACTGTTCATCGCTCACGAACAGAACAGCCAAATCAAGTCAAGCAAAATGAACGGTGTTACAAGCTCAGTTCTATCGACTGTGTCCTGCGTGTATACTTTTACAAAGATGATATCAAAAATCCTATCAATCCCGTATAATCCGTGCTGTGTGCACGTGCTCGGCACATGGCACTCCGTCCGCTGCCGTACGTCGTACGCACGTGAAGGAATAGTGTTCCCAAGCTCACTGAGCTCCCATTGGTCCAGTACACCGGCCCACTGACCCAGTTGGTCAGTGGGCTAATCGCCGTCTGTCCCAAAAGGCTCAAACTCATGAGAAAGCTCTGGAAAAGTCTGACCCTGCAGTGACCGCGAGGCAGCGTGAGGGGGGGTCCCCGAGGACCACTGGAGGCAGGATGACAGAGTGATATATATATATATAGAAACTCTTTGGGGACACGACAGCAGCAGGGACTTGCACACAGTACACTGTATACATCAAAGGGGGCTTCAGCCCCTGCCCCTTTTTACGCGTCTGTAAAACAACTGCCTTCTCCAGACCACGAATGCAGCGTTTACTATATGGTGAAAGAAATGCAAATGGGGTTTATCTACTGGCAGTTCATCACAGAGCGACGCAAACAACGTCTTGCCCCATGCCCCATGGTTCTGATAAGATAAGATGAGGGGTCTTCACACTCACGTTGTTACTTGCGCAAGCAGAGCGCGCACGCACTAGTTTCGCCCAGGACGATATTCGATGCGTATATGCACCGTCCCAGCAAATGACGTAATGACTACTGATACAGCAGTGGTGCCAGATTACATACATATGTATACACAGGAGCATTACCTTTAATCGTCCCGACACTAAAACATATCGTCATCTGGCATTGGGTCCTTTAATCCACATCTTTATTACGTCATCATTGAGAGCTAGTATACCCTGACGTCACATGCTGGGACGGTGCATACGCATAAAAAATGGCGCAAAGTAACCACAGTATATACCGCTAATCAACTTATAAATTACATATACATATACACAGAGGCATTTGGTATTAATCACTATAGTCCAAGACTAAGTCAATTTAAAGCAATTGACAATTTCAAATAAATAATTAAATAATTATACTGTAGTGTATACGTGATAACATATTTAATTGCAGTTTATATACCTCTTGTTTTCATCCGATATCGATGATTTATTTTTCTTTGAGAAAATAAAAAGGGATCCAGAATAATTCTAAATCGATAAAACTGTATTTATTTTATACATATAGAAACTTGTACCATACTTCTTAATGCTACTTTTTTTACATGCATAAAGTAGGTAGGTAGCAAATAGCTAAACCTAATAATTCAACATTTCAAACGTTCCTTCTCCACAGAGAAGCCGAGATTTGACAGTTTGTAGCGGTCGCACTAGTAGGCCATTTATCGCCATTTATGGCCTACTAGTGTGCAACAAGCAAGTAGGCACTCGACAGAGTGCCGTTCTAGTTTCTTCTGGTTCTGATAAGATGAGGAGTCTTCAGAGTGACTCACGTTGTTTCTTTGAGTTTGCATATTGATTCTAGCTTTAGTTTCTGAAAATCACAGAAAATCTCGGTGGTTCTCTGCCATGTTGATTTCGTCGACTATGACGAAGAATGTCCGTCAACTAGCTTTCTTTCACTGACAAACTAAGCTATATGATGTCTAAAACTAAGACTAAATATATTGACAATTCCGTCAACAAATATAAACTCCCTAACTATAATGTTAGGGAGGGGACTAGTGGAGAAGAGAGCCAGTAGAACTAAAAGACAAGTCTGTTTATGCTTGGTTGTGTGCACGTGCCACTCTTCAGTGGCACATCCTTCAGTGTTTATCGATTTAAATGAATTTCTTTGTACAGTAGTAACCCAGTGGCCATGATCCACTCCCCATCAAATATTATTTTTGAAGCACAACAAAAGCAGTGTTTTTTGAAGGATGAGAAAACATTCCGTATCGTGCGTGCTGGAATGTAAAATTAAATTATTTTGTGACATTTCGATCATTCAAAAGTTTTTTTTATTGAACCCAGGGTTCTGGAAAGTCCTGGAAAATGAAATAACTTGAAATCAGAAAAGGTTTTGAATTAATGAAATGGGTTTTTTTGCAACTCTTGGGCTATCGTCTCTGTCGAGTGGAAAACTCTTATCTCTCTTCAGGATTCAAATAAAAAAATGGTCAAGCCCAAAACGCATCTCTCCCCGCGGAGCTTGTAGATCTGCTACTTTAGATGCTTTTGAGTGTGACTGTAGTATGATTCACGAACAAAAACAGTCAAAATATGGAGATTCTTCTGTCAGTCAGCAACAAAATACATGGTCTTTGTCTAACATTACGTGAAGGAATGCATGTGCTACTTCTGATACGTTGTTAGCTTGTAGATCTGTTCTTTTTGTCACGTGGGTGACTGTCACCTTCGTCTCATAAATGCACTGTATGTATGAGTGCTACAGGCCTGGATACGGGATGAAATACTTTTGGAAATGCTTTGAAAATGAATCGTTAAAAGAATGTGTGGGAACACAGTGAATAATACATTTCCGCCAATGTGACGAGAGAGAAAATGGATCCGAGCCTATTGTTTGTTCCACACTCATACCTGTGTCTTGTGCATATATTAGGAAAGTGTTTTGTCATGCATGATTTTCACACCCATGTTCAGTCAGTCAGTGAACTATATTAATTTTTTGACCAAATGAGAAAACCATCTACACACATTATTTGGGGTTTAAAAAAAAGATTGACTCTTGCTTTAAACCTGCATGTTCTGCACACCAATCATATCCATATACTGACATGTTTTTGATCAATCAAAAAATCTTTTAAAATCACTCTCACTCTCACCTCTTTATATGAAAAGTCTTGGCACCGAAGGTCCAACCGCAACAGGTTCACTTCTCTGGAGCCGAAACACTCTTATCCATGACCAGAATAATGCACGCCGCTCGCAGAGTATATATTACTTTATTAAATTTTGTTGCGAATATAACTATTTTAAAGCATATATGTATGTATATATATATATATACACCCGGGGGATACTTTCTTCTAACGCCTGCAGCAGTCTAGGTAGGAAGATGATGTCCTGACTGACATCATCAGCGTGGTTGTGTGTGTGCAGTGTGTGTGTGTGTGTGTGTGTGTGTGTGTGTGTGTGTGTGTGTGTGTGTGTGTGTGTGTGTGTGTGTGTGTGTGTGTGTGTGTGTGCTGCCTGCGTGGTGAGTTAACTACCCAGAGAGAGCATTTCCTGTCGTTGAAAGGTTGAGGCTTGGTGCTCGCAGCAGTCTTCTTCTAACAGGTGTGTCACAATACGCAGCTTGCGTGCGTGCGTGTGTGCTATAGCATTGTGAACTGGCACCACTGTTAAAGACTGTACTTTTCCCTGTGATGGCAGAACATTATAACGTTAACGTTAACGGTGGGCAGGGGTCATCAATACGCCTGTCTGTCCACAGAAAAATGTGTATCTTTACCCTGCGTTGAGAACAACTATACCCTTAGGTGACTGTGTATCATCATCAGATCACAACCGGAGGTCATGTTACCTACTCTATCTAACTCTATGTCTGACAAAGTTCGGTGATCAAAGCTCAAGCCAGGACTCGTGAGGTCATCCGTATGAATCAATCACGCACTCTTTACTATATTCTTCGTCACACAACCGAAACTGGAAATAGCATACGGTCACAATGTGTCACAAGTCGATTGTGACAATTTTGTTAACGTTCAACCAAAATAATGTATTCCAGAGTGTCCCGATCATGCCACGTACACTGTACACACAGTAGATAGACTGATATTGCAATTATTTGTTTGAGCTCCGTTTACAAAATGCAGGTCCTTATAAAAGTGTTTATTTGATTGATTTATGAACGTCACGTTTCCTGTGCTGTGCTGTGCTGTGGTGGTCTGCTGCTCTGAAAAAAGCACCATGCTATGTTTGTGAATGTGGTTGGTTTGTCTCTGGTCGCTTTTGTAACCTGTGGCTTATTATTAAGAAATGTTTCGTCCTACGGTGTCTGCCACAGACTCTGTATTGATTTGAATGTATATGTATTATTGTCTCACTCACTAACAAAAATATAAACCAAACAGTTGATGGTCTCTTCTCTTGTTGTGACCCATAATAACTGGAGGTGTCGGTGTTGTTGTGTCAGTAGTCTGGGTTCAAGAGATATGAATTCAGAATTCCTTTCAGATAGTTTGTAACGTGCGCTCACGTCGAACACAACACAACACAACACAACACAACACAACACAACACAACACTGGAACACAGAGCTTTCTTTTGCGGTGACAGACTGCAGCTACAGTGCACGCACTGACAGGAAGTGGGACCCATCTTCACAGGAAGCGCACAGAAATAGGTGCTTACATTGTTTAGTTTTTTTTGCCACACCATATCTTGCATATCATTTGACCACTTATGTATGTTAACTATTTTTCCATTAAACAAGAACATGACGTACTAACTCGAGAGCACAAATTAAACGATCAAATTAAATACTGTTAACAGTTTCCAGTCATATTGACATTTTTAACAGAAAAGTGCATTTAGCTAAATTAGAAAGGTGTGCTCAGTGAAGGGCAAATCTCCACCAGCAGTGAGACTTGCCCAAATATATGGAATGGATCTGAGATGATTGATCGATCGATCGATTGATTGATTTATTGATTGAATTCTTTATTAATTAACAGTTTGCAGAAAAAAAGCACAGGAAGGTATACAGTTCAATACAAGGTCTGCTAAGAGAATTTAAACCCAAGAAAGCCTATGGCATGTTTCCATTGGTGTCCTTAATTATTCAATTCATAATTCATAGGATTTATTTCACACATAAAGTAAAGTTGTCATTGATCGATGTGACAGATATACTAGTATGGCCATACACAATACTGTTGTTGGCTGATTGGTGTAGGACACACACACACAGTGTGAGAACCCCCCCCCCCCCCTTTTTTTACAGCCTGTATGTGGTAAGTGATTCTCCACTGATATAAAACAGTAGTCATTATTATCTGTTGTTGGGAAACCCTAATGAGGCATTCACCCCCAGGCCCGGGGTATTCCTGTTTTCCACCAATTCCAAATGTGGTTGGAGATCACATGCATATTCAGCTTACGCAATCTCACGGAGATACTATCAGCGCGCGGAAAACGTTCCAACACCTCCACTGCTTCAAAGTGCAGGTGCTGACATGGTTATAGGCAATCAGAAGTGATGAGCTTCAGCTGAGAATCTCTTCAGTTCATTGTTCGTGCCGCTCAGCTCACCCATGTTTGCACGTGATGCGGCAAAACAAAATGTTGCGAGCGTTTCTGATTGAATACGAAGCTGTTGTGACATGTCACGAAATGTACAGTGAAGACACGGAATGCGCGCGGGGGGGGGGTGGGGGGGGGGGGGTAGAGCGCGCTGCGCACCAGGTGAGAAAGAGCGGGCTGTGCTGTCGTTGCTGTGTTGCTAAGATGAAGTTAATAAAAGTGAAGTTGTTCCTATAAGAAGCTTGTCAATATGTCTACTGGAGAAGTAAACCCTATAGCAGTCATCACAATGGTGTCAGAAGTGTCACGTTGCGGCATGGGAAGGGCATCAAATGGTTTAAAGACCTATTTATAGAAGGGAGCTTTGCATCCTTTGATGAGCGAGTTACGTCAGGACTTCGGTGCTCTATACTCTATCCAACATTCTACATCAAAGTCTAGACCCAGATCCCTTAGTGGCTATCCTTGGAACTGCTGGAAGGGATGACCTTCCTCTAACACGCATAGAGTGTCGTATGGTCGACTTTGCCTTGTTGCTCGCTATAGGCGTGCCATTCTGCTCAAATGGAAGGATGCTGCCCCGCCCGTGCTCCGTCAGTGGCTTCGTGATATAATGTCCTGTCTCCAGTTGGGAGATGTTAAGGTTTTCAATTGCCGGCTCTGAGAGAAAGTTTTACAAGACCTGGCGGCCCGTTTATGGCATTCCACCACAACACACAAACTGCATAGTGTGCCGTGCCGTGCCTATGCCTCGGCCAACGCCAAACCACAACAGATCTTTTTTTAATGCATGTATTTTTGTGTATATGTGTATATAGATTTATTTATTTTGTATTTCCTCCAGACTTGTTTTTCCGACTATCCTTGGGATTGTGGGTGGGAGGAGTGGGGGATAGGGGATTTAGTTTCATTTTATACGTCGGTTTAATACGTGCCCCTGGGCTTCTGTTACAAAAAAACCTGAATAAAAAGATTTTGAAAAGAGAGAACTGTCACGTTGCTCACACGAGGGAATGGGCTCTATATGCACATACTGTACGCCATTTTGGAAAGAACTTGGGCCCCCTTCCCTATACTGCTTGATACAAGTTAAGACTCTGTTCCATTCTGGTCAAACAGTTTGCTACACCAGGTGTCCTTGAGTGGGTTCCAAATGGTCTTGTACGGGTGTGTAACAAAGAGAACCAAAATAGAATTTGGTTCCATTGGTACACTCTCAGAGTTGGGGGTCCTTGAAATTGAAAGGTTTGAGAACCATTGTACACTAAATAGAACAGAGCCTTAATTAGTAGGCCTATCATCGGTAACACCCGGAAGCAAGGAACGTAATGAAAGGAAGGGACGTGAGATCATGTGACTGAACGCCAGGGATGCGCCAGACACAAATCAGCCATTGCCAAAAACAAATTGACCGTGTGATTTGAGTCTGGCTTATTTGCCAGGCTACAGCGCCATGGGTGGCAAACCTCACACCGGAAATTCCGTGAAATACATGGCAGTGTATGGACCAGCTCATGAACAAACACTATAGTCATGGACGATTGCGACCTTTGCCATACAATCGGTTCAGGAACGTAGAAGAAGACATTACAGGTTGTTTTCTAATCACTTGCTTTTCTATGTGCACACACAGTACATCCTTTTATTGAGGCATCGAAACAGCGGCAGGTATCGTTTCTGTCTCTTGAGGTATCGCAAGGTTTGGATGCCAGACAGAAATTGGTTCGCGTCGATACTACATTCAGAAACATACTCGGTGCTCTTTAGACACCTCTATAAAATGACACAGTGAGTGTTCACATCGACAAAGCAACACAGCAGACAACTAGAAAAAGTTGTTGTGGCGATTTGTACAAAGCGGGCTACTCCTGAAAACTGTAGGAGCCAATCGTGGCCAATCAGGATGGAATATGAGAAATCAAGCAAACCTGCCTTGATCACATGACTATGGAGATCATGTGTACCGATTTGCGTGAAATTTGGATAAAATCTGAAGGAGTAATAATAGAAAATGTGTTTTACATATGTCGGCCTCCTGGTGGCGCTATAAAGAGCAGATGTGAAAAATTCCAGGCAAAGGTTTTTCCTTGGCCTCTAGGGAGTTGGCATACAAAGTTATCCACAGATCCGTGCAGTTAGAGGTAAAAACACTTTTCGGCATTTTGTCCTCGGCCTAGTGGGAATGTGGGTGCACAATTTCACGGAAATCACGCGATGTGTTCATGATTTGCAGCATTTTGTTTGAAACTGAGCACTCCTGTGAACTTTGGAAGCCAATCTTAACCAATCAGGATGGAGTGTGAGAAATCTGAAAGACCGGTTTCGTTGAATGGCTCTAGAGAGACTGTGTACCAATTTGCGTGATGTTTGGACAGGTGTACTGTGCAAAAACTTGTTTTGCACAAAGCGGCCTCCTGGTGGCGCTATAACAGGCCGTTCTGGAAAGTTTGGGGCAGAGGTTCATCGTTGGCATCCAGGGAGTGTGTGTGCAAAATTTGGCATCGACCGGGTTAACGGTGGCCGAGATTAGCTGCTCACGGACACACGGACGGAAGGACACACGGACGGACGGACGGACACACGGACGGACGGAGTGCAAAACATACTCTCCCCACATGCCTTCGGCCTGGTGGAGACAATAATGTGTTTAATGTGTATTCTGCCACCCAGTGTGACGAATCTGACGGCCTTTCTCCTTTTACGTTCCTTGCCCGGAATTAGGTATTTAATTGGTTATTCTGTGTGCATAGAGCCTCTCCGCTCCGCTTTCTTGACGCGGGTGGTCGTTTTGCCAGACTGGTCTTGTGTTCGATCACGGGCCCCGGGCGCTGTACTGTTCAGTCGATACACGTAACAAGTTAACAACAATGGTTAACTACTTAAAGCGTAAAAATGAGAAAAAGGCCGCGCACACGTAGCCACGATGCTGTATATTTATTGAATTGGATTCAATAAATATACAGCATCGTGGCTACGTGTGTGTGTGTGCGGCCTTTTTCTCATTTTTACTTATTTACTGCCTTAGGCCAGCACCTCAACCAATACTGGTGTGCGCCCTTTCCGGCTTTGTCTAACTACTTAAAGCGGAATTCCACACTTCTGGGGGTCATTTTAACGTCTACTCCCGAGCCCCCTGGGTTAGTGTCCCAAGTGTCCGACCCGTAGAAATGTGTCCGTGAGCCAGTGTTTGGAAAACAGCTCTTGTATACTATTACCCAATGCTGAAATGGAAGCTGTTGGAATAAGATCAGTCCATCTGCGGGGCAGGGAAACATGAACAGAAAGCACATACCGGTACTAAAGAATTAAGGCCTTAAGGTGCCAACACACACACAGCGTCTGTCAAATCCTGCGTACGATAGCGTTCGTGACAATAGACCTTTGTGTGCTTTTTTGTGCTTTTTGTACTCCTTGACGTCATCAGTGATGTAATTTATGTCCATCATCGTGTCATGTCCATTTAAAATGGTGTGCGTGTGCGTGTGCGTGTGCGTGCGTGTGTGTGTGTGTGTGTGTGTGCGTGTGCGTGTGCGTGTGCGTGTGCGTGTGCGTGTGCCGTGTGTGTGTGTGTTGTAACCATCCACATGGGGACCAAAGATCCACCCAATGATGCTGTAGCTGAGAGGTTAGAGAGGCCATCTGAGAATCAGAAGGTAAATGGTGCATTTATATAACGCCTTTATCCAATTTACAATGCTTATTCATTTACAAACGTTGTGCATTACATTCACCCATTCACACACCAATGGTGGACGAACCCATGCAAGCCACAAACCTGCTCATTGGGAGCAATTAGGGGTTCAGCGTCTTGCTCAAGTCAAAAGTCAAAGTCGTACGATTTGTCACACACGTTACCGCAGTGAAATTTGTTCTCCGACCCATTTGACCCATCTCTTGGAGCGGTGAGCCGCAGCCTAAGGAGCGGTGAGCTGCAGCCGTGCCGCGCTCGAGGAATCATTTTGATTGGTTGATCTGACCCCACCAATCCAACCCTTTGATGCTGAGTGCCAAGCAGGGAGGCACTGGGTCCCATATTTATAGTCTTTGGTATGACTCTGACCCGGCCGGGGATCGAACCTCCGACCTCCCAGTTTCAGGTCCGGGCACTTTGACACCGACTCTGGGGGAGCCCGGGATCGAAAAAGGCAACCTTCCTGTTCCGAAGCGGCCGATCTATACCTCCTGAGCCAGTGCCGAAGGTCGCCAGTTCGCTCCACCAGGGCCAAATTAGCCATTGGGCCCAGGGGCCCTTGGCTCCCAGGGGCCCTTCAGGGAAAATGTAATGCTCTGCAATGGGTTTGAGGCCCTGAAAAAAGCTCCTGGGGACCTTCATTGGCCATTGATTTTGTTACATTTAGGTCAAACATTTTATCAAAACTGGAAAACGTCTGAGCGCACGCACACTAGGGGGCCCCCAAAAAATTTTGCTGACCCAGGGGCCCTTGTGTGGGTTAATCCGTCCCTGCGCTCCACATGCCTCAACCTGTAAGTGTGGATGTGTCTCTGACAGTGTGGTTTTTGTTGACAAAAGAATGTAAAAAACTGAGTGTGTGCGTGTGTGTGTGTGTGTGTGTGTGTGTGTGTGTGTGTGTGTGGCGCGCTTGTGATAATGACTACACTAGAGCACTAGAAGTCTGATGTAATTTACACTTCTTTAAATAATTAATAAATATATGAAGAATCCACTGATGGCAAGAAAGCGCTGACGTTATACCGCCGCTGAGTTAGTTAAATTTTCGCCAGAAACAGACTGTATGAAATATGAGTAACTGACTGTCATAAACAATACAGAGCATATCCCCCACGCCCCACCCCAACAATATCGCAGAGACGGTTTGTTTATTTTTGGACCACAAAGCTTATATGAGACGATTCTATGTTGACCCAATGTTATTCTCCACAGAGGAAAACTTCTGTGACCCAGGGGATGGAGTGGCGTCAGGACTTCGGCACTCTGCGCTGGCTATTTGGTTTCTTGCTCAGCCAGTTGCTCTGTAGTGTGTGTGTGTGTGTATGTGTGTAAACAGCAACCTCGGAAAGATACTCTGCATGATCCTCAACCACAGAATTCTAAATTTCCTGACAGAAAGCAATGTCCTGAGCAAATCACAAATTGGCTTTCTACCAAAATATCGCACAACAGACCACATTTACACTCTCAACACCCTAATTGACAACCAAATAAACAAAAACAAAAGCAAATTATTCTCCTGCTTTGTCGACTTCAAAAAAGCATTCGATTCAATTTGGCATGAGGGTCTGATGTACAAACTGTTGGAAAGTGGCATTGGGGGGAAAACCTATGACATCATAAAATCAATGTACACTAACAACAAATGCGCAGTCAAAATAGGCGAAAAGCACACATACTTTTTCCCCCAAAGCCGTGGAGTTAGACAGGGATGCAGCCTGAGTCCAACACTCTTCAACATATATATCAACGAATTAGCAAAAACGCTAGAACAATCTACAGCTCCAGGCATCCTCTTGGCAAACACAGAAATCAAATGCTTACTTTACGCAGATGACCTGCTGCTGCTGTCCCCAACCAAGGAAGGACTACAGCAGCAACTCGATCTCCTAGACAAATTCTCCCAGACATGGGCCCTGACAGTGAACCTAACCAAGACTAAAATCATGATATTTCAAAAAAGGCCCAGCCGCCAAAACCACCAATTTTTCCTAAATACAATCCCACTAGAACAAACTAAAAACTATACCTACCTTGGCCTAAACATCAGCAGCACAGGGAACTACAACCAAGCTGTAAAGGACCTGAGAGACAAGGCAAGAAGGGCATTCTATGCCATCAAAAGAAACATCAAAATAGACATCCCAATTAAAACATGGCTTAAAATACTGGACTCTGTGATAGAACCAATTTCCCTCTATGGTTGCGAGATCTGGGGACCATTAGCAAACCATGACCTTGAAAAATGGGATAAACACCAAACCGAGACCCTACACACAGAATTCTGCAAATCCATTCTCCGTACCCAGCGAAAAACACCAAATAATGCATGCAGGGCAGAATTAGGACGATACCCACTCATAATCAAAATAAAAAAGAGAGCACTTAAGTTCTACAACCACCTAAAAGAAAGTGACCTAGATGCACTCCATAACAAGGCACTCACACACAGTGAAACTCTAGAGAGATGCCCCCTCAGCCAGCTGGCCCTGGAACTCCGGGCACAAACACAAACAGAGCCACGAGATAGAAAACCCATTGGACTAAACCAAATTATAAAACAGCAAAAGGAAAACTATCTGACACACTGGAAAGTGGCAACACAAAAGCAGAGTAAACTAGAATGCTATCTGGCCCTAAACAGAGAATACACAGTGGCAGAATACCTGAGCACTGTGACCGACCCAAAACAAAGAAAAATCTTAACTAGGTACAGACTCAGTGAGCACAGTCTCGCGATCGAGAAAGGCCGTCATAGGCAGACCTGTATCCCGAGAGAAGACAGACTATGCACCCACTGCACACTAAATGAAGTGGAAACCGAGCTACACTTCCTAACCATCTGTCCATTGTACCAAGACATCAGAGACACATACTTCCCACAGATTACAACCACACACGGAGATTTTGAAAACATGACCAATGACAAAAAACTCCCATATCTGCTGGGCGAAGTACAACAATGTGCAAACACAGCAGCAAGATTTGTGAGTTGCTGTGATAGGAGAAGGATATCAAATGGAACACAACCACCGTAAAGACTAATCATTGTGTATATGCCTGCACTATACCTGCATCGAGTGATCTTGAACATAGAAGTTGATCTATTGAAGAATCTGACAAAGTACATAATTTTTGTTTTTGTTTTGATTGTATTGCTGTATTGTTGTACTGTTCTTTCTGCTTTGGCAATGTAAACGTATGTTTTCTCATGCCAATAAAGCCCTTTGAATTGAATTGAATTGAATTGTGTGTGTGTGCACGTGCGTGCGTGCATGCTAATGAGGGTGTGAATCCCTGCAGCATGACACTTTTATGTTTATCTCATTTTTACGTGAGGACGACTCTAAAAAACAGTTTTTTCTGATAAACCAATGCTTCTATATCAGTGGGATTTGAGTTAAAAAAACGTTCGCTCTGAAAGATTTGCACCACATTTTCATTGTTTTTCAAAGATAGCAGATCTACAAGCTCATAGCGCGGCACTTGGTGCCGCGCTATGAGCTTGTATAGAGCTGCTGTTTTTCAATAGCTAAAGTATAACATATGGAACATTTGAAGCAGGTGGGTAGAGACAATGACACGAATAGAATAGCTTTATTTTTATTATTTTATTATTTTTTATCTACATTTTTGACAGACACGTGTTAATACAAAATGAATAAACATAATCCATAAGGACATTGTGGTGCTTGTGCAACAGTGTGGAGGGTTAAAAAAAAAAAGCACAACTTTTAAATTGTTCAGTGTCATTTGCTGTTATATTCACTTCACTTGCAGTCTTGTAAAATGCATCCATCCATTGGATCACTATTTATTATCTATCTATTAGGACCACTCAGTTTCATTGCATTAGGCCACACAGACCCCCGGCCCATTATATCTCTCTGGGATATACACCGTCAAAAAAAAGGTCCTCGGTGTTATTGTAACTCACAGAGTGTGCAAATAGAACCAAGCCTCAAGCCAAGCTTCTGTCGGCACACCATGCCTTCTTATTAATATAATAATCAGCTCTTTTATTATAACAGTGGATAAGCTGCTACTGTACAGTATATCATGGGTTGTTGTCGGGCCAGGAACCTCTTATCTCCATATTATAACTTTCTTTTGTACAGTAACAGTTCTGGACATATGAGGTTTCCACCCGACAGAGACGATATTACATATTAATATGCGTACATAATCTTAAATATGTACAAAACATAGATATGGCTATACAACAATTACGCAAGTACTTGAGACATTGTTATACTTGAAAGTGCTCATCATTTAAACTTTAAAGTGATGAGCACTTTTCAAGTATAATACTTTTACATTTTAAAGTATCATTACTGATGGAGACTATGTTGTTTGTGTTGTCACCCATTTAGCGGAAAGATGCTTTAGAGGAAAACCACTGTAGCTGCTGGTGTGAAATTCCGTGAAAATCAGTCTACCTGAAAAAAAAAAAAAAACGTTTGACCAATTGAATGCCTGACATGCAACACAATACAAAAAGGTTTATCACCAGTCCATATTCCATGGAATCTGCATGTGCTCATGTGGCATGCGGACATTGTGATGGAAATCACGGTGCGCTGCCCGTCATTGCAGTGAAATAATGACCCTTACTGGGTTGGCTGTTATTTTTGGTCAGCGAAGGAGGAGAGGTGTGAGAATGCTCACTTCCTCTGAGGCCGCCCGTTTGGCGCTGGTCCAGGCCCGGACCACCACACAGCAGCGGAGGGAAAGAATGTTCTGACCCCTCAATGAGTGAGGTCAGAACACTCTTTCTGACGTGGAGTTTTATCAGGACCGTGTTAAGTTATGCTCTCTCAGGCACGGTCAATCTATTGGCATACAGTCATATTTCTGTGCGGGGAACATTAGGCGCTTCCCAGGGAAAGAGGGGTGCATTGTCTTGAATGCTGTACAACATCTTTATTCTTCAGTGTTTTACAATGCCTGCAGGGCACATATCTTTGTTTTTTTTTGTTTTTTAATGCAGTGGGATACAACAGTATTGAACCCATATTGATGCTAGCAATTGGTAACTGGAGCAGTGGGCCCCTGGGAAGTGGGAACATATTTTTATTATTATTATTATTAAAAATATATATGATTTTTTCTTTTCTTTTCTTTTTTTTTTTTACAAATGAGGGGCCAAATATTCTACATAAAAAGTGTTTTATTAAATTTAAGGCCGGATTTTCTACAAAATGCTACAAATTGATACAAAACCCGTGATAGCCAGTCATTTTGGGGATAATCAAGTTGAAAGGTGAATCTAGGTCTGTTAGTGACACACCGTGCATATTAAAATTATGTGTACGGTATCCAATTTTATTTTTACATTAAAAGAAATGGCCTGTCTATCCGTAAGCGTCCCACCTTCCCTAAATCACAGCCTGACTCGAGAGTAGAAATAACAGACAATACCTGAGCAGTCATGGTTCAATATTGGTACAGGTCAGTATAAAGGACCCTCTGAGGTGTGTGCGTGCGTGTGTGTGTGCGTGCGCGCACAGGCATGCATGCTCGCCCACCCAGACAAGGCTCAACAAACACGGCAGACCTTCTGTCCTTGAACAAGGTCTCACGTCTGGGGTCTGGCAAGCACTCGTCCACTCCAGAATGAAGCCTGGCATGATGGAAGTGATCCAACTAGCAATAGAATACAAGTTTAGAGAAGCGACTTCCTGAAACATGAATGGTCTTTCTTGAGATTTAGAGATTTAAATTTTTTGCTTTATTCCATGTGACCTCCATCCTCTCTGCCTTGCGTGGTTCTCGCGGTGCTGCGCTTGCTCCCTATAGTCCCTATTAACACAGCGAGAAGCGCCTGGAGTTGATGTTTCACCTTGGTGCGTATAACACTAACCTCGCGTCACCAGGCTTTCCACCTCAGAAGAAAGCGTGGTTCCGTGTTACTAAATTGCTGCGTGATCCAGGTCGGGATGCGGATGATATCGTCACGTCATGTTGTAGTCATTGTTTTGTATAGTCATCAGGCCGGAAACCGTCTAAAACCAGAACATCCTTTCCCTCAAACCGGAAGAATTATATACCTTCCCATTATAAAAGCCTTGCAGTGTAGTGCGAGTCGCGCTTTTAATGGGTTTAGAGGGTTTAGAGGGCCTGATGACTACAAAACAATGACTACAACATGACGCGGCGATATCATCCGCTCCCGAACCGGATCATAAACCCACGAAAAGGAAAGCTGCCCAGTCTAACACAGCGAGAAGCGCCTGGAGTTGATGTTCATCTTGGTGAGGCCCAGGTGCTTGAGGGGCGTGGACAGGGCGAAGGCGGCCTTCATGGGGATGTCGCAGAGCAGGTCGGACTCCTCGCCGCACTCCTCCAGCTCGTAGGTGGCGTCGTCCAGCATCTCCTTGTGCCGGTGGCACACCTGCTCCACCTTGATGCGGTAGATCTCGGTGCGCAGGCGGATCAGCTGGCGCGCCAGCCGGTTGTCCTGCATCTGCATCTCCCTCTGGAGGGAGAGGAAATACGGGAATGAATGATATACATAATAATAATAGTTGTGTCACCTTTAGTGTGGTTGTTTGCCGGGGGCTGTCGGCCAAGTGCATTTACCCAGTGAAGTGACAATTGAATGACTTTCAAGACCTTTTTTTATACTTGAAAAAAGACCATTGCTACTATATCGCCTGGGCTGTGGCTCAGCGGTCCAGGCACCTTGGCCGGTGGCCCGGGTCTGGCAGTGTGCCGCGGGTTCGACTCCCGTTCCCGACGGCCTTTACTGCATGTCACCCCCCCCCCATCTCTCTCCCCATTTTCCTGTCAGCCTACTTTCTGTCCCTCTATAAGAAATATAAAATAAAGGCGAAATCTGCAAAATAAATCATTAAAAAGAAATATATAATAATATAGAAAGAGGAGAAAAAGGCCGATCTATACAAGCTTGTGGTCAAGGTGAAAGCCACTCATCGCCAACTATACTGCCCCACATGATCGTTCGCCCTGGGGGTCCTCGGACCCCACCTTGAGAACCACTACTTAAACGGGTATAACAGTCAGAGTCAAATGAACTCTCCGGAGGTCACTGTAGTGTAAGTGTCATTTTGACGCATGCATGCCATATCGGTAGTGAGGTAGCCTCTATTTCTTATCTCGTCTTTTTTGTTGTCGACGTGAAATGGCTGACGTTTCTATCTACCGCAGTGGGGTCAGACCGCATTAAGAACACACGTCCACTCCGTACTCTTTCAATGAGTGTCATTGTGTGTTTTTAGGATGCAGACATGGTAATGAGGTAAGTCATGCATACTCTTGTCAGCCATGGCATTCATGCACAGGCTGGTAGAATTGAGCGCATGAGGGTGAGCGACTACTGACTCACCCGCGTATGTATGTATGCGGCCAGGCAGGCATCTCAGGATATATACATAATAGTTAAACCACTGTTGGCCAAACAATGGGTCGGGACCCACTCGTGGGTCGCGGACACTTTTCTATATTATGGGTCACAACTCACGACGAGTAAATATCTATAATAATAATCCCCCACAAATGAAAAAAATTAAGAAAAAAAAGTTCAATGAATTTTCAAAAATAATTCCTGGGCAGACTGGACAGAATTTCTCTTTTGGTTCTCGAGCACCAGTGTAGTAAACATAGTACTCTAGTGAAGGCAACAGCGGAGCATGTGCACAGTAAATTCCTGCAATTTAACCCTGACTGCCTGACAGTGTGCAAATGGAACAACATGGACCCTTACATCATGCAATCATTTTGTTCCATCTTTACACTCTCAAGAGTTGGAAATGGCTCTCTCATGTATATCAAAAAGTATTAGTGCAGACCGGGATACCCCCCCCATTTGAAAAGAGAATATTTCTCTGTTGTTGGACCTAGATTTTGTAGGCTAGAATTCTACAACTGCTGTCCACCAGTGACATCATCATTAGACAGATTTTTTTTAAACAAGATTTTCATTATCGTGAGAACAATGGCTTCAGTTTCTATTAGCTTGTATTCCCCATCGATGATGTCACTGGAGGACCGTTTCTGAACTGCCCACAGACCGAGTAGGAAAAAATTTGCACCATTTCTTCATGATCATTACTAGTGAGGACCTATTAGGCTATATGAAGATAGGTTGAAAAGTGGTGAAGTGGTCCTTTAAAGTTAAACCGTATACCCACCCAGGCCCAGTCAACTGCACTCACCAGTTCTTTTCTAAGAAAGTCCAGGGCGTCATCGATCGTGTCGAAGCCACAGATGTTGCGTACGACCAATTCTTGGTTCTCGTCTCTTAAAACCACTGGCACGTTGACAGCAGCAGCATCTTTCTGTCCGCAGGAGGAGGACTCCGCAGCGCCGTCTCCCCCCTCCTGCTGCTGCTCCGGACAGTCAGATTCCTCCGTCTTGATGTTCTTCCACGGCGTGCTCTGGACTCGCTCCTGCCACTCCAGGTAGGACGGTCTGCGCGTCTGCAGCTTCAGCTTCTCCGTGAGCGCCTTGACGCTGTCCAGGTCCTGGTCCTCGGCCTCTCCCTCGGAGCTGGTGCAGTCGTCTCCTCCGAACTCTTTAAAATCCATCGCGAAGTTTGTTTACGTTACGATTTCACGAAGTTATACTGTAACGTGAGGCTGCGCGCAAAACGGTCTTCTTGGACTTGGCTGTGCGTTCAGTGCGCCTTCTGGAGGTCTGGTGCAGCGCAACGGATCCTTAACTTTATTTATAGGGAGATGAGGAGCAGTTGAGTGACCGCCCATATCTCTCCAGCGGAGTCAAGCCTACTTTATGCCTCCCTGTTATGTTGTAACAGACGGTGTCTTCTGGAGGTATTGGGGGTTGGTTTAATTAAATGTGCTGCTGCTTGGTGGCAAATGAAATGGCAATAATAAACCGTATTTAATGTGTGTTTTCTATATGCAGCAAAGCTGTCAAATATTTGTAGTGGAATAAGAAGTGCAATATTTGCAATTAATTGCTCTGAGTTGCTCTTGGCTGAATGGATAGCCTGCAAATTTGTCTATATATAAATGAAAATACTCAAGTAAAGTAAAAGGACTCACCGCAACTGCTCAGGTTTCATGTAGGATAATTATTTCAGTTCACTCATATTCACTTATCCATGAATAAAGTCACGTATGCTGAATTCTGTAAACGGTTTGGCTGAAATAAAATTGAAATACTATATTGTTCCTGTTAACTTTCATACAAGTCATATTTTTTTGTGAATTACCTTTGGGTTCGAACTCGAAGTGAAACTGTTATGATGCTGTCTACTAGGCTGTAGCCAATTTATTATAACTTAAAAGTCAGTTTCCACGGCCTACCCCCCAGTGTTGAGGAAATGCTGCCACTCTGTGGTCTAATGTCATACTGCAGGCGGCCAGGCATCCATGAATCCGCTGCAACAAGTGAATCCAATTATGTGATTGATTGATTGATTTAAATATTTATTAACAGTTTGTAGAATTTACAGTACATTTTAAGCACAAACTCAATACAAAGACTGTTAACTGTGACCCAATTAAGCATTACACTTGTTTACAACAGGGTCCACATTGTTCAATTCATCAAAACATTTAGAGACATACAAACATTTAGAGACATACAAATAGACATTTCTATGTAGCTAAAGAACAGAACAGGAATTCATCATATAGGAAGCAAAAAAGGGAAAAGATACATTATACAGTGAGGAGAAATGGGGGTGGGGGGGGGGGGATTCAGATTTACAGAGGCCAGTTTCGAATTGCAGCCATCCGTAGGTGCCCTTTGAGAGCGGTTTTGAAGGAGTCAAGGGATTCACATGTCTTAATGACTGTTGGTAGGGCGTTCCACATTTTGGTGGCATAGGAGCGAAAATAATTTAGTCCCTTGTTT
The DNA here is from genome assembly GCF_964188405.1 of Protomyctophum parallelum. Classification (NCBI taxonomy): domain Eukaryota; kingdom Metazoa; phylum Chordata; class Actinopteri; order Myctophiformes; family Myctophidae; genus Protomyctophum; species Protomyctophum parallelum. Next base: position 43,190,074 of record NC_139718.1, on the reverse strand, counting down.
GTGCCGAATCTGGGTTGTACATGGTTTGTTGCACTCCCTCTGGTGTTGTGGGTGTGGACTTCGTTTACATTAAGGAAGTATTTAGACAGGTACATGGGTATCTTGGTGGTGTATCGAATCTTGTGGACCAGACCCATTGCAAGATGCTGCAAACTGCAAACACGTGTGTAGCAAGATTTGTGAAGCGTTGCGATAAAAGGTTGGATTAATGGAATACAATGAATGGAGTAAGCCTATGTATTATTACCTATAGACCTACTGCACATATTTTAATCTGAGTTTTATTTTTGTATAGCCTACTATTTAAATAGTTTTGAGGGGGAAAAAATGCTGCTGTACAAAAGTGACTGCAAAAGATTGGTGCCATTTGTTTAAAAAAGCTTTATACCCTGTAGGCCCTATGGGGATCGAGCTATAGGCTATATGACATTCAACTGTTTTTATTATATTTTGAGACTTAATTGCTTTGGCAATGTAAAGGTATGTTTTCTCATAAATAAAGCTCTCATAAATAAAGCTCATTTGAATTGAATGAACTGCCACGGTGTGTGCGTGTGCTTGTGTGTGTGCGTGTGTTTGTGTGTGTGTATCATGTATGTATACTATGGTGACATATTTATGGTGGTAGATATATGTGCACACTGCACACGCACGAGGGCACGAGCGCGCACAGAAGAGAGAGAGAGAGAGTGAGAGAGGGGGGGGGGAGGAGAGAGAGATTGTGGAGAAAAAACAAAGAAAGCATTGCTTCATTGTGACAGCAGGAGGTCGCTAGAAGCCTGTGCCCAGAGCTGTCGTTATTCTGAGGAAACAGAAATACTTCCTTGTCTAGTTGTCTTCTGCTTTAGTTGCCTGAAGATGTCTCTTTATTCTTTAATACTTCTTTCCACCAGCTAAGCGTTTTGAAGGTGTATAAAACCAGAATGCAACGAGCGTCTGTTCTATAGACTATTTATAGGATCTTATCAGTTGAACAAACAGGAGCAGCAGCAACATCAGGTTTACTGGACTGGAGTAGAGTGTATGAGTGGAGTGGAAGGGGAAGGGCTACATGGAACTTTCTCAAGATCTTTTATTTTCGGTTTTAAACAGTCAGTCAGTCAGTGCGTCCTCACTCAGTCCTCTCCAGTTCTATGACAGGCAGCTTTTACGCACGTGCCACGCGCGCACACACGCACGAACGCACACACGCACACACACGACACAGACACACAGACACAGACACACAGAGAGAGAGAGAAGTTTCTCTACCAGTTCCACGGAAGACATTTCAGCAGCAGAACTCAACGCACCCAGACGGTGTGTTAACTTGCTGTAGGTTAAAGTGTTATTATTATGGAGTTTTCGGAGCACATCAAGACTGCCAACGTGGAGGACGTGGTCCTGCGGCTGCCCTTCCAGCCGCCGGCCAGAGGCACGCTGTGCATCACCGGTCACCATCTCCTGTTCTCTGTAAGTATACATTTCGAGGATGTTGATTGTTGTCACTACTTCTGTCATTTTACTCCAAGTACATTTTGAATTCCAGACGTTTCTGGAAAAGTATAAGAAATGCAGTGGCGTGCACAGACATTTAGAGGGGCAGGTGCTCAAGTGAAAAAAGGGCACCTTGTGCAGCGCATTTTGGGGCGGGAACCCATTTTGGTGCTTTAGCTATTGAAAAATAGCAGATCTACAAGCTCATAGCGCGCAGTGGCGCGCTACGAGCTTGTAGGTCTGCTATTTTACTTTAATCGAAGAACCACTGACATAGAAACATAGCTTTAGATTGTGGGGGCCTAAATAATATAGTAGAAGCGTTTTTTTTATCAAGATTTGATCAATGTCACCATGGTCCACACACTACAAATTAAGAAAAAAATAGTTTTCTTTTTTAGTTTTCTTTTTTAAGAGCAAAATTGCCAAAAGGGCAGGGGGTGCTCTAGCACCCCCTAGTGTCTATCTGTGCACGCCACTGAAGAAATGTGAGTATAGGCGGCTTACGTTTTCCACCGTGCACTGGCTGTTGGTTCCTTCTGACTCGCATCATGCCAGGACAGGGAGGCGGACTGCTGCCGACGGAGACAGGTCCTGCTGCTGCTCAGGAACATCGATGCCATCGAGAAGAGGTGAGTGAGACTGTAAGAGTATAGCCTCGATACCCAGGCTTTCATTTAGTAAGAGTTTGACTGAGGTGGTGGTAAAAAACGATCAAGTGTTAAGAGCTTCGATCCATCCTTCTCATCATCATCATGATGATATCCGGGGTTTCTTCTTTTTGTATTTATTTTAATTACTATAAATGATGATAATGGTCATTATCATGTTAGCCTCCAACTTCTTGTTTATGCCCCCAAAATGACTGCATGTTTTCTAGCAATTTGTAGCAGTTGTAGAAATATTAGAGCCTTAGAATTGTCAAATGTTTAAGCATATTCTAATCATGTATACTTAAAAACATTTTCAAAATATTACCATTTTCAACATTTTGTCAGATGTCCCTAGTGCCCACCCTATACGCCGGTCTGATTATGTATAGGCCTACTGTATATGATTAATGTTAACTTATAAATTGTGTGTACACTGTCTGTAGGGCTGAGTCTGATCTTGCCTAATCTTGTCTACTCTAAATGTCCCTTTGAAAAATCTAAAAACGGAACTTATTGTAATTAATAAAAATGTTATTTTCTACAATAGCTTATAGCCTATCTATGGTAGTGTAGTATCTATTGTAGGCCTATAACATAGCCTGGCCTTAGGCCTACTACTAGTTTTTAATAGGCCTACATTACTATATACAGTAACTACTAGCACTTCGAGGTTGGAGGTCCCTACTATACTCTCATTGAGAAATGTAGACAATAGTGTAGATGTGTATCTTCAAGTACATACTGCATTGATGCTCATATGTGTACCTCCCCTGGTCAAGTGGGTATTGCATCGTGGATGAGTGGTAGGAATTGGGGTTCGAATCGCAGGTAAGACATTATGGAATGGATTGCTGCCTTAATTTTACGGTCCATGTCTACACTCTGATCTATAAATTGACACAGAGGACTGGAGCCTTTTGGACTAATCCACTAATTCGACAATGAACTAATCGACAGCTAATCAAAACGAAAGCTGACGGGACTGTTCCGTGATTGCGGTGCAGGTGCTTCTTTGGGTGTGTGATTAATGTCTAATCTTCTCTCTCTAACCAGCGTGGAAAACCTTTTGGGCTATTCCGATGTCCTCTCTAAAGCAGGCCAGAGTCAAAGGTTGGGCATAATTCAAGTTGCTGTGTGGATTAAAAGGAAACTGGTGTGTTGCTTCATGTCTCGTCCCCGCAGCACTGGAGCTGCCTAAAGTATAGTGTACAATCTGTGTCTTTTCATAATGCTGCTGCATTGCATTGCAGACTTCCTGCTCTCTCTCTCTCTCTCTCTCTCTCTCTCTCTCTCTCTCTCTCTCTCTCTCTCTCTCTCTCTAGACATCTTTGCTTCATGCATTGCATACTGTACATCTACATACAGCTACATCGCGTTGACCCAAAGCAGTGGTTTTCAACCCTTTTCATATCAAGGTCCATTATTTATTCGCCGTTTGAGCCATGCACTTTTGATGACATATAGCCTCTCAGACCCACAACATTGAATATTCTGCCGTTGTTGAAATCGGATTTTGACCACAATTCCCATGCTGCAGCCTATTGATGTTGGGTATACCATTAGGGCAGAAAACGGGCAAACGCTGATCAAAATAACTATTCTTCTGCGTTCTCTAATCGTGACTTCTTGTGAATTAACAAGAAGTCACCGGCTCCAACACATATACTATAGTACTAGAAAAACACATACAGTACCTCGCTCCCACGCATACTGTATACATGTACTACTGTGTACAGTAGCTCCCACGCATACTGTATACATGTACTACTGTGTACAGTAGCTCCCACGCATACTGTATACATGTACTACTGTGTACAGTAGCTCCCACGCATACTGTATACAACATGTACTACTGTGTACAGGCCAGTTGACTCGGCTGCTTGTTTTTCCTGCTACTGTACAACTGAACATGTGTGATATGTGTGATATGAGACTGGGAGGGGCAGCGGAAGGGGAGCATTGTTCCTCACAGCTTTAATACGATTTGTGATGGTG
>NC_139718.1:43115950-43183450 GCF_964188405.1 Protomyctophum parallelum | reverse complement strand
ACAAAATAAATTGAAAAAGTTGAATTTTATGTTATAGGTCCTTTAAGAGCAGGTAGATACAATAACAACCCCCCCCCCCCCCATGGGGAACATAACTAATGGCAGAGTCCACCGGTGGTGCTGGGGTGGCGGTGGGAGCAAACAGAACTAATGGCAATTGGTCAGCCGGTTGCCACGTCAGCGTATAGATAGACAGACAGACAGACAGACAGACAGACAGACAGACAGACAGACAGACAGACAGACAGACAGACAGACAGACAGACAGACAGACAGACAGACAGACAGACAGACAGACAGACAGACAGACAGAGGGGGGTCTCCGACAAAATGAGGAAGAGCTACATTTTACTGTTATTTCACAGCTAGAAGAGAGGCTGTGTGTATTCTATCAATGGCTGTTTCCACTGTTATCTATTGCAAAAAGAGACTATGGGCCTAATACATATCGATTTGGGGGGAGTCCTTGACATGAAAATGTCATGCTACTAAGAAGCGCGACCTTCTTAAACAATATACAGTTTTTTCTGTGTATGAAGAGACCCTGAAGAATGAAAGAGATCTTGTTCTCAGTTTGAAAAGGAGTAGGACTGTCTGGTTCCAGATAAAACATTATTTTTAATGAACTAAGTGGACCTTGTGCAACATTCAAGGTTTCAAAAATGATTATATTTCGTAAGCATTTTTATCTGCCCCTGTAGCAATTGATTACCCACGCAGTTCTATCTGTATGCCATTATACTGTATAATGTGTTATAATGGCTTACGAAAAACAGTCTAGTAGACAATATAGACACGAATATATCTGATATTTTCAGCATGCAACCAAGTGTAAAATGACTTATCCTGGATCTCTTCTCCACTAGTCCCTTCCTAACATGTTAGTCTAGTTTTTATTTGTCGACAAAACCGACAGTATATTTAGTCGTGGTTGTAGTCATCATGGCTTAGTTTCTATTGAGCTTCTATGTCGTTTTTGTCAGTGAAAAAAGGTAGTCGACGAACATTTGTCGTCGTCGTTTTTTTGTCGACGAAAACAACACTGATTACCAGTCATTGTCTCCACCAGGCCGAAGGCATGTGGGGAGAGTATGTTTTGCACTCCGTCCGTCCGTGTGTCCGTCCGTCCGTGTGTGTGTCCGTGTGTCCGTGAACAGCTAATCTCGGCCACCGTTAACCCGGTCGATGCCAAATTTTGCACACACACTCCCTGGATGCCAACGATGAACCTCTGCCCCAAACTTTCCAGAACGGCCTGTTATAGCGCCACCAGGAGGCCGCTTTGTGCAAAACAAGTTTTTGCACAGTACACCTACAGATTTTGTCCAAACATCACGCAAATTGGTACACAGTCTCTCTAGAGCCATTCAACGAAACGGGTCTTTCAGATTTCTCACACTCCATCCTGATTGGTTAAGATTGGCTTCCAAAGTTCACAGGAGTGCTCAGTTTCAAACAAAATGCTGCAAATCATGAACACATCGCGTGATTTCCGTCAAATTGTGCACCCACATTCCCACTAGGCCGAGGACGAAATGCCACATGAACAATTTCAACTCAGCCTCAAGGTGGCGCTATAACTGGCCGAAAAGTGTTTTTACCTCTAACTGCACGGATCTGTGGATAACCTGGTGGAGACCTGTGCCCAGAAGGGCACTTTTTCTAGTTCTCATGTCGTCTTGTCGTGTGTCATGCAGCATGACCGCTGGAGACTGAGCGACGTCAACAGGGACTACTCGGTGTGTCCCTCCTATCCTCCTGCTGTCATCGTCCCCAGAGCCATCGACGACGACACTCTGGTGAAGCTGGCCAAGTTCAGACACGGAGGACGCTTCCCTGTGCTATGCTACTACCACAGGACCAATGGCATGGTGAGGTGAACTTTATTATTTAATAGCACACCTACTCTTTGTTACTTACTTCAAGGAGTGGAACAACGAACCTGCGTTCCAAATGGATCCATAGATGCAGAAAGAGCGAGTTGAACCCACGTGCAAAGTCACCAACAACGAGAGAAGATTTTAAAGTATTAAATAAAGAATTGGGGCAGATCTTACACTGAAGATGCAGGTCGGAATCAGGCACTCGAGAATAACATAACAGTCCAAACAGGAACAAGTAAAACCTCCAAAGCAGGACATCTATGCCAACCAGGTTATGAACTGACATTCTACCACAGGTCGTTTCGAGGAAGCAATCTGATTGGTTCAAACAGCCTTCTAGCCGTGGGTTAAACCAGCACCTGTTCACCACCTAATCAAAACAAAAAAATTCAGCTGCTCTGTTCTCCCAGAGCGCTAGCAAACTCGGTGGCTAGGCTATAGCTAGTTTCTTGGGACATTTGTGGTCGTAGTGACTTTCAGCGGTTTTTATTAGTTTTAAGGGTAACTGTGGTAGAATTGCAATATTACACGAGAGGGTGTGGTTTAACGTGATCATTGCCACGACAGGGATGCGGTCAGGAACGAGACGAAGTCGAGTAATAATCACGTTAACCCACACCCTCTCGTCGTGTAATATTGCTTAAATGAGTGTTTACTTCGCACAGAGTCCAGTTTTATAGGGTGTTTGTAGAAGTGTTCACAGGTGGGCTGATGAGAGAGTTGAAGACAGGTGTGTAAATGGGACTTCAGTCTGTTGGTGGAATGAGATTTGGGAGTGGCCAGGGTGGAGACAGACTGAGGGAGAGACATACTGTACCAATGTAGTTATTATTTAGCTGTTATAACTACTCTTGATTGGTTCAATATTCATGAAGAAAGTGATATCGGAAGTGATGACAGAAAGAAATGGCCATGAAGACACAATTGGAACTGGAACACTATAAAAAATGATGCTGATAAATGGCCACTCTCTCCTGACTGGACTGAAAGTCTGTCACCTACACAGCTACAAATGTATTTTCAGTTTATTAAAGAGCTGGGGAGACAGAGAGAACCCTGTTATTGAACAAACACTCCGTAGCAATGATTACTATCACACAATAGTGCTTTAACGTTTTACCCTGCCTATACCTTTAAAGGGTAAGACCACTTTTTTGAGGTTTGGGTTGTGTAGTTACTTTGCCATGATGCAACTCCAAATGTGGACAAGAAATAAAAAAATACTGCTCCAGTGATTAGAAATTGATAATTCAAAATATGCTCCTCATTGACTTAAATTGTAGCTAAAACAGCTCTCAAAGTCACTCTTTTAGTACAGTAAACAAACACAAACAATGTTGATTCAGACAATATATAGAGCATCACCAAAACTCATGTGGTTTTATTTTTTCATAAAAATGTTATCTTCCTGTTGATTTGTCCATTTTTATTGGGAAGAAAACCCGGACTGGATCCGTGGACCCGGATCCATGTCTTCAAATAGTAAAATCAACAGGAATCTAACATTTTTATGAAAAAAAAAACCCACATGAGTTTTGGTGATGCTCTATATTGGCTGAATCAACTTTGTTTGTGTTTGTTTACGTACTAAAAGAGTGACTTTGAGAGCTGTTTTAGCTACAACGTAAGTCAATGAGGAGCATATTTTGAATGATCAATTTCTAATCACTGGAGCAGTATTCTTTTTATTTCTTGTCCACATTTGGAGTTGCATCATGGCAAAGTAACTACACAACCCAAACCTCAAAAAAAGTGGTCTTACCCTTTAACTACTGTTCAACCTGCCGTCACTATTCTGGGCATGTTAACAGATTTTCAGGATTAGTGATGAAGCTTACAATGTGAAAATCCAAAAATGTTAATAAATGGCGGACAAAGTAATACTCACATTTCTTTATTGGCATAGACCAAAAAGGAACACTTAGGCGTTTCGGCTATGAGCCTTCATCAGAGCATCACGTCACATTGCAAGCTTGCAGATACAGTAGCAGGGCATTAACCCATTTAGACCAAATTATTTCATGTCAAGGAACCCAAAAATGATCTGTATTTGGCTGCGGACCCCCATCTGAAAATATGTTGTTCCAGGGACCTCGCAAATATTTGAGTTACAAAACGTCCACTGTGAAAGTCTATATAAGATTTGCGCCACATTTTCAAGAATTTTCAAAAATAGCAGATCTACAAGCTGTAGATGAATTGTAGTTCTGCTATCTTTCAACAGCTAAAGTTTAAGATAATGGTTAAAAGTGGTCAAACGTGATGAAGCGACGCAGATGAAGCGTTCATTTGTCCTCGTCCTTCAGGTGGTCATGCGCAGCGGTCAGCCGCTGACGGGAGCCAATCGGAAGCGATGCAGGGAGGACGAGCTCCTCCTCCAGGCTGTGATTGACGGCTCGGACAAAGGTTACATCATCGACACTCGCTCCCGCCAGCAGTCCCAGCAGGCCAGAGTGACGGGCGGAGGGTTCGAGTCCAAGGCCAACTACGACCGCTGGAAAAGACTACACAGGCAGATGGAGAGGTGTGTGCGCGTGTGTGTGCGTGTGCGTGTGCGTGTGTGTGTGTGTGTGTGTGTGTGTGTGTGTGTGTGCACAGATCTGTACACTCTCAGAGTTATGGGGGGGTCCTTTAAACTGAACCATTGGAACATGTCCTTGTCCAATAGGCACTTTAGCAGCGAGGAGACAGGGTTAAGCTGTCCTTCTCCCCCATTGAGATGCATGTTAAATGACGGGATTTCTCCATATAAATGATGAGTAATTTCAGTGTGTGTGTGTGTGTGTGTGTGTGTGTGTGTGTGTGTGTGTGTGTGTGTGTGTGTGTGTGTGTGCACAGATCTGTACACTCTCAGAGTTATGGGTGGTCCTTTAAACTGAACCATTGGAACATGTCCTTGTCCAATAATCACTTTAGCAGCGAGGAGACAGGGTTAAGCTGTCCTTCTCCCCCATTGAGATGCATGTTAAATGACGGGATTTCTCCATATAAATGATGAGTAATTTCAGTGTGTGTGTGTGTGTGTGTGTGTGTGTGTGTGTGTGTGTGTGTGTGTGTGTGTGTGCGTCCGCGCATGCAGGGGTAAAGCCCTTCAGGAGAGTCTGATCAAGCTGGTGGAGGCGTGTTCAGACCAGTCTCACAACATGGACCGATGGCTCAGTAAGCTGGAGAACGCCAAGTGGCTGTCCCACGTTCAGACTGCCCTGTCCACGGCCGGTCTGCTGGCCGAGTGCGTCGAGAGGTAGGCCACGCCACGCGGGTATACACGGCGGTGCATGTGTTTGGTTCCGACGCACTAACAGTCCTACGGTCACGCACAGTCCTGCAATGGATACCCGCGTTTGACGGGTGTTCGCTTGTTCGTGTATAGGGCTACGGGCAATTTGGACGTCCGCCGAGGACTGTCTAAAGAGGACGAGACGCGGAGACGCGCAAGGGCGCCGCCATGTTGCTCACATGGTGCTCCATGGAAGGAAAGAAACATGCGCAGTTGAGTGCCAAGGAAGCTGAACGCGGAAGTGTAGGCTGCATATAGCCCACTGCGCATGTTTCTTTCCTTCCATGGAGCAACATGGCGTCGCCCGTACGACGCCATGTTGTCTTTGCGTCTCGTCCCCTTTGGACAGTCCTTGACATGGACAAAACTCCTCTCTCTCCAGCCACTACCATTGAAATAAGGTGTTTTCCAGTTGCTTCGTATTGATATTCTGTGCATTCAAGTCTTATTTTAAACCTGGTGTCAGTAAAAAAGGAACATCACATCTGCAGCATGGTGACTGGGCATAACATGATTGTTTTTAGTTTTCATCCAAAGAATTATGTTTTAGCAAATTCAACATAAACAAGGTGGAACAAGGCAGAAAGAGCCTGCTGGTTGGTCAGTCAGGGACCAATCAGGAGGCTGACAAAGGGTGAATTCTGTATCAACTCTTAGTATAGCAAGTTAACAAAATAATATCTCTCTTCCTCTGAAAAGCGCGACCGCTTCCCTCAACACCAGAACGGCTTCCCTCTACACCAGAACTGAAAGTAAACCCAAGATATCCCATAATACACCTCGTGAGAGCACTCAGCCCGCCAACACAGTTAACCCATTCTGACCTGAGATCAGATTCAAAAAATGTCTATTACATCCTGACAGTTTCATTATTAACCCATTCTGACCTGAGATCAGATTCTAAAAGTGTCTTCGATTTTTCAAAAATAGCAGACCTACAAGCTCGTATCGCGCCACTCGGTGGCGCGATATGAGCTTGTAGATCTGCTATTTTTCAATAGCTAAAGCATGACATGATGCCGACACCAAAATGGGTGCCCGGTCAGAATGGGTTAAAGGAACATTCCCCCTGTATATACACCTTAGTATGTAGTGATTTGAAGATTGGGCATTCATCGATGATGTGTTCAACACAGTCTGTGGTTTTCCACACTCACAGAGATCAGTGGCAGACACAAGTTCAGGTTCAGGTTCAGGTTAATTTATTAGTTTGTCCCTGTGGGGCGATTTGGTTTACAGCAAGGCATAACACAGGCAGGTAACATGAAACACAAAAACACAGCAAAAGGCACTGACATAGTACACATAGAACATATAAAACAGGATGGCAGTTCAAGGTACCAGTGTAACATTATAATTGATACATTTTCCAGAAAGTCGCGATACGAGCTTGTAGGTCTGCTATTTTTGAAAAAAATCGAAGAACGACTGACATTTTTAGAATCTGATCTCAGGTCAGAATGGGTTCGTCAGACCAGTGTGTGTCCGGCGGAAACCTCGTATGAATCTGATCTCAGGTCAGAATGGGTTAAAAGATATTTTGTATAAGTTCACAGAGAGGGTACTGCTAAACGCCGGCAGGTAACCTTTTTTTGGGGGAAAATCAGAGCACACTGTTTCTGAATATGTTGTGGTGCGTGCGTGTGCGTGCGTGCGCGTGCGTGTGTGCGTGCGTGTGTACAGGGACGGTCACTCGGTGCTGGTCCATGGTTCTGAAGGGACAGACTCCAGTCTCCTCATCAGCACTCTGGCTCAGCTCATCATGGACCCCCACTGCCGGACACTGGAGGGCTTCCTGGCTCTGCTGGAGAGGGAGTGGGTACAGGTGCGTGCGTGCGTGCGTGTGCGTACACGTGTGCGTCTTAGAGTATATATATGAATAGAGAAGGCACCAAGAGGAAACCCTGAGGCGAAATGGACATAGTGGCCGAATGAAGGTATTGCAGCCTGGCCCCCAAACACATGAACGCGCTGGTCCGTTGACTATCATTGTACACGTTCACGACGGACGACGCTCGTGCGCGTTCAACGGCAGCGCGTTCATGTGTTTGGGGGCCACTCACCATTGCAATCCGTCCCAGAATGCACTCTCTTCCTACCAGGAAGGAGGAGTGAATCCGCCTCATGCGCTTTTGAGCAACTTAATGCAAGTGGATGGAAGGAGAACTCAGGTGTCTTCTCTATTCATATATATACTCTAAGGTGTGCGTGTAGTCGCTTTTATGCAGAGTACGTCCAATATTTAGGCAGTCAGAAACAAACCTTTGTTCGTATCAACAACAAGGTGTTTAGCTTCGACTCTGTGTGTTGTTTTACATCCAGAACTCATGGTGCTGCGGAATCACAGGCCCGATGTGTGTCAACAGTAACACCACACTAACCCATTCTGACCTGAGATCAGATTCATACGAGGTTTCCACTGGACACACACTGGTCTGATGAACCCATTCTGACCTGAGATCAGATTCTAAAAATGTCAGTCGTTCTTCGATAATAAAAAAAATAGCAGACCTACAAGCTCGTATCGCGCCACTCGGTGGCGCGATATGAGCTTGTAGATCTGCTATTTTTCAATAGCTAAAGCATAACATGATGCCAACACCAAAATGGGTGCCCGTTCAGATAGGGCTAAATACCAACTCAAAATGGACTGCTGGTGTAGCAGCAAGCCCCACAACGTTACTGAAGCCTTTCACTTCACAGAGCAACATGAGGCTTGTTTTATTTTCCTCTCCGGATTTGACGAGTGTGCTGAAGTCGTGTATATTAAACCCAGCTTCAGCTTATTTCTATTTTTTATTAAATATACAATCTACAAGCTTGTGGATCTTCCACTTTCCCTAAATAGAACCATGATCTTGTAAACCTTTTATATATATTTTTTTAAATTATTTCTGCTTCTATTTAAAACCCATTCTGGGCGGGAACCCCTTTTGGTGTTAGCATTATGTTATGCTTTAGCTATTGAAAAATAGCAGATCTACAAGCTCATATAGCGCCCCACCGAGTGGCGCGCTACGAGCTTGTAGGTCTGCTATTTTTTTGTAAAATCGAAGAACCACTGACATAGAAACATAGCTTTTTCAGAAAACTGTCAGGATGTAGAAGACATTTTTTTAATCTGATCTCAGGTCAGAATGGGTTTAAAGACATGCCATTTTTGCCGCAGACATACTAAATGAGTGGACAATAATATGACACATAAAGAATGACCCTAACAGGTCTGTAACTCTGAGAGTGCAGACTCTCAGAGTCCTTGCAAAATAAAACATTTGAGAACCACTAGTACTATGTCGTAGTAAATCAGTGACACACATATTCTGAAGAAAACCTGGAGACTCTGACATTCAGTCATTACTGGGTCTACTTATGCTCCAAATAAGAACATTATAATGGCGTGTGTAAAACAGAAAATATAAAATTGTTGCCACGGACGAAAAACCAAGTCTTTGCCACGTCCGTGTACGGACATATCGACGACCCCTGAATGTATAGGAATGTCAGGTTGACATTCACACACACACACGTAAAACTGTGCTCTCTCTCTCTCTCTCTCTCTCTCTCTCTCTCCCCCCTATTAAGGCGGGCCACCCCTTCCAGCAGAGGTGTGCCCACTCGGCCCACGCCCACGCGCGCCTCCAGCAGGAGGCGCCGGTGTTCCTGCTGCTGATGGACTGCGTGTGGCAGCTGTGGAGGCAGTTCCCCCTGGCGCTGGGCTTCTCCGCCGCGCTGCCGCTCCGCCTGGCCACCGAGGCCTACGCCTCCGACTACGGCACCTTCCTCTGCAGCAGTGACCAGGAGAGGTCAGTCACGTGACACCTTTTTTTTTTTTAAGTGGTGCAACCACTTCTACATCCAGCATGCAATGTCCTTGCAGCCTACCTGTGTACCTGTTTGTGATGTGTGTACCTGTGTGAGCACGAGTGGTCTGCGCATGCGTGAAATTGGAACGAGAGAAGTATGTGACATGGCTGCCACCTGCTGGACGCAAACGATACAGAGAAGAAATTGGAACGATACAGAGAAGAAATTGGAACGATACAAATTGGAACGATACAGAGAACCAATAGACGGGAGTTGCACCACTTGGTTCACACTGGTGTGATATTTTTTTACCAGCTGCAAGCTGGTCAATATTAGCTTGTGAAAGTCCCGACAGGAGATCATTTTCTGCTGAGCCTGCTCTGTAAACCAGTTGGCAACACTGGTTGCCAAGCCTGCATATTTCCAGCCTATATAACGTGGATTCATTCACAGTTGCTTTGCCTGGTTTGGTTTTTTGGAGGCTGCTTATAGCTTATTTCTGTCACGACAGTTGCCACCACTGGCAACAACCCATGACATCCCATCGTCTGCACGGCATGGCTAGTCGAGCAGTTCTGATTGGCTGCCTCGTCTCCAGCCATGTTGCCTCAGAATTATTTAGGGTCACTAATTTGAGCATAACAGCGGAGCGCAGCTAAAAAAGTGGCATAACGTCAGCAGCAGACCCACAGATAATAATAATGCAGGCTTGCAGCTGGTAATTAAATGATTTAATCAATTTGGGCTTGTTTTTTTTACTACATGTACTTCATTTTTGTCCCACAATTTTGCAACCCATTTGTTTTTCAAATTCGGAAATGAGTCGGCAGCCTTGACCGAGGGGGGGGGGGGGGGGGGGTCATTCCACAGCTTGGGAGCCTGAGGGGAATCTTGGCGTGTTGGCCATGGAAGGGAGGGACAGACGTCCTGTGTCTGCTGATCTAAGTGTGCGGGAAGGGGTGTGTGTACAACAATCTAAAATGTTGAAAGCAACAATCTAAAAGTCTCATACATTGTCTCCCTCTCCTGGTGGAGAGAGGTAATTACAATTATATTCAAACTGCAATAAGATTACCAACCAGCTCAGTGGCCTTGTGGTTACTGGTTAAGAGTGTCCGCCCTGAGACTGGGAGGTCGGGGTTCAATCCCCGGCTACTAGCGTCATGTCCAGGGGGTGTACTTGTACATCTAGCTGCCTCACGCTACAGAAACAGGAGATAGGCTCCTGCCCCCTATGGGCCTCATGGCTCGGCAAGGCTACTTACAATAGAATTGGTGACACGTCGTCTAGTGTCCAATATGCAGTTTGCAACGAACCATAACCCATCACACCCTGAAGAAGACGCAAGCCGACACACATTGATGTTTGTAGGCTATAGCCCATATTTAAATACCGGGTAAAGGCCTTTTACTTAAATAAATCCACCTTGAGTGCCTGGACGGTGGTTTGAGAGAGATACCAGTAGTGCTCCTGTAATTCTTTATTTTTTTTTAATTTTGTTTACATCGTCAAACCATTCAGTATCCTACCTGCCATCAGGGTCGACATCTCTCAGTGGAAGACCACCTCTCCAACCACTGCAGATGTACTGTTTATATACTATACTGACAAACTTTACCATGATACAGATTGGTTAAAATATTGTTTTATTGATTACCGGTAAACTAAGTACTGGACTTCAAAACAAGGAAGGCGCCGTGACAGTATAGGGAGCATTGGCAGGCACAAAATGAACGTGCCATCCGAGTTGAAATTCAAGCATGGCAGCAAGTGAACATTTGGAAAGGTTGAACTAAGTCAGTCCAGGCATTTCTGGGTCATCGGAAAGGCGTTTGAGCGAGCATGCAGCAGGGAGACCAGTAAGGAAGGAGTTGCAATATCAAAGCCACTTAATTCATTCACACATACAGTCATACATTTCTGTACAAACTCCTTCTCCCTCTGTTGTTTTCTCATACTGCAGATCTTTCTTCTCGATTTCCTTCTCCCTCTTCCGTCCTCGTTTGATTCTCTGTCCCTCTCTCTCTCTCTCTCTCTCTCTCTCTCTCTCTCTCTCTCTCTCCCTCATGCCTATAGGTGTATTGCAGGGGTGAAGGGGAAAACGCATTGTCTGTTCCAGGCCCTGCTAAGGCCCGGGGAGAGAGAGCATTACTTCAACCCCCTGTATGAACGCATGGAGCTGGCCATCTGGCCTTCGGTCCACCCCCAGTCTCTGCAGCTCTGGGAAGGTTAGAGTCATGATGCCAAGCACCCTAATATTCTTTGTTGGTTACCAAATACCGAGGAGGAATCTGGCCATGTTGGGGATGAGGGAGTGTCACACAGTGTATGTGCATACAGTATATGCACTGCAGTGATGTAAACAGGTTTTCAATGCAATGAGTCCCGGGATGCAGGGATGGTCTTTTAGATGAGTCTCAGGGACATTTTTATGAGTCCCACTTCAACTTCAGGAGTCATATTGTTTTCCATTTTTACAAATTGCGGCATTTAACTCCCATTTCATTTTGTGTCGTTATAATGTGATTATATTCATGTAGAAAACAGAAGAAGAAATGGTTATTATAACTGAAGCTAGCAAAATAAAAATAAATCTGTACAGTAGCACTAGTACAGTAGTGCATCCCTTGGACGCAACGGTCGCTGTTTTATTGCGTCCCTTAAACCCATTCTGACCGGGCACCCATTTTGGTGTCGGCATCATATCATGCTTTAGCTATTGAAAAATAGCAGATCTACAAGCTCGTATCGCGCCACCGAGTGGCGCGATACGAGCTTGTAGGTCTGCTATTTTTTTTTTAATCGAAGAACGACTGACATTTTTAGAATCTGATCTCAGGTCAGAATGGGTTCATCAGACCAGTGTGTGTCCAGTGGAAACCTCGTATATGAATCTGATCTCAGGTCAGAATGGGTTCATCTCTGCAGCATGTGCAATTTATGAACAGGTGCTGACCTATTCCATTGCCCCCATCATGGCCAACTGACGAGGTATGTTGTTGTTGTTTCTCATTGTGCTGGCAGGTTTCTTCCTGAGGTGGACGCAGCACGCTCGTCAACAGGAGGAGAACCAGCGGGAGATCAGGAGCATGGTCATCGAGTGGAGCAAGTTGACAGCGAGCTGATCATGTGACGATTGTGGACCATTATGAACGATACGACGAACGGAGCCGTATGACCCATTCTGACCCGAGATCAGATTCATACCAGGTTTCCACTGGACACACACTGGTCATGATGATTAACCCATTCTGACCCGAGATCAGATTCTAAAAAAAATGTCAGTCGTTCTTCGATTCTTCAAAAATAGCAGACCTACAAGCTCGTAGCGCGCCGCTCGGTGGCGCGATATGAGCTTGTAGATCTGCTATTTTTCAATAGCTAAAGCACGACATGATGCTGACACCAAAATGGGTTCCCGTTCAGAATGGGCTAAGAACAAACGTCTCATTGTGATACAACCAGGGACATGCACACATACTGTAGATATCAAAGGGGGCTTCAGCCCCTGCCCCTTTTACCCCGTCTGTAAAACAACTGCCCTCTCTCCAGGCCGCGAATGCAGCGTTTACTACATGGTGAAAGAAATGCAAAATGCCACTCCTTTCCATGTCATGTCGGAAGGCAGCATTCAGGTGGAATAGCTTTTTTCCCCCGAAGTCTCCTGAACTTGAACACAGTATTTTGGCGTTTGTAGAAATCGATGTCGCACACCTGCATCTCCAGTAGCTGAAGAGTGCTGTGTTGCGCCCCGAAAATAGCTGATCTACAAGCTCTCTGCGACGCGTTGAGAGCTTGCTATTTTTGTCCAAAAGTGACCTCTTTTGCGGGATTTCAGCCTCTGCCTCTCTACAGCCCCAACACAAACCGTCTGCGAACGCCGCGCGCGTCAAAACAGCCGCCTCCGTTATTTTCAATGAACCTATATCCCACACCGGCGGCGGCGTCCGACGCGCGCTGGCGCGCGTTCAACGCCTCGCCTGACGCTCCCGATAGTACACCGCTGTTCTATTTTCCGCGGCAAACGCCTGTGCCGCGTCGCTTGCGCGCCCGCCTTCACAGACGGTGTGTGTTGACCCTTTACACTCTCTGCAGTGCACGCGCCCTGGATACAACAGACCGTTTGGGAACGCAGCGCCCCCTGCTGAACCATGTGCCTGACAATGGATGGAGGCTTCCATAAAGGCCATGGCTTTGGGGTGGAAGTGCTACCAGCGTGCAATGCTTCTGAACGTGTTTTTGAATCTCGATAACTACTGTGTATATAGGCCTATAATTGTTCTGCTTGTCTTTTTTCATGACTTCATAAAACGTACATGTTTTTAAAGACATGTGTTGGTGTCGTTTCTTCTGACGTTTGCTTTAACAGCAGTTTAGGGGAAGTATGTCAGCTATACATGTGATTATTCCTATAGATCTTGTTTTAAGAGGTTTCCTTCACACTTGCAACAGGTTATTATTATTTTGCATTTCATTGATTCATATACAAAGTACAAACGTGTGTAAACAGTACAGTACACAGCTAGTTTGTTTTCCATCATAATTATCAGTAGTTGCAGCCTACAAACAAGGCCAGTGCTGTTTTGGTCCTTTTGGTTAAGCTCAGCTATTACAATTCTTCAAACAATACTAAATCCCCGTGGGCAGCTAGTCAGCATGTTTGCACAGACATAATATGGAGCTTTGGAGTCTGGGAAATGTAGTGATGTTTCGGTCCCCGAGACACAAGTGATGGCCCACAGGGGACAAGAACCACAAACCCCAGCATGCCTTGTAAGTTTCTACAGCTGCGTATTTGCCCAATGGCCTTTCGATGCGCCCAAGCGATGTCCAATCGCAAGGCAATGTCCTAATTCTAACAGTTAAATGCCACGAAATACCGTTTTATCAGCCTCGATCTCATTAACTTTAGCTGGCTGCTATTGCGTTTGTCAAGTGAAGTGAACACTGCATTCGCCTCAGTCCAACAACAAGTGCAAGTGGTGATGATCGTTTCAGCTGTTGCAACTTCCAGTAGAATTGTGTCTGTACTCAGGTAATACTTTGCTCTATTTACAACTTTCGAAACTTTGTGCCTCGTAATATCTAGGCTAAACAGCTTTGTTATTTGAATGGGAACGGGAGCATCCGTTGATGATGTAAAAAAAAAAAAAAAAATTACAGTTGATGTTTATTATCATTGGCACAGGAAAAACATCGACGTCTAAAGGCATGGGGATTATTATGTCAATTATGTTCAGATTCGCTTTTCAGGGGCGGCTGGATCGGGCGCTCCTCCTCAACGTGCCGGCGACGGTGTCGAGTATGCGGGCGCAGGGTGTGAGCACTGCCGCGGCTCTGCTGCTGTCCTCCCCGGCGGTGTGCCGCGGCTGCAGCACCACGGTGCGGGCTTTCGGCTCATCCAGCAGGTGGAACAGTCCCCCCGGTACCCCTGGTCGCCCCGGCAGCAGCGTGGACCACTCCCAACCCCGTGTCCTCATAACAGGTATGGTGGTAGCCTCTATAATGCAGCGCTTTTCTCAACAACAATGCAGGGTCGGGACCCCCAGGGGGGGGGGGGGCACCGCGGCCCCACGTGATTTTGGGGGGTTCCTTTCAAATTGTGAATGATTGAAGGACTTTTTTTTTTTTTTTTTTTACACTGAATCAAAATAATCAACAAACTATAGTATTAAAAATTGGTAAAACATTGACTTAATTTCTTATTAATATATAATATGAGAAAGAGGGATTTTTTTTTAAATACTGTAGACAATTCTACAAGTGTGTGAGCTTGTAGATCGGCTATTTTGACAATATTGCTGTGGGACCGAAAAAACGGAACCACTGGCCTATAATGTTATTGTTATAGCCTCTTATATAGCATGCAGAAACCCAGGTTTGTAAGTGGGAGCCATGCACAATAACACAGGCACAACGCCTGTGGCGTATTTGACATTTTATTTTTCTCTTGGGGTTGTTTTCATTGGCAGCAGGAATCCCATTCTCACCCCTAACAATAGGCTGCGCTCAGACAGAGCTGGTGCCATAAAGGCAATGGACTCAGGCCAGAATAATAGCATGCAGTCACTTTTTGTTTCTGCCTAAAGCTGCGGGTTAAAAAAAAAGAGAAAAAGTTGCTGTCCAGTTGAAATATAGCTAGTTTATCTGGATTGTTTAACATGTAAGTCTATATGCAATGTGTTTGTATATATAGGCTATGTCTTCTAACTTACAAACAGCACATTGTTATATTTTACCAACGTAAAGGTGTTATTATTTGCTAAATAGTTTAACATACTACTCAATTATTTTTCTGAATAAAGGTGGCCTTGGACAGTTAGGTGTGGGGCTTGCACAGATGCTCAGGTGAGATATTTTCAAAAAATGTTCACCCAAACGTTACTTTTGATTCCCCAAATAATTTTGAATTCTCAATGTGCATTAATAATCCTTATAGGGAACTGTTTGGAAGAGAAAATGTAATCCTGTCCGATATCAAGAAGCCTCCACCCCATGTGTACAGCAGTGGTATGAGAAATCACTTTGAACTGTTGTTTGTTTGTTTTTGTTTTATTCATAAAGTGTTTGGTTTGGTTTTCGATTTTGCTACCTGAAACTCAAACTTGCTCGGCTATACACCAAATCTCTTTGCTGAAAATAACACATCTGCAAGCTCACAAACGCATTGTGAGCTTGCAGATCAGCTTTTTCCCTTGCCAAATGTTACACTATTCTTTTTGCCCAAAGACTGTTTGCCTTGACATATACCCATGCAGAATAAAGATGCTATAGGGCTAGTGATACTCAAACTAAGGCCTGCGAGCCACTTCCGGCCCACGATGCAATGGTCCGCCAATCAATGTGCTTAACCCATTTAGACCTGAATTAAAAGCATTCACAATATATTCAAATATTTGCGCCACATTTTCTATGATTTTTTCAAAAATAGCAGACTTACAAGCTCTACAAGCTCATAGCGCGCCACAGAGTGGCGCGCTATGAGCTTGTAGATCTGCTATTTTTCAAAAGCTAAAGCATAACGTGATGTTTAAAACACCAAAAGGGGTTCCCGCCCAAAATGGGTGTCCTCAAAGTCACACATCCAACAATCTTTAAACTGAGCAGACTGGACTTTCCATTCCAGAGATAACAGCCAAAACATCTTGAAAAAATTTCTCTCTCACTACAGACAGACTTATTATAGGCCTATTACCTATTTACCAGAATTATTCAAAAGAGAGAAAATGTAGCAAATTAGGCTACTTTGATTACAAATTGTGTCATTGACAGAACTGAAATGGAAGGCCAAGCCAGAATGCTCGATGCACATAATTGCATTTGCGGAAATAAATATTTCCGCATTATGCAGGAAAATAAATTCACATTGCATTATTATGCGGAAATAAAGCAAAAATAAAATGGAGAAGTTATCAAGTATCATTAATGTTATTTTTATCAACCTTCCCCTGCCTGGCCCCGTGCCATTTTTGTAATGTGGCCCACACAGGTTCAGCTATATTTGAGTATCCCTGCTATATAGGGTTGGAGTGATTATCCCATTTTGGGCAGGAACCCCTTTTGGTGTCAGCATCATGTCATGCTTTAGCTATTGAAAAACAGCAGATCTACAAGCTCATAGCGCGCCACCGAGTGGCGCGCTACGAGCTTGTAGGTCTGCTATTTCTGTAAGAATCGTGAAAAGTGACATGAAAGTGTTTGAGAGAACGACTGACATATAGGAAAAACAGCTTTTTTCAAGAAAAACAGTCGGGATTGAGAAGACATTTTGCAGAATCGTTCCCTTGGTCAAAACGGGGTTTATAAACACAAATGCGCTGACGTTCTCTTCTCCCCCACAGGTCCATTTGTGTACGCCGACGTCCTGGATTACAAGCATCTCAGAGAACTGGTGGTGAACAACCAGATCACCTGGCTGGTTCACTACAGCGCGCTCCTCAGCGTCGTCGGGGAGGCCAACGTGGCACTGGCTCGCAAGATCAACATCACAGGTCCGCTCGAATGTTGCACCCACACAGCATGTACTGTATAGTGTAGTGTAGCCTACTGTACTGTACTGTACGCTTTTATGGAACGCTCTGTTCCAGTGGTTTTCAACCAGTGGTTCCCGGGGACCTACTGTATATAGCCTGCATGGTTCCAAGCCTGATCCGCTATATGCGTTCCACGGAATCTGAAAATGTCACTGCGCTAATCATTTTCAGATCCGCGGAACGTATAGCGAATTAGGCTGGAACCCAGAGGCTATCAGGGACCACCAGTGGTCCTTGGGGGGGGGGGGGGGGGGGGGGTTCCAGGTGGTCCCCAGCTAAATGATGGTTACCCTTATAGATCTTTTACGCTCTCAAGAGTTATTGTTAACCCATGCTGACCTGAGATCAGATTCATACGAGGTTTCCACTGGACACACACTGGTCTGATTAACCCATTCTGACCTGAGATAAAGATTCTATAAAAAATGTCAGTCGTTCTTGTCGATTTTTCAAAAATAGCAGACCTACAAGCTCGTATCGCGCCACTCGGTGGCGCGATATGAGCTTGTAGATCTGCTATTTTTCAATAGCTAAAGCATAACATGACGCTAACACCAAAATCGGTTCCCGTTCAGAATGGGTTAAACAAACTTAAAGAAGTATAAACAATTAGAGAATGTGAAATAATTGTCATTTCGACAAAACCTTATACCGACAACAACAAAATATTCAAAGTCGGGTCTGAGAGAGGCTGAGATACGTCTACATCAAATGGTGGCCTGTGGGGCTCAAATGTCAAATAAACAATGGTGGCTATATACTATAAATGTCTGGCTCTCTGCTGCCTGCAGGGCTCCACAACGTGCTGGACCTGGCGCTGGAGAACTCCCTGCGTCTCTTTGTCCCGAGCACCATCGGAGCCTTCGGACCCTCGTCTCCCCGTGACCCCGCCCCTGACCTCTGCGTCCAGAGGCCTCGCACCATCTACGGGGTGTCCAAGGTGCACGGTGAACTGATGGGCGAGGTGAGGGCCGTGTGCCGTAAAACGTCTCCGTGTGCAAACTTGCGTTCGCGCGGATAATCGCTGCTGAATCAGTGTTCCTCCTTTTGAAAAGGCACTTTTATCGATTAGCCTTCACTGCCAATCTTTATTCATATTTTATTTTTCTCCCCCGCTGCTTATTATATTTTGCTGTTTTTTGTGATGTTTTTCTGCTGCTTATTTTGCTGTTAATTGTTATGTAAAGCACTTTGTAATGCAATTTGGAAAGGTGCTATATAAATACAGTTGTATTATTATTATTATTATTATTATTATTATTATTATTATTATTATTATTATTATTATTATTATTATTAAATACAGAGTCGCTCATGCGCTTGCAATGGTGGACTCTTTGCTGAATTACAGTACATTTCAAGCACAAACTCAATACAAAGACTGTTAACTGTGAGTGGACGACCCAATTAAGCATTACACTTGTTTACAAGAGCGTCCACCATGTTCAATTCATCAAAACATTTAGAGACGTACAAATAGACACTTCTATATAGTCAAAGAACAGAACAGGAATTCATCATGGTGCGTTCCTCCTGTGCACTCATGTCCGATTTTTCTACTTTTTCTAGTATCTCCATCATAAATATGGCCTGGATTTCCGCTGCCTTCGCTACCCTGGAGTTATCTCAGCCAACACACAACCTGGGGGCGGAACAACAGGTGCTATACCTCTCTTCAAAGTCGCCGTGAAGTGATATTCTTTGCTAAAATACGCCGTGTTTGTTCGGTAACAAGGGTCTCCTTCTCCAGGTCTTTTAGTAAACATATAACATACAGTTTCCGGTTGGGATATCGAGTTCATCCAATCAGCTGGATAGAGAACTCATTCAGGACACAAGATAAACAAGAGTTGGAACTGTCTGAAACACAATATACAAATACAACTAAAGCTGATAAATGGGTACTCTTTCCTGATTGGATGACATTGGTGACCCACCTGAAACTGTATTTTCTCATTCTTGAAGAGCTGGAGACTCAGGGAGACCCTGTTTACTGTATTTAAAACAAACACTCGATAGCAATTTGTACTACCACAATATGTAGCACAAACATTGTGTTGTTGTTGTTTTAAACCAAAGAATGAAATGAAGAACTATAACAATTTCCCAATAAAGAAAGAATAACAGGTGTTCTTCCTCTGGAAACTGCCCTCGGTTCTCAGCTTTGAAAAGAACTTAAGTCATAAACCAACTAAGTTGAAAAAGCAGCACTCCAAAATAAAAGATGCAAGGACTGGCTCAGATAAACTTTTTAGTCTTGCATCTTTTATTTTGGAGTGTCGCCTTTTTCCATTTAGTTGGCAAGTTATGAGTTAAAACCCATTTTGGGCGGGAACCCCTTTTGGTGGTTACATACATTATGTTATAATTTAGCTATTGAAAAATAGCAGATCTACAAGCTCATAGCGCGCCACCGAGTGGCGCGCTATGAACTTGTAGGTCTGCTATTTTTGAAAAATCCTCAATGTGCCTCAAATCTTTCAGGAAATTGTCATGATTTAGAAAACTTTTTTATTTTATTTATTTCTACGTCAGGCCTAAATGGGTTGGGCGGGAACCCCTTTTGGTGTTAGCATTATGTCATGGTTTAGCTATTTAAAAATAGCAGATCTACAAGCTCATAGCGCGCCACTCGGTGGCGCGCTATGAGCTTGTAGATCTGCTATTCGTTTTTAATCGAAGAACGACTGACATAGAAACATAGCTTTTTCAGATTTAAAAAAGAAAAATCTGATCTCAGGTCAGAATGGGTTAAATAACTATTTCCCCGTCTCCCTTTTACACAGACTACGCCGTTCAGATCTTCCACGACGCCCTCAGCACGAGTCACCACGAGTGCTACCTGCGTCCCGACACGCGCCTTCCCATGATGCACATCACCGACTGCCACCGCGCCACGGTGGAGTTCATGCAGGCTCCGGAGTGCCAGCTGTCCCTGCGCACGTACAACATCGCCGCCATGAGCTTCACGCCGGCAGAGGTGGCGGAGGAGATCCGGAAGCATTTGCCTCACCTCAAAGTCACCTACAATCCTGACTCGTTTCGCCAGACCATCGGTACAGTGTGTCTTGAATCGGTGGTGGGGGAAAAAAAGTGCTCACTTTTCACTTTAAATTTAAAAATATGGATATTGCAATGTAGGAACTACTCGGTTTTACAAGTAAAAAGTCCCGGAAATCCACTTTTTACTTGACTCAAAAGTACAAAGGTATTGGTATCAAAATGTATTTAATGTAGCAAAAGTAGAATGTACTCATTACGCAGAATATGTCCCCTTTTACAAGTTTTTCAAAATGTATACAAATCTTTTGAAAATAGCAGATCTGCAAGCTCACAATGCGTGAGCTTGTAGATCTACTATTTTCAAATGGACGAAATGCACCCAGGGGCTGAAGTGACTAATGTATGGTCTAATGCAAATTCAAAATCTGCAAAGTAACTGGTAACTAAAGTTTTCACATAATTGTAGTGGAGTGAGTAGAGTGTAGTGGAGTATAATATTTGGCTCAGCCTCTGAGATATGGGGTGCGTTCGGCAACGCGCCCTGAACGCACCTGGTGTGCTCTCTTGTCGTTCGTTTATTCAGTGCACTCGGTGCGTTGTCGTTCGAAAATCCAGTGGCGCTGTAGAACCCGCACTGAGCGACCCTACCCTGAAGCTGGGGTTGTCCGGTGTGATTCGTCACAGCTGTGGTCGTTCGTAAATAAGGCACACTGAACGCACTCTGTGACGTCACCGCCCACCGTGACACTCAACAAACTGACCACATTCCCGGTGCGCATTTCCGAACGCACCCTTAGTGGAGTAGAAGTGAAAGTACAGAAAACTGCAAATACTCCAGTAAAGTCAAAGAATATCTCAAAATTGTACATAAAGTGACATTTCACTTAAAAAAAAAAAAAAAAAAAGGAGAAAACCTCTACTCAGGCTTTTATAATGTTCAACAATGTGGAAGTTTCCTAAAATCTCTCACTCAACAAACTGACCACATTCCCGGTGCGCATTTCCGAACGCACCCTTAGTGGAGTAGAAGTGAAAGTTCAGAAAACTGCAAATACTCCAGTAAAGTCAAAGAATATCTCAAAATTGTACATAAAGTGACATTTCACTTAAAAAAAAAAAAAACTACTCAGGCTTTTATAATGTTCAACAATGTGGAAGTTTCCTAAAATCTTGCCTGGTATTTTTTTTTGCAGCGGACAGTTGGCCGGTGAGATTTGATGACTCCAATGCCAGGAGAGACTGGTGCTGGGCACCAAAGTACGGCCTCGAAGAACTGGTCTCCGACATGCTCACATCCATCCGAAACAAGCCGCCCGACGAGAGACGGCCAGTCAGCTAACAAAGAAGACCAACCAATCATCTAGCGCAGTGATTCTCAACCCTTTTTCATTCCAAGAAACCCCAAGTTTGATATGCATTTTTAGAACGTTTTATCTCTGGGATCCTAATCTATACATTCTCTACAATCTCTGTTATTAATTCAACTCAGGCACAAATGGGTCCTTTTCGTTCCATTTGTACACTTTTTGGAGTTACTTTGGTTACTAACTAACAATAATTTAGCTGGGGACCCACTGGAACCGCCTCAAGGACCCGTTGAGAACCATTGGTCTATAGCACAGGGTTTCTGCCGATAGGGTGTCGTGATGCCTCAAAATACTTTGATGACATTTGGATTGATCGTTATCACTTCAGTTTAACCACTTAGACCCTCTATGCTTAGTAAGAAGGACCAACCGAATCTCCTCGGCAAAAATAGACGATATACAAGCTCACAACAGGTCACGTGATGGGGGCGTTGTGTATGGGATTAGTGAATTAATTCCATAGTTGTGAGCCTGTATAGGTCTGCTAGTTTTTTTGCTGGATGTTCCCCCCCAGAATAGGAATGTTTGGGTTCAAGTGGTTAAATGTAGTTGTTTTCAATCTGGAAACTACCATTCATAAATGTGTGGTTCTATAAAGTAACGATGTAATTCAGGGGTGCCTCGAATGAAAACGTTATTTAGAGGGGTTATTACCTGAGACAAAAAAAAAAAAAAAAATACGTTTGAGAACCACTGATCTAGCAGCATACACCTATCTACTTCAGCTTGCGATATACAGGATGGATCTTCCTTTGGCCAATCACAGTGTTGAGGTTGAGAAGGTGTCACATACATAGGGTATGGGCACATCTGAGATTCCATGCGCGGCCAAAGGAAGCTGACTCCCGGCGTCTTTTCCGGGTTTTTAAGACAGCTGGTGGATGGAAAAGAAGCTCCACCCGCGTCGGCCAGATTCCCGGAAAAGCTTGCCCCAGCGGCAACCTGCCGCGTGGGTGGAGCTTCTTTTCCATCCACCAGCTGTCTAAAAAAAGAGGAAACGACGCAAAACACAGCTTCTTCTGTCCGCGCATGGAATCTAAAGTGTGCCCAGGCAAATAGCCGGATGATCAGAGATCTCTGCCCGGTGATCTAGATTTAGTGGATGGGCCAAAAACTGGAAATCATTCAAAATTAACAAAGAAAGAAAAAATAACGTCTTCTTCACAGAAACAATGCAAAGACTTTGACGCAGTCCTTCATAATAATATGGGATGGTATTTCAGGATTGGTTTTCAAAGCAGTGGGCGTATTCGGCTTGTCCACCGCAGGTTCTCCAGTCGTTTAAGACCATTCAATGAATTTAGATCCACAAACGTATCAGTAGGTGGAGATCACTGATTCATCTGGCTATATAGCCAGAGCCTCCCACCTTGCATTGAAACACTGAAAGACTGCCTGCCAAGTAAGGTTCATGAACACACACACACACACACACACACACACACACACACACTGCAGCCGTGATATCTTTCAGGGAACCATACAATGTCAAACATCCTCTTTTCTTGTGTCTATCACTATTTTCTGTTGTTTTAATTGTAAAGTAATTTCATTATACAAAATGTTACCCCAGAGGACATAGAACTTTTATACCGTTCTCTATGAAATATAGCTAATAAGGTGTTACGTAATGTCAAGTAAAACATCCGTCAGAAACGTCAGGAGAGTATATATGCCTTAATAATCATACATCAGTCCTACACATGCTTTAACCCATTCTGCCCTTAGATCAGATTCATACGAGGTTTCCGCTGGACACACACTGGTCTGATTAACCCATTCTGACCTGAGATCAGATTCTAGAAATGTCAGTCGCTCTTCGATTTTTCAAAAATAGCAGACCTACAAGCTCGTATCGCGCCACTCGGTGGCGCGATATGAGCTTGTAGATCTGCTATTTTTCAATAGCTAAAGCATAACATGATGCTGACACCAAAATGGGTGCCCATTCAGAATGGGTTAATTCAACGTTGGAGTTACTTCTGGTGGCGTAGAGGTGAAACAATCGCCTACCACAGCATGGACCCATGGGTTAAATTCCCAGCAATTCCGGTTTGGCCAGAAATAATAGCATGAAACTCTGCACACGCTTTCCCAGTGAAAGGCCTGTGTGGAGGCACATGGAAGTCAACTCAACACACTCCAGTCCCCAGGTCAGTATTTGGGGGGTTAATTGGCAGCAACAGGGACGGCCGTGCACACACACATGGAGGGAACTGAATAGCGGGTATGTGCATGCATAAAGCGAGTGGCAAGTCGAGTGGAAAAGGGAGCGGCAAAGTGAGTTTAACGACGTTTAATGGAATCAAGTATAGGACTTTTCTGTTTGGATGTATAATGGGCTGTCAAGGCCAGGAAGTAGTTTTTGCCACTCAGTATAGGGCGTTCCCGTATGATGATGTCACGCGCATACACTCTATATCTCGCCGAAACCAATAATCCACCTGCTAAACTTATTCTAAGAAAAGAATGGATTAAAAGTAGGATTTTCATTTACATGCTTTACCCTCAGTTTGTGTGTTACCGTCACACAGTATTATTATGCACCATATTCAAGCTCCAATTCACCATTTTGTCATTTAAATTTAAACTCATTCTCTCCTGAACCTGGACATTAAACGCTGGCAGGGAATATATTTTAGAATATTTTGAGTTGTCTATGAGTGTCAGTGTCTGTCTGTTCAAGGGCAACTTTGACGATTTTCAACATGAGCCAAAGGATGACTTGTGTGATCTTGGGTAAATACGAGTAGCTACGGTAAGCTACCAATAAAAGTGAAGCCTTATTTTTAATTGCAGATTAATTTGGAACATGTTTGCATAAAACGACATTGCAGTGTGCTTTGAAAAGGACTTTGAAATAAATATCACCCGTGCCCAATAATTGTCATTATTTTCACTTACTGCTTACTATATTTATTTTTAAAATGTATTAGAGGATAAGCCTTTTGTGATGAATCATCTTGTTTTCAAGGGTATCCTCCTCGCGGACAACACACAAACAACTAGAAATGCACTCTGTTGAGCTGACAACTTGCGCTTTGCACACAAGAAGGCCATGAATGGCCAATGGCGCGAGCAGAGCGCGCAACTTACTGTCCGCCCGAAAGACGTTTCCGGTAATAATGAATTGCATAATAATATATAATATATATATATAATAATATATATATATATATAATAATGAGCGCTTTTCCAAGTGCTCAAAGCGCTTTACAATGGTTCATTCATTCATACATTGGGAGGTGAAGCGGCGAACAGTCGACGCCACTTCCCACATTCACACACAATGGTGGCGAGCTCACACCGACCAACTCATTGGAGGCAGTGTAGGGTTCAGTGTCTTGCCCAAGGACACTTCGACATGTAGACAGGAGGAGCCGGGATTCGAACCGCCGAACCCATGGGATCATCTATGCTCTACCTCCTGAGCCACAGCCCCCCGGCTTAGACTCTTTTTTTTACCTAGTAGGCCTACAGGGGCCATGCAGTTACAATTTGGTGCTCTTTTAGAGCTGTTTTGAGGAGGGTAAGGACTAGGAGGAGTCACACAATTGTATTAGTGTAGGGCAGGCTGTAGGGCATTCCACATTCTGCAGTGGTGGCATAGCATTAGAACAAATTTGAGATTTTGTGCCGAAACTGGGTTCAGTGAGATCAGTGGAGCTCCTTCTGCATGGCGTGTGTGTGTCTTTTATGCTATTGAAGTAGTGATACATGTGTATCCCTGCTTTTCCCTGTATCTTGAAGACCAGGCCCATTGCAAGTTGTCCTCCGATCTCTACCCTGAGCCAATAGAGCGTTGCAGTCCCGCCCCCTACCATGGCCCAGGAAATGATTCTCCGTTCATTTTCCTCATAGACATTTCAGAAAGCATTTATTTAAAGACGTTTACGCCGCGGGACAAAGCCAACTGTTGTCGTGACAAATCATGACAACAAAACACAATCTTTCGGGCCAAACAAAGAATTAGAAAAAAAGTAGAAAAAAACGGCAGGTTACAACACTCTTTTTGTTGTTTTTCTTCTATGTAATTATTAGTTTTGTCCAAAATATTGTGTGTGTGGTCATGATTTGTCACGACTCGAGTTGGCTTCGTACGACGCTTAAAAGGTCTTTAAATAAATACTTTTTGAAATGTCTATGGGGAAAATGCATTGTGATTCATTTCCTGGGCCAGGCATCGTCCTGAAAGGGGGCGGGACTGCGACGCTCTATACACAGTACACACGGATGTAAGGCCTAGTTTGACCAGTTTGTTTTGAGAGGTCTGCAGTTTTGTTTTTAATGTCTTTGAGGTACTAAAGTACCTATATACCACAAAGTGCATGCATGGTCAAAATGACATTGGGTCAGTGCTCCTTTGACCGTAAGTTCGACATCCCATTACTCCGACACTGAGACTTTTCAGAAAACTGTCAGGATGTAGAAGACATTTTTAGAATCTGATCTCAGGTCAGGGTTTGGGATAGTGTTAGTAATCAGTCGGACTAACGGGAGGTCGGAAAACAATAACATGCCGTACTCAGTGTATTCCTACTGACCACTGAGGAGATCCTGAATAGAAAACTTGATCTTTGATTGACTTTTCTGATTGCTTTTGTTGCCATTTTTTTCACTTGAGACGTTATTGCTCTCTTAAACATAAATTAATGCAGAATTTGCTGTTATAGTGAAACTTCCTTATTTTAGCATTCTACTTACTAGGTAAGTGCATTGAAGAAAATTTATTTTTTCTATTGCATATTTCCATTCATTATTTGAAAGTGCCCAGTGCAAGAAGGTGTCTGTGTTGGCTGGTGTGTATTTTTTAAGTGATTTTTGATTGACTGATTGATTGATTGATTGATTGATTGATTGATTGATTGATTGAAAATTGTATTAACAGTTTGTTGAATGGTTACAGTTCAACTAATTCAATACAAAATCTGCTAAAAGGATAAAACCAGAAAAAGCACTAAGACTTGTACATAAAGGGTCCTCCATTTTCAATTCATCAGAACATTTAAAGACATTTAAAAACGGACAAATTGTAGTTCACTTATCAGAATAAAACGGTAGGCCTAAACATTTTCTTGTCTTGTTTTAATCATTGATATAATTAGGCTAATGATAAACAGACACCGTTTCTGTCCCTAGTCTGGAGTATGGGTGCACTGTGATATGACTAAATTTAGTAATTTTAGAGTTCAATGTTAAAAGCTAAAATTCCATATACATGTAGCCGGATGGAATTGAGCCTTTGGGGCCACCGTAGCTCTGGTCCATAGTTCGTTTTCGTTTCTCAGGAAATGATACTTATTACTGACGCAGTTTAAACCATCAGCTGCTCAGACTGAGGAAGATGGGTCTACGTGAGTACAACGGCTGCAATTATACCTGACCTTATTTAGATCGAATCGAATGTGTCTTTATATAACATATAATTTTGATAGACCATTGTTGTTTTTGTCTAGCTTAGTTTTACCTAGCCCCGAATGGCTCTTGTTGTTTCATACAGTATATACAGTATTTCACATACGAAGTATAATTAAATGATCACAGGCATTCTAGGTCTAAGTTTGACCTAGCCCCTTTCGGGACCCTACGTAAAACTTTTTTGATATTTTGTTGAGTTTCACGTTGGGTCCCTGCTCGCTACTGTATTTTCGTATGGAAATTCCTAAATGCGGATGTGGAGATTCTCTCTATAATAGGCCCCGCGGCATGTGACGCCATTATTTTCCTTGAGTTATTCTGAATTCGGTAACTTTAAGTAGCTATACATCCCGGTGCGAATATCTCCTGTGGCGCGGAAGCCGTTAAGTATTTTTAATCTTTGTTTGACCGATTTGGTCGCTTTATTTCTTCTTGTTTGTTTACCGTTTATTGTACCGCCTCCCGGTGTGCGGTTGGCTTGTGAGGCTACGTCCCTGCCTCTGATCTGCTGTGTCATAGCTATAGCGCCACTAGCTAGCCAGATAGGCGGTACAATGAGGTGTCAATAAACAAGAAGAATCCAAGCTTCCAAATCGGGCAAACATATATTAAAAATACTTAACGGCTTCCGCGCCACAGGAGATATTCGCAAAGGTATGTATGTGTACTTATACTTTACATATTCAGAAAGCCTCATACTGAAGAATATCGTCAAACAGCGCGGGGAGGCGTTTTAACATGTAAACAGGGCCAGTAAATGTTTTAATCAGGTGGCATGGACGACGAGGAACAGGACCCAATGCACTGGGTCGAACAAATGTCAGAAACTTCAGTAGCATTTGGGTTCTGCTTGGAGGGCTAAGTTTGACCATAGTCCATTACCGCAGTCCACCACATAATATTGTACTGCTATTTCAGTCATCCTTCTACTGCATTTGTATTATCTTTGTTCATCATCCTGTATTTATTATGTGTATTCATTTCAGCTGTATAGTTAGCAGCATAGCCTATAGGCCTATATCCACACCTTTAAAGGTATATTCAGTGATTTCACTTAATTCAAATATCACTTATTTTTTTGTTTTGTTGTGATAATCCTCCCTACTATAGAGTGTGCTGGCCATATAAGGAGTTCCTCCCTGTCCCCAGTTAACCCCTGGGGGTCAAAAAACCTTAGGTTTCGTTTTTGACTCTCTATCCTGATTGGACGAAAGGCTGGGTCCCACAGCCAAAAACGAAACCTAAGGTTTTTTGAGTGAAATCACTGAATATACCTTTAATACCTAATATAGTTATTAGATCGAAAAGACTTGACAGGATGTTGTGGATGAAGTTTCACGTTCCAGTTTATGTAAGGGGAAAAAAGCGTAACAGGAAAAAGGCAATATGAACGTATTTTAGGTATCATTGGTCTTAAGAGGTTTCTTTCGGCTGGTCTGCTAGTATAGCTCGTATCTCGTATGGTGTAACAAGTACAACAAAAGAAAGAGCGGCTCCTTAACCGGATATGCGGCGCTAGTATCAAATGCATTATGGGAAATGCAGTTCCAGCAAAACCCCGTAAATGAATATAGCAACAGAAAACAGCTGTTCTAAATCAATTCAATCCTTTTAACTCCCAACTGGTTCTTTTTAAACTGTAAATAATAATACTATTTGTAAACGGCTTTTTAAACATTATGAAATGAAATGTGAAATATAAATAACTATATTCCAATAGAGTGGGTTGGGATGGGTTTTTTTTTGGACTGGATGGCTTCCAGCTCTCTCCTCCTCATCTTCTCCCCCACAACCACTTTCAGATTCTCCACTCCAGATAATACTTCCCACTACAAAGCTATAGCCTTCTTCACCTGCTTGCCGCTAAACTTGTCATTACTTTTATTTTATCATGCATATGATCATGTATAACGTTTTTTTCTCTCTCTTACTTTCTAGTCACAGGATTAGCTGTTGCGGTTGGTGCGGTTGGTAAGATTTTTTAATTTAGGTTTATCGCATTTTGATATGGACATATCTTAAAATATCAAACATATTGAACAATGTTATCCTCAATTTCTGCATTATTTATAGCCCAATGCATGCTTTGCTTATTCCAGTAGCCTCTACCCAAACATTACAAAATGTAATTCTGTTTTCTATTCATTTTAAGGTGGCGTTTTCTTGGCCCCTGTTGTACTGGGGGCTTTTGGTTTCGGTGGAGTTGGAATAGCGGCGGGATCCACTGCTGCATCTATGATGTCAGCAGCTGCCATCGCAAATGGAGGAGGAGTGGCCGCAGGCTCTACAGTCGCAGTTCTAACGTCAACAGGTTATTCTTTTTTTTAATGTTATTTAATTTATCCTTACCTTACAACAAATCAGGCTGAAAAGTTAAAACGGATCAAAGAGTTACATACATACTGTAAACTTTAATATAAGTTTAAATTCATCAAGAGTTCAAGTTAGGACACAAAGTCCAGTGACCTTCTGATTTATATAGATTTCTGAAAATATTTATCAAAATTGTTTTAAGCCCGGAACCGAGCTATCTAGGCCGGGTCCTCATTTGTGAATCATGAACATAAAACATTGTATTCGCAGTTCTAACGTCAACAGGTGATTATCTTTTGTTAATTTAACCATATACCTTACAACAAAACATTTAATTACGTGTCAATATGTTTTGAGACAGAATCAAACGCTTTATTGTCAAAATATCTTGAGTCGGAATGTCATTGCATCGGCAGAATCAGAATCGCAAACCAGGACCGATATGTTCATCTGTTGAGAATATACTAACAAAGCGGTATGTGACTGCCTACCTAGATATGTCCCTAGCCGCCCCCTCAGGTCCTCCAATGCTGGCCTACTTGAAGTGCCTAAAAAGAAGTGCACAAAAAAGTATGGTGAGGCAGCTTTTTGCTTCTATGGCCCAACAGCCTGGAATAAACTTCCATTCGAGCTCAGACACGCACCCTCTGTAGACATTTTTAAATCTCAACTCAAGACTCACCTCTTCACCCTTGCTTTTAGTTGAGTTTTATTTTTTTTATGTGTTTTTATTTATTTTATGTTCTTATATTCAGTTTTGTTCTCTGCTATTGTTTTATCATTTTAACTACTTGTGTTTTATTGTATTTTATTTTTGTCCTGCCCTGTGAAGCACTCTGAGCTGCATTTATGTATGAAAAGTGCTATACAAATAAAGTTTATTATTATTATTATGTCATGTTTTCCTATAGGTATGGCTGGTCTGGGTGCAGCAGGGACTGCAGCTGCCGCCAGCGCTGGAGGAACTGTGGCTGGGTTGATTGCAGGGGCGGGGCGACTGTGGCTCAAGAGGTAGAGCAGCAATCGTTATCTGAGAGGCAACATGGTGAACCTGGCCATGAAGCAACGATCCCTCCACAAAGGAACATTCAAGGATAGTATACTCTCGTATACTTAATATATGGGATGTAAGTTAACAATAAAACAAATGTTTGAATCTGGAATCTGAATTTTCATTTCATTTACTATTTGGTTTTCGCTATTAACCCATTCTGACCGGGCACCCATTTTGGTGTTGGCATCATGTTATGCTTTAGCTATTGAAAAATAGCAGATCTACAAGCTCATATCGCGCCACCGAGTGGCGCGATACGAGCTTGTAGGTCTGCTATTTTTGAAAAATCTAAAAAAAAACGACTGACATTTTTTTAATCTGATCTCGGGTCAGAATGGGTTCATCAGACCAGTGTCCCAGTGGAAAACCTCGTATGAATCTGATCTCAGGTCAGAATGGGTTAAAAGTCAACTTCCATGATGAGGAGTGTTCATGTACTGAGTCGACTATATGTTCAGTATGCCAGGGATAGGCGACCTAAGGCACGGGTGCCAACATTGGCACACGTGTACGTTTTTTCTTGTAGGCCTAAAGTTTAGCCTGCTAAATTAAGGCCACTCACATCTACAAATTACATCCTGCTTCCTGCACATAATTGTACACAGAAAAATAAGGCCCGGCCACAGGAAACCGAAGAATCATCGCTGTGGGGACCAACAACACTTTGAAGACCCCCCCCACCAAGGAGCCTGGCTCTTTAGTTGTACTTTTAAATTAATAACCTCACCAGTCACCACCCATTTGATTAGTGGAAAGTGAAGACGATGCTGAGGACAGAGCCCAACGCTCACAAAAGGCTTACAAGCTGGCCCTGATTCGTGAAGGGGGGGGACAGTCAAAGTACACAGTAACATATTCAGTGTTCATTTAACTCTAAGAGAAATAACATTTGTATATTGTTGGCGACCCAGGGGAGAATAGGCAAGATTCACAATACAATAAGAGGCTCAGAGTCAGATTCAACATAAACTTTAAAGTGTCTTTTATTAAATTGTTAGGGAAAGGGGAAAACGGGGCAAAACGTCAACATAGGGTTCCTCCTGGCAGGGGCTTGGGCTTCTATTCACATGCAGTCCTGTGGGCAGAGCAGAGAGAGAGAGAGAGAGCTAGTGACTACTTTATTCAGTTGGGGGAGAGTGCTGTAGGCTCTCCCTGGTGGAGTTCAGTTGGCCTAGGAGGGAGGGAGAGAGAACGAGACCAGGTGAGCCACAATTGGGGGGGGGGGGGGGGGGGGGATTCAGATTTAACAGGGGCCAGTGATGACCACGGATATATGCTCTAAACGTATTTTTCATTTCCCTACGTCTTTTTTTTTTTTTTTTTTAACTTTATTTAGATTTTTATTGATGAATAAATGAAAAAACATACGTGTACATTTTGTTGTATCCGACATGTAAATATCCCCCCCCTCCCCCCCAATCAAGGTCAGAACAAGACAAATAAAACAAAGACAGACAGTACAAGACAGTAAAAGTAATTAGTAAAGTAGGTTTGAAAGTACTAATGAACATAGTAAGAAGATAAATAATAATAAAATAAAAATAAACAGCATTTTCCATCAGGGTATGGTATCTAGGTTACATACATTGTATCCATCTTTCAGTTTAGATAGTAAATTGCTCTATATCCAACTGTCTACTTAACTGAGGGCCTCTAACCAGAGGTCGCCCAATGTCAGGTTCGGTGTGAGGTAATTTCCCTACGTCTTTAATCATTTTCCTTTCTTCCTGTATGTACTATCAGTGCCAATGCGTGCGTGCAAGAGAATGGGTTTTTGGATATTTTAGATTGAGGTTACAAATTGAGTTGGCTGCCACTTCAACCAACAGAGGGCACTGAAAGACCATTAATGTGGGGCCACATTAACCAGAGAGGCTGTGTGGGTCCACTGCTCTACATTCAGGGGTCGGCAACCCTTTTAACATGAAGTGCCATGTTTTTAAGCAGTGCAAACCACTTCCTTAAGTGACTATGTGTGGGTAGCTTGGGTAGCTAGCTGGCTGGCTGGCTGGCTGGCTGGGTATGTGTGGGTATCACATTATTAACTGTATATATGGTGATTTCAGGTGTGCCAGTACAGTACAGTGACAGTACAGTACAGTAGAGCGTACAGTAGAGGGACCCCCACACGTTGACCGTCATTTCTCAACCGTTCCGGACGCGGGGCGGCTCGCCGGAATCGGACCGGCACCCTGGGTGCGTTCCTGTGGGTCTGGACCCCCCCCCCCCTGGGGACCCCCACACGGAGTTGCACCACTTACTTCACACGGGTGTGATTTTTTTATTTTCTTGGTTGTCTGCGTGCCAAACAAATTGTAAGTTTAGTTACACGAAACCACATCAACATAATACATCTCCAACAGATTCCGATTGTCCAAATTCAGCATATAAACAACCTTTGTTTATTTTTTATTTTTTTTCATAGTTTCTTTCACACCCCAAAGGTTAGCAGCACTATCCCTCTCTCTGTTTCTGGCACCCCCTACTGGTACTAATAAGCCATACACTCGTGCTCAGATACACACGCATACGCACAGACACGCATACGCACGGACATTGCTGGTTGTAGGAGTGGTTGCACCACTCAGAAATAGAAAATGTTGCCTTATAGGTTGGTGACCATTTGGATGGTGGCCCCGAAGGTCGCCGTCTCGGGCGCCCTAGCTAAATCATTAGAGTGTTACAACCTGGCCTATAGGGGTCACCAGGTGTAACACAAAAATGGACTCCCTCCTACCTAGTCCCAAAATACACCGGCGGCCGTGGCTCAGGGGAAGAGTGGCTAGATGGCAAACCGCAAGGTTGCCAGTTCAAACCCGGGCTCCCCCAGAGTTAGTGTCGAAGTGTCCTTGAGCAAGACACTGAACCCCTAATTGGCAATTGCTCCTGATGTGCTGGTTGGTGCCTTGCATGGTTTCTGCCGCCATTGGTGTATGAATGTGTGTGACTGTGTGTGAATGGGTGAATGTAATTAATCTATGTAAAGGCGCTATATAAATGCACCATTTACAGTCAGCCAACACCAGTTGAAAAGCCAAAGTACATTGATTTATTTTACAAGTTACACAGTTAAATAAAATGCAGGGGTGGGCACCCTATGCTTACCTTGTCCAAACACACAACAAACACAGGTCTCTTACCTAACAGCAACTAAAGAAACACATGATGAATACAAAAGAAAGGACACCCACCTGGCCACCTCCTACATTACCTGTAACCCCTGTTAACAGTGAAACCTCTAAAATACTGCGGCCTGGGCTACATTTTGTGCAAAATGTGGCGCTTTTAGACGAATTAGCGTGAAATATCCCCCTAAGCTCCTCCACTATAACGGAGACTCTCCAGTGATTAATTCTGTCGAGAACCACTTTGTCCTTTTCATGATTACAACATCCTATTTGGCTCCAACAAAAGGAATGTCATACATAAATTCCCAATGCAACACAATCTTATCGCAACGTGCCATGGAAACCATCTTTCTGGGCTCTCTCTCTCTCTCTCTCTCTCTCTCTCAGAGCCACAAGAGCTTATAGGTAAACGTTGTTGGGGCTGTTGAACAATTAAATAATATGCTATAAAGCAGTGATTCCCAAAGTGGGGTCCGTGGACCCCCAGCAGGGGTCCTTGAGGGAGTTCCAGGGGGTCCCCCAGCTAAATGAGTTTGTAACCAAATGGGCCCTTATGGGTCAGAGTGTACAAATGGAACCAAATGAACCCTACCGGGTCCATTTGTTTCCATTTGTACACTCTCAGAGTTAAATTGACATTGATTTTACAATAAAGTGAGGGTCCCAGAGATAGAAATGCTATTAAATGGGGTCCGTAGACCAAACTGGGGGTTGACAATCACTGCTAGAGCCGTGATTATGGCTTATGGGGATTATGGCTTATGGGGATCCCTGGCATATGTTTTCAAATGGGGGTCCGCGGGCTGAATGAGTGTCAATTCGGGGGTCCTTGGTCAACCGGGTTGAGCAAGCTCTTTATGGTAAATGGTGCATTTATATAGCGCCTTTATCCAAGGCGCTTTACATAAATGATGCAGTACATATTTACATTCACTCGTTCACACACACATTCATACACCGATGGCAGCAGAAACCATGCTAGGCACCAACCAGCACATCAGGAGCAAATAGGGGTTCAGTGTCTTGTTCTTTTTTTTTTTTAAGATATTTTTTTTGCGGCTTACGCCTTTTTATTAGTTTTTGAAGGGACAGACAGTAGGCTGACAGGAAACGGGAGAGAGATGGGGGAAGACATGCAGTAAAGGCCGTGTCGGGCTCGGGAGACGAACCCGCGGCACACTGCGACTGTATTACCAGTCGGGTGCCCAGACGGTTACGCCACCGCCTGGGCCCAGTGTCTTGTTCAAGGACACTTTGACACTAACTCTGGGGGAGCCCGGGTTCGAACTGATATAACCTTGCGGTTGCCATCCAGCCACTCCTACCCCTGAGCCACTGCCGCAGGGTTGAGTCAACCCTCATTCTCAAAATCTGAATATTTCAACCCCCGGCAGCATAGATATTGCACGGACTGTGTGATGATTTGATGGACTGTGATGATACACAAAGTACTATAAAAAAGAAACAAAGTCATGAGCTGTCGCTCATTTTGAGTTGGATGATAATACATTGAATGTTCTGAGATAAGGGCCAAGGACGACAGTCAATTTAAATGCATAAAAGATGCCTTCTATTACAATTTACAATTTAGGCATTTAGCAGACGCTCTTAATCCAGAGCGACTTACATTTAAGCAAGAACAAAAGCATGGGAATACATAAAAGCATTTATCATGAAACATGCGTAAGCTAAGAAAGTAACAGTGGAATATCTATATAATGAAACTATACACTATACATATAAACTATACATATTTACTACTATGCTATACATGTACTATGGCGTGCTGTGACTATATACAATACAATTATAGTGCTGTCTACATAACATGCTATAAATCTGTGTCAAATGGTATCTAAGCCAACAGAAATGCTATCTAAGGGGTTAGGGTAAGTGCTATGGGCCATGATGGAGTCTGAAAAGGTGGGTTTTCAGGCTACGTGTTGCATTGGGAATTTATGTATGACATTCCTTTTGTTGGAGCCAAATAGGATGTTGTAATCATGAAAGGCTAACTCATCATTCCCTCAGTTTCCCCTCAAAATATCCTTAATTAACGTTGTCAGCAAGACATGCAGTACAAATAGAAAACTCCTCACTTTTCTCTCCATGTTTGTAGATTAATCATAATCTGTCATAATATAAACACTGCTGGTTTTACATTCAATCCTGAGTGTTATTTCACTTCCCAGTTCCTGTTTGACAGGGATTTAGCACTTGAAATTACAAAATTAACAGGTTTTTCTTAACTACTTCTTGGACCACACATTGCAGTGCAATAATCTACATCAAATTCAACTGTGTGATTGGTTCCATCTGAGATAATGGGTCTATAATCGAGAGATTCTGTAGGTGTGGCAACTGGCGGCCCGGGGGCCACATGCGGCCCTCACCATCACTTAATGCGGCCTGCAGGTTAATATCCGAACATTGATTGATTTCAGCTAATTGCTACTAGTATTCAAATGTTATTGTCTTTTTTATGTCCAATGTATTTGTATTTAATTCATAAAGTTAACAGTTTCCGTGCCTTGAATGGATTACTCCAGGTTAATGTCGCTGCCGTATCGGACATACCCGCCTTTTGTTTTATGTGTTTAATCCGCCGTAATGTAATGAATCAAAAGAAAATCCGTCTTCGTAGCGGAGTATGAGACTGGATGCCTTCGCTGAGATGACAAAACCGGAAATCGTCACATGCTGTGGGCTGCTAGGGCTTCTGGGAAATTGAGGCCAATGGAAATGCATTGGGTGCAACGCCTCATTGAAACCAATCTTGTGTGCGTCTTCCGCGTGCACCAAGATGGTGGATGCTACACACAGATCATAACAAACCACGGGAGCTTTTTTTGATGGATTTTCGCGGATTAAAAGCCCAAATAATTCAGCGTATGCTCTAAAGGTAATACAACAATCTCGGCAGTGAAGGGGGGTTGATTAAAATGCGGGTTAATCGTAAAAAACAGTCAAACTGTTAACATAACTATAACTAAATGGATTTGAAATGAAATGAAAATGTAACTTTTCAGGATTCCAATTAAAGAATAGCAAAGAATTATTCAGGTTTTCAATTCAAATATAGCAAAAAATAGCTGATCTAACAAGCTCAAAACAAGTGTGTGTCGCAAGCAGTGCAACGCGTTTTGAGCTTGTAGATCTGCTACTTTTGCTATGACAGTAATATGCACTGTGGCCCCTCTGGAGTGAGTGTGGAATTATAGTGGCCCTCTCCATCGTCAAAGTTGCCCTAAGTCACTCCACTTTCTCTCCGTGTTTACGGACGGTATAGTAAATACCCTGATCAATCACCCTTCCTTTTGGAAACGGTTTCAGAGGGTGTTCATGTGAACCACTGCGTGTGCATGTGAATGAAATGAGAAAAGAAATGGCATCTACAACTGCTTCAAAAGATTAGAACTATGAATAATGAAAGCACATTTATATTATTTTGTCTTTCAAACAGTATAATCAACAGAGTCAAGACTCTGACTGAATTTGCCCTCCATGAGGCGGCTTAGAGTCCCTGAATATAAGAAAAACAGGCTAAAGAATTATTTTGTATACACCAGTCTGTTCTGCTTTTAAACCAAAAGAGGATATGTTCTATTGTTCTTGTTCCTGTCTGCTTCTGTAATTTGTGTCCTGGCTGTAATGTATCTTTATGTATTGTGTCTGTCTTGTCTGTATCTTGAACGGTGACGTCATGTGGACGCAAAACAAATTTCAGTGCAAGCTGACAATAACGTTGTATCGTATCGTGTTGTATCGTAAGTGCACATCAGTTTGTCCCTTACAGAATAACTCTGTTTTGCTTTGCTTTATACTGTAAAGGTAATTTATCCAAATGTTTGTCATGTACTGTAGCCCATACCTATAGCTCATAGGCCACAGCTGTGGATTTACGACATAGAAATCTCTCTGAACACTCTGGGAGGTACAAATACAACCAAATTGACCTGGACTGAAGGGTCGCTGGCGCCAAGTTGGAGGGTTCAAATGGATAGTGCGGTGAAGAGGGACAGTACATACCAGTGGCGTCAACTCCGGGGGTGCACAGGAGCAGAAGAACCCACTGGCAAAATAATAACACAACACAACGGCTCTTTTAAGAGCTAATAGCAGCCAGCCGCAGCGCAAATATGCGTGGCTGCACCCACTGCCGTTATAGGAACCTTCCGCCACTGGTACATACCTTCTAATCTAAGCACAATAGAGGGTGGAGAGGAGGTGGGTTCATTTGGTTACATTTGTGCCTCCCATAAATTCTGAGTACCAGAACCCATTAGCGGTTATGTAAATGCCATGATGTGACACCAGATGTTTTCGAACGTTGTCTTACTGAGAGAGACATTAACAGTGTGTGCTGATGACAGCTCAGAGAAGTTCATTATAGACGGATGTCATGGCCAGGGGGTTCTCATTGAGAAAGAACCCTTGTGCACAGTTGCACAATTTGTAGTAAACATAATCACTCGGGTAACCAGTCAGACGCTCTACATGTTGAGCATAGTTGATTTGACTTCAACCATAGTTTGAGTCCTGTGTAGAACACGGTTACCATTCGTCGCTAGTTTTAGAACCGTATAGCAAGGAGTTCCAAAGGTTTGGCCCCTTTACTGAGAAGGCAGACTGTCTGAATGAGTTGTTACAAAAAGTCCCATCATTAAACAACGTTAAGCGACGTTAAATTCACTTTGCCTCTCACTTTGCCGCTCTATTTGACACTCACTTTTTATGCATGCGCATATATATACCCTCTATTCTGGTGGGAATAGTCGCCGAAAATAGCTGATCTACAAGCTTACAACGTGCCACAACTTAACGCGTTGCGAGATCTTGTGGATCAACTATTTTTTTGGCAAGCAGATTTGGTGTAGATTGAGTGAGTATAAAAGTGCTATTACCTTTGATTTGTTATACTGTAAGTATGTTTCGATGTCTTCCGCAAACTTTGAATAGGCTGTTAAACATAGTATTTTTAATATTGTTGTATTGCTACTTTTAATCAAGTAGGGAAAAGAGTACTACTTCCACTACTGCTGGGGGGGGGGGGAACAAAGTGTCATTTTATGCAGCAATAGCAGTGAGAATGAAACACGGGAGTTCCAGATAAACACAGTCAAAGTCGTACGATTTGTCACACACACGTTACCGCAGTGAAATTTGTTCTCCGCATTTGACCCATCTCTTGGAGCGGTGAGCCGCAGCCCAAGGAGCGGTGAGCTGCAGCCGTGCCGC
This sequence comes from Protomyctophum parallelum, assembly GCF_964188405.1. Classification (NCBI taxonomy): domain Eukaryota; kingdom Metazoa; phylum Chordata; class Actinopteri; order Myctophiformes; family Myctophidae; genus Protomyctophum; species Protomyctophum parallelum. The sequence goes on along the minus strand of NC_139718.1, from coordinate 43,144,931 downwards.
GCTCGGGAATCATTTTGATTAGTTGATTTGACCCCCCAATCAAACCCTTTTGATGCTGAGTGGTTCACCTTACGGGTTCATGTTATGCTCTCAAGAGTTAAAGATCTGCATTACTTAATAGATTTAGTGTAAGTCTACACAATTAGAGAAAGTCGAAGAATTGCCATTTTGATCAACGTTTGCCTTATCTCTCCTGGTAATGGTATACCAACCTAATATCGGCCTTGATATGAAAATGGTTGAAAACCACTGGACTAAACCATTAGGCATGTGCTCTTATCGCAGTGAACAGGTGGATACAAATATACACTTATAGGATTAGGGCTGGGTGGCTGGGCCGTATGGATAATGTATAATATTGTGATATGAGGCTATTACGGTAGGCCTATGCATGGGCAACTGGCGGCCCGGGGGCCACATGCGGCCCTCACCATCACTTAATGTGGCCCTCAGGTTAATATTAGGGGCGGCGGTGGCTCATGGGGTAGAGTGCCTGGATGGTAACCGTAAGGTTGCCAGTTCGAACCCGGGCTCCCCCAGAGTTACTGTCGAAGTGTCCTTGAGCAAGACACTGAACCCCTAATTGCTCCCGATGTGCTAGTTGGTGCCTTGCATGGTTTCCGCTGCCATCGGTGTATGAATGTGTGTGTGAATGGGTGAATGTAATGCACAATCTCTGTAAAGCGCCTTGGATAAAGGTGCTATATAAATGCACCATTTACAATTTATCAGAATACTGATATACTATTGATTTCAGCTGTTATTATTCCAAACCCGCTTTAATTAGGCTATAGTCTAAATGACTATATTAGTAGCTGAATTACTAGTATTTTAATTTTATTGTCTTTTTTATGTTCAATGCATTTGTATTCAAATTCATAAAGTTAACATAAGTATAAATGCATTTGAAATAAAAAATAATAATGTTACTTTTCAGGATTCCAATTCAAACAGCAAAAAAACCCGTCAGGATTTAAATTAAAATATAGCACAAATATAGCTGAACTAAGCTCAAAGCGTGTCGCAGTGCAACATGTTTTGAGCTTGTAGATCGGCTATTTTTGCTACGACAGTAATATGCAATGTGGCCCTCTGGAGTGAGTGTGGAATATTGGCCCTCTCCATCGTCAAAGTTGCCCCACCCCTGGCCTATATCATCTGATTGTTGGATATGGTGATATTGTGAATATCCTATGGCATAATTGTCGTCTTATCCTGGTTTTACGTTTAAACCGGCATTGGAACAAAGATCACTGGCACAATACTGACTGAGAGAGAGTATTTTTTTTTTACATTTGTAGGCTATGTAAATTACATCCTGAACATAATTCAACATTAATTCAAACTCTGAACTCTGGGAGGAGTGGGAGATAGATAGGTGGGTTATAGTGTTATAGGTTATATTCGTGGACAATTTAAATGTATGTTGACATGGATTAGCGCACCGCACTATCAATTATGGAATATAAAAACATGGCACTTTCAATTAAAAAAAGGTTGCAGACACCTGCCCTGCATTACAGTATAAGGGGTGTGTATTATGGCTGAACTCACCTGAGTGATGATGAATTGAAAATGGTGGGCCCTACAGGTACAGGCCCCTATACTGTAAACAAGTGTAATGCTTTATGGTGTCGTCCACTCACAGTTAACAGCTTTTTTGTATTGAGTTGTGCTTGAAATGTACTGTCATTCTGCAACCTGTTAATAAATAAATCAATCAATCAGTGACTGTTAATTCTAGCTGAATTATATTGCTTTGTTTAAGCCAGTCATTATACAGTCATTACTGATGGATATTTATAGCATATATATATATATATATAGGCCTATATATTCAGTATATATATATATATATATATATATATATATATATATATATATATATATATAGGCCTATATATTCAGTATTTAGTGAAAGAACCAAAACAATAGTAACCTTCTCAATAAATCCACGTGACATATTGAGGTATTAAAAGTAAACAAATAATAAATAAGTAAAAGAAAAAAAAGAAAAGGGTGGAAAAAAAGAAAATACTTCTCCCAGCCGGCAGAGCTGCTCAAATGATCGTGTCGTACTGAATGGAATGGACCAGGCAGCAGGCAGTAATACTAGTATAAGCACCGCCCGCCTGAGAGGACACACATACTAGCTCTGCTGCGGGCTCGCGTGATCCCCTCACTAAAAAAAAAAAACAACACGCACGCGTCAACGTTACATTATCCGGTTAATTTGCATAAATAACACCGCCCCAGAGGGGACGGACATGTTAATCCATCCATCGATCCAGAAGAGCCGTGTCTGTCTGTGTGCGGAGCCGAGGCGAGGGGGGAAACAAGTGGAAAAGTTTGGCGGCAGAGAGAGACGCAGACGGACGCTTGTCGGGGCTCCCTTGCGCCGCCGTTGTGGATTTAACGCCGCCGCCATGGACGCTTTAAAATCGGCTGGAAGGGCGATCATCCGGAGCCCCAGCATAGCCAAACAGTCGTGGGGTGTCGGCAGACATAAAAGTAAGTAAGAAGATCGATCGCTTGTTGTTGTCGTCATGATAGTAAATACATTATCCGTCGCGCGAAGACAGACAGGGCTGTCAGTGTCTGTTCGCTCGGTTGCGTGAAAAGAACTATATCCACATCACATCAAGCCAACCATTAGCGACGGTTGTAAGGCTGGCTTGGGGATAGTTATTTTTCGGCAAGCGACTACACTACACACACCACTGTCGTACTACAGAATATGACAAGACAAGGTGCCGCTGCGTGCGCGCGTCGCTGCTGACGATGGCTTTAGCAGATGAGATCAGCTCTGGGGCTGGACTGGTTACTTTATTGTTGCAAGTCGTGTTGTAGTGTCTGTCTGTCTGTCTGTCTGTCTGTCTGTCTGTCTGTCTGTCTGTCTGTCAACCTGACCATAGAGCTGTGTGTGGATACATCTGGATACATTGTATAGCTGCCTGTCAGAGTGGAAGCCATGCAGCGGTTGTTTGTAGTTTTGTCGATTGTTGTAGTTTTTGTGGGGTCGGTGCAGAATGTGTTCCGTTTTGCAGCCATGGGTGAACTTGGATCAGCGCAGTTTGTTTGGGTGTTGTTTGTTTATCATCCAAGATTCCAAGTTCCAACAGCAAAACACATTGGAGCTGCCTGCGCCACGCGCAGAGATCTACCACCACCAATGTGTTCAGAGAGTTCAGACAGAGATAAGATAGGATAGGCTATCCAGGGACAAATTGATGACTTCATACAAATTGTTATTATATTGTGCTATTTGTGGGGTCTGATTTCAAATGGATATCATATTCCAATCTCCCTCGGATCGGATCTCCAGCTTTGATACAGGGCAGGCAGTGTTCCGTCCGATTAAAAGTTTTGATGACGCGGTCTCCTCAAATTCTCCTCGTATTCGTACGTAGACGGTAGCCTACTGTATATGTACAGTATGCCACGTCACTGTTCTGATGCACGCAGAGATTATTTTGGGAAAGTGCACGGAGAGAAATCTAACTTATCTGGACTGGACTGGTGCTGCTGGAAAACATTAAAGTGTAAAAGAATGATGAATGCCCACAGAACCCGTCCATAATTATGCCAGCCTGATAACACGGTTCCATATCCCTAGCAACGAAGCTGTTGCTAGGCGATACATAATGGGTGGGGGGGAGATGATAGTGAGGAATACATAAATTATAATAATCGGGGTCTCTGTGGGTTCAACACACGGCTTTCTGCCCATATCAAACGGGACTTTTGTTCCTCCTCAGACATTTTTAACTCTCCTTTTTAAATATCCGTATTTGACAATTGGTCCTGGGCGTTATTATTTATTTACTATGGAGGACCTGCGTGCATTTATTTTCTTCGGCAGTCTGGCTGGGTGCACGCGAGGCGTGAAATGCACACTGTGCCAGCATGGCTTTGAACTAAAGCTGCTGCTGGTAGTAGCCTTCCTTCATGTTTTGGTTTCACAATAGGAGCTGCCTCCCCCTCCTCTCCTCTCCTCTCCTCTCTCTTTGTAAGACAATACAACTGTTGGCAGCAACATGATGCCACCGTCCGTGCCACACGTGCCATGAGCCACTGCAGCAGGCCAGGGGATCAATGCTTCTGCTCTGGCCTCGGTTGTGTTGTCCTCCAGTGGCGTGCACAGATAGACACTAGGGGGTGCTAGAGCACCCCTGCCCTTTTGGCAATTTTGCTCTTAAAAAAAAAACAACGTTTTATTCTTTTTCTTAATTTGTAATGTGTGGACCATGCAATGACATTGATCAAATCTTGATACAAAACGCTTCTATACTATATTATTTAGGCCCCCACAATCTAAAGCTATGTTTCTATGTCAGTGGTTCTTCGATTAAAAGAAAATAGCAGACCTACAAGCTCGTAGCGCGCCACCGAGCTTGTAGATCTGCTATTTTTCAATAGCTAAAGCACCAAAATGGGTTCCCGCCCCAAAATGTGCTGCACAAGGTGCCCTTTTTTTTCACTTGAGCACCTGCCCCTCTAAATGTCTGTGCACGCCACTGTTGTCCTCCAATGGTGGGGTGGTTCATGTAAACTCGTTTGTCACTATAAAAAAAGCCCATATAGACTCCCAATACATTCCGGTTCAGGCCTTTTGTCACTATTCGCCAATAGAAGTGAGTCTATGCAGGAGAGCCGCCATTGGACTGGCGCCCCATGAAGTGAACGGAGTTGTCGTAACTCTGTCTTACTCGGCTTCCGAAGAGCGGGTTGCAAAACTAGTGCCAACATTATTTGGCACGTGATGGGAGGGTTATCGTCACCGGTATAATCCTAATGAAAATCACACCCGTGTGAAGTGAGGGTCATCATCATTTCGTCATCATACATACGTCTCATTTTCGACCAATCACAATTTCACTTCTCCCATCATCTCATTCCGGGCCAATCACAATTTGCGTCCTCGCCATAGTCTTCAATGTTTGTGTTTTTTTTTAGGCAACGTTTTCGTTTACACAAACACTCAAAGCTGGCCATTCATTGTCAATGGAATTCAATGTTTGTGTTTACACACGCCCTCAAAGCATCTGTATTCTTAATTCTTTCTGTATATCTGTAATTCTACGTGAATTCAACCTCTGAACTCTGACTGGGGCGAGTCTAATGATCATTACTGTGTCTTGATGTGAAAGGAAACTATGACAAAAAAACGAAACAATTAAAGGTTGTCATGTACCGTATATTTGGACAATCGAAATCCTTTGGAAATGTATTATGTTGATGTGGTTTCGTAAATTGAACTTAACATTGACGTTTGCACGCCGACTATCAAGAAAATAAAAACATGGCAAAAAGGTTGCCAAACCCTGGATGTAGACTTTTCTGTGCAAAAATGCTAATTTTTTATTTGTTGGCAGTTTTAGTCATTATTCTTAATCTTGTGCTTACATGGGCTGTATGCTAGTGTAAACCCCTCATTACCAGCTTGTGCACATGATGCCCAGCCCTTCACCAAACATAAACAGTAGTTTCCTGCCTGCCTGGTGTCTGTCTGGGTTACGCCCCATCCACACTGCCAGCGATGCGATCGAACAACGAAATCTCATCAGAAGACATGTTTTTCAATGTGACTGTCCTGATGTACCGCGAGTCACAATGCGCCGTGCAGCGACGTCGTCCACCCCTCCTATATATATATTCGCTTGCAGAGTCTCTTTATTTGAGCGAGGTTTCGCGTCGCACCATTTGGAAACCAAAGGGCATATATTTACCGACGGTGGTCAGTGGATTGTCTGTGACTATAGTACGCGTGAATTCCGTTTGTGTCCGAGCATAGGCATGGTAACGCCCCCGCCTGCCTGTGATTGGCCTGCCGACACTGTCCTCCGAGGTGGATGCTCGATCAATATGCCTGGATAGTCTGATTTATTTTTGTCGAAGAGGCAAACTAATATTGTTTATTCAGTTTTGCTTTGATGGAATAATTGATTGAACATGCGCGCCATAATATGATTTTGATTTGGGTGTGTTCTAAAATAAAGTGTTTGTGTTGTGTCATTTGTTTGTATGTGTAAACTTGAAACATTATTGTAGAGGCCTACTATGAAAAGGTCTATTTTCCCTTCATCTTTATCCTTTTTAGTGTAGTGGTATTAGTTTACTATAATTACATTAATACACGATAATCAACCTGGTGAGTTGAAGCGGCTGTGGTTTCTGCTTGGCAGCGAGGCAGTGTGTGTGCGCTGCTGACTGTTGCAGAGCTAGTTCAAAGCAAACCGCATAAACAATAAGTTTGCCTCTTCTACAACAATAAAACGTACAAGTTGGCATTCTGTCACGCGTGTCAAACTGTCATTCTCTTGTAGCCTATTATTTATTTCTCAATCTCACCACGGAGTAACCTCGCGTCTCGGAGGACGGTCGAGATGGGCAGTGTCAGTAGACAAATCGCAGGCAGGCGGGGCGTTGCCATGCCTCAGCCATGCCTATGCTCGGACACAAAGGGAATTCACGCGACTAGTAGTACACCCCTTTAGTTAATTTAATTGGTTCGGGCTATGTCGGAATTAGCGATGTACCGATACACTTTTTTTCCCGTTGCCGATCCCGATACCACAATTTCTGTGTTAGCCGGTCGGAATGCTGTTGTCCGTTCGCTCCTTGCCTGTGCAGATGTTATACTGGCACTGCCTGGTGAACCGAACTACTGTGTGCCAGCCGTCTGAAACGGAAGGCATCTCGTTTCATCTCGCCTTAAAGGAGAATTCCATACTAAAAGGCTTTCTTACCTTTCTTTGTAGTTGTTACGTCCCCACCAAAGAGGTCCAGGTGTTATTTTGTGCAAAAGCTCCTTATTGGCCGTTTCCCCTACCATAAGCCCTACATAAATTGCATTGAATTGAATGGGAATTGAATGGGGCTATGGGGTGTTGTGCTAATTCGGTTATTTCCACCGCTCAAAATTATAATTTCTTTGTATATATCCTCTCTTCATAATGTAAATAATATCCCAAGCGGCACACTTTACTACTTCTTTCGATGGAAATAAGCGAATTAGCATAACACCCCATAGCCCCATTCAATTCCCATTCAATGCAATTCATTGAGGGCTCATGGTAGGGAAAATAGCCAATAAGGAGTTTTTGCACAAGAAAACACCTGGACCTCTTTGGCGGGGACGTAACAACTACAAAGAAAGATAAGAAAGCATTCTAGCATGGCATTCTCCTTTAACGGGAACAGGAAGGACGCTGTAGCAGGTGGACGGACGATGTGCAGTGACTTACACCGTACAGATGTCATTGTTGTGTTGTCGGTATAGACCACAACGACGGCTGTTTCCCATTTGAAGCGTACGTACATGGCAATTGCTCACGCGTCTGTGCAACATCGCCACATTTTGGCCACACATGAGGCATGCATAAGAGCTTATAGATGGAAGGCCGGATGGTAATGATTATTCTGTTTTGCATACAAGACATTGCGTAGGCTTGGCTGGCCTTGCACAGCATTCCTTTTCTCCCACTGTTGCAGTGCTATAGTTCAGGCAGCGTGTTGTAGAACGTGGCCAACGATACCATAAAATGGTATAGGGCTTCTTTGGCGTCTTGTGTCTCGACGGCCTCTCAGTCCGCCTCTGTGCACACACAACGGAACACGACACCACCCCCCCCCCCTCTTGTGTCATTTCCTGGTGAGTTGAAGCGGCTGTGGTTTCTGCTTGGCAAGCGAGGCAGTGTGTGTGCGTGCGCTGCTGTGACTGTGTGACTCTTCTCCGCACTGACCTCTCGTTCAGCGTTGCCATGACCGCGTGTTATGAGCGACGTTGGGCTTATTGTAAATATTGGTGGTTGCATTTTGTGTGTGTGTGTGTGTGTGTGTGTGTGTGTGTGTGTTCTTTAAACCAGTGGTTCTCATCAACCATTTTCAAGCCAACGACGCCAAATTGATGTATTTGTCCACGAGTCAAACGGACCCCCATCTGGAAATGTGTTGTGACAGGGACCCCCGTTATACACGATTTTGTGTCGTTAATGTTTGAAAAAAAAAAAGAAAATCCACGTTTTTCTAAATGTCTTCCGAGATTTCTTTTGAAAATGGCTGATCTACAAGCGACCAATGCATCATGCACTTTGAAATTGCCAATGTATTAGTGTTGAACCCATCTTGGGCGGGAACCCCTTTTGGTGTTAGCATTACGTTATGCTTTAGCTATTGAAAAATAGCAGATCTACAAGCTCGTAGCGCGCCACTGAGTGGCGCGCTACGAGCGTGTAGGTCTGCTATTTTTGAAAAATCGAAGAGCGACTGACATGGAAGACATTTTTATACTCTGATCTCGGGTCAGAATGAAAACTGTCTGGATGCAGAAGACATTTTTAGAATCTGATCTCGGGTCAGAATGGGTTAAAGGGCTTCTTTTGGGATTGTTCTCATAGACCTGGGTTGCTTGTTTAATTCCCTCGCAACACCGATGGCCACCCGTTGCATTCAAATCACTCATGTGCAGAGAGGGTGGGGGAAGAGAATGATACTTAACATCAACCCTTTTGTTTTTTTTAGGTCACAAATGCCTTCTTCTTCCATCACACTGTAAGAATGTGGGCGGCAGGAAATCCCTGTCTGCATTAAATGCAGTCATATCGGCCTCTCACAGCGGGTCAAAGATGTCTGTTTTCATCAGGGTTCACAGGCGGCAGAGCAGTACTGTTAACCACTTAAGCCCTATAAGAAGCTAAATATAGCTGATTTTACAAGCTCACACAATGCATCACTCGTACCGCGCACGACACTTTGTGAGCCTGTAGATCTGGTATTTTGTCTATCCTTGATTGAATTCTGGCTTTAATGAGGACATTCCCAAAACATGGTTGAAAGTGCTTGAGAGAGTTGGCTTCACCAGTGGACTCGTGCATGGACAGATGGTCAGTGGAGCAGTGAGTGACTGTGAACCTGAGACATTTGGCCTGCTTATATGGGGGGCGGCCAATAAGGTAGGAAGGCACTGGACACTCCTCTGGGAACGGGAAGGTATACCCTCTCTGGTTCGATCCCCGCCGGTCCTCCTCCGGATTTGTGTCGCACGTCTCCCTGATCAAGACACCTGACAACGTTGCACCAGGTCTCTTGTGAAGGAGCTAATTCGGTCCAGGTACCAAACTCACACCAGTGTGAAGTGAGGGGCGCTCTTATCATCATAGTTAGTTAGTTTATTGACACAAATGTATAAAACATTGGGTCCAAACAATAATAAAAAGCCCATGAATCAAAACTTTAAAGGTGTAGGGAAACGAAAATGGTGAACAATTTATTTTGACGTTTCAACATGAAACACCGGTCTGACGTTTCTGAACCAATCAGAGCGTCGCATCCCTTCAGGCGATGGGACGGTAGCTAGGGACGGTAGCTATGCTATACGCAACACGCATGGTGTCTGTTTGTTTACAAATCAGATTGTCCGGCCAGCTACACCAGTTTACTGTTATGTGGCTTATTTCTACCCTATAATGTTTTCAGATACATATTTTAGTGTGATGATTAAGTTGAAACCGAGTAATACCCTGTCTGGATGTTATCTTGAATGGGAATAAAAACGTAGGATTTCTGTAATCATGAGCAGCTGTGTTGGACGGATGCGCAGATATGGGGAATTAAACGGGTGAGCTTCATTTTTATTGGCTTTTATCGATGTGTATCTCTACACGTCATCACGCAGCACGTTTTCGTTTTAATAAATAATACAATCGTTTTTATGGACCTTTTGATATAAAAACACACAGAAATGAGAATCTTCCCATTTTTTTGGCATCCATTGTTAGGTATGCCCATATGATGACCACGGATATGGTCTAAAAGTGTGAAAAACGTCTTTTTCATTTCACTACGCCTTTAAAAGGTACAATACATTAAAATATACAATAATAGAATACAGAATCCCTTTACAATAGGAGCTTTCTATTGCTCCACAAGTGACAGGCAGGCATGTAGCATATTATCCCATTCTGAACGGGCACCCATTTTGGTGTCAGCATCATGTTATGCTTTAGCTATTGAAAAATAGCAGATCTACAAGCTCGTATCGCGCCACTCGGTGGCGCGATATGAGCTTGTAGATCTGCTATTTTTGAAAAATCGAAGAGCGACTGACATTTCTAGAATCTGATCTCAGGTCAGAATGGGTTAATCAGACCAGTGTGTGTCCAGTGGAAACCTCGTATGAATCTGATCTCAGGTCAGAATGGCTTATGCAAAGTCTCTCTGTTAGTGCCCACAAAGAGTGAGCTCAAATCAATACCCTCTTGTCCACACATCAGCACATTTCGGCCAATCGCCATTGGCGTCCTCAAGTTTCTGTCCTCTGTTTTTATCCTCAATTAATTATTCACTGACCAATTTATTTCTGTTGCCGTTTGTAGTCATGGCTGCTAGTTCCCACCTGATGTTGTGTGGGAGTTCTGACTGCTCCAGACCATACTGAATTACTGCTAGCTTGCATAACGTCTTCATGCAAGGATTTAAAGCGCAAATAACATGCATTTTAAAACTGCTTTTAATATTTAATATCATATTGTCCATGTCCCTCAAAGTTATTTCTAATGGTTTGAGCCTCAATCACCACTCTGATATAACCAGTCCTTGTCATTTCTTTCAAGACTTTGAAAGCAGTTTTAGCTGCAGTACCACAATGTCCTGAGGTGGTGGGGGTGCTGATACGCAGATTATTTAATATTTCAGTCATTATAATACTGATGCTAGATAAAACCAGGCTTGTTTCCATTCCATGCCAGCTTGGAAAATCAACAATGGTGGACATTGTAAACAAAGTGGAAATGCAAATTTGGAACTGAAGACTGAAGAAGAGGAGGAATTATACAAAGTAGGGTGACATTGATGACATCACGATGAGACCAAAATCAGTTGAGCTGTTCCTGAGAGCAATTTCCATTAAAGCACTTACATGATATGAAAGCCTGATTGTACAAAATTGGTTATTTGTGGGGATAGAAAATACATATGGGAGCCCCAAAAACACAAAATAAATGGAAAAAGTTGAATTTTATGTTATAGGTCCTTTAAGTCTAAGATGTACGGGTCATCACCTCCAAAGAGAACAACACGATCTCCCACGGCGCAACAGCACGGCATGGCCCACATTGGACCTGGTTCTTCCCCCTTGGGCTCAACCTTCTTCCAGGAGAAGGTCTCTGGGTTGTATTTCCACACAGCACTGGAGGTCTGGCTACAGTATAGTTTCTACCACCAATTATGTACAGCTCTCCGTTGTAGGCAAAGGCTGAATGAATCCAATGTACGTCTGGAAGTTGCTGTACATTTGGTGCGCTCAGCCAGAGGTAGGTCTCTAGTGTTGAACACTTTGTAGAGGTACCAGTTATAAGGGCTTCCAAATGCAAACGTCTTCTTTGTCCCGATGATTGTTGTGGTAGAAAGACCTGAATGTAGTGATGGTGGAGTGCCTCTGGTGTTAATTAAAGGCCAGACCATTGTGGTGGTGTCTTAACTTGTAGACGTCATGAAACGATCCTCCAAAGATATGCATGACCTTCCCCAAGACCCAGTGGGAGGCGATCATCGACCCCTTTGGAACAGTCCCAGAAACCCTGGGTATGAACGATCTATGGGTGTCGACATCAAATGCATAAAGAACTTGGTTGTCATTAGTCCCTCCCCAGATATAGATGATATAGATGATATAGATGATCAGCACAGCTCTTTGGCCTATGGGGGGGAATCCATCGAATGCGGTGAAATGAATGTTCTTCTCTTCCTGTTGTCATTGGGGTTAACTTACTCCGGCGCAAAGACACCGTGTTGAAAACGTAGACCTTGGATCACCGTCTCATCAAAGAGCCCTGCAAAGGTGTACACCTCGTGTTCCACTGCAACGCAAGCATCACCTGTTGGTGCTCCTTCCAGATGTATTGTCTTACTGTATTACTCACACAGTAAAACGAGGCTGGACTTGTAAAGCCTCACTCTGAGAATCCTTATGTGTGCACATTACTTGCGTTGTTTCGGTGGCACAAATGACACGCAAAGTTTGGCCAAACCACAAAGCCATTCGGTTGGCTTGACCAATCAAGGAAGCGGATTCCTGTCGATCTCCCTAATAAATATATTCATATATTATGGGTCATTTACAGACGGCATAGTGGAGGTTTGTTTTGTTTTACAGTCGATGTTGTTTACTACTTTACTTAGTAATTGTAGAGGTTTAAGGCAATACATTTTGTTTGACTCTGTTCTCCACAGATAAATATTGTGATTGCGAAACGCCTCACAACAGATCTTTGCATCTTTCCCTGTATAATGCTGGCTGGACTAGCAGCCGACTCATTTGCACTTGCTTCAATATTCATGCGGTGTCGTTCGTTGGAACGTCGGTTCTTTGCTCCGCGGGGGCGGGTGTGTGTGTGTGTGTGTGTGTGTGTGTGTGTGTGTGTGGGGGGGGGGGTGATATTTAATAATACGTCCGTGTGGCTCTTCAGCCCAAATGTCAGGACGGGCAAAAATGTCACACACTGATGGATCGCTCATGTTGGAAGAGACAAACGGCTAGGTTATTATATCAGTACATTGTGACCTTGTGGCCATTATGGATCTCGCATCCGGCCACTTCCCTATATACTGGTACCTACAACACGCCACCTCTGGCCCTGGTCTGGTCGGCCTCATGTCCCCTATAGCCGTACAAAGTCATCCAAGCCAGGCCAGGGCCTGCCAGGATGTAATGGAGATTGGTTCCTGCCAGATTCTTTTATGGGAGTTGTAAAGTCCCCATTGATTCATAGTCCTGTTAGGTGGCCTGTATCTCTATTCTCTAGGCTGTGTGTGTGTGTGTGTGTGTGTGTGTGTGTGTGTGTGTGTGTGACACTGTGTGTGTGTGTGTGTGTGGAGAGCTCTGCACACTCATGCATTGTCACTGTTGCACAGAGAGGGCATTTTCTAATCCTGAGGGCACAGGAAAGCCTACACTAGGGCCTGTAGCATAGCAGCACGATATTCATCTAAATATGACAGTGATGGGCATATTAACCCATTCTGAACGGGGACCCATTTTGGTGTCGGCATCATGTTATGCTTTAGCTATTGAAAAATAGCAGATCTACAAGCTCATATCGCCCCACCGAGTGGCGCGCTACGAGCTTGTAGGTCTGCTATTTTTGAAAAATCGAAGAACGACTGACTTTTTTAGAATCTGATCTCAGGTCAGAATGGGTTAATCAGACCAGTGTGTGTGTCCAGTGGAAACCTCGTATGAATCTGATCTCAGGTCAGAATGGGTTAAGGCCCTAGATAATGACGTTATACCACAGTGTAATGTATCTTTATGGTGCTGATAATGGTATCTGTTTTGCACCATCTGTTCATGCCTCCATTGCATTCCATCTCGCGGGGAAAACGGAAATCCACACACGTTGTTGGTGAATCAATTAAAAGTTGCCATAGTCTTCAAGGCCACAGTAGCACTTAAAACCCATTCTGACCTGAGATCAGATTCATACGAGGTTTCCACTGGGGACACACACTGGTCTGATTAACCCATTCTGACCCGAGATCAGATTCTATAGAAATGTCAGTCGCTCTTCGATTTTTCAAAAATAGCAGACCTACAAGCTCGTAGCGCGCCACTCGGTGGCGCGATATGAGCTTGTAAGATCTGCTATTTTTCAATAGCTAAAGCACAACATGATGCTGACACCAAAATGGGTGCCCGTTCAGAATGGCTTAATCTGACCAACTTTGAATTATGTAAATTCAACCAATTACAGTAAGCCCCTATGTATCTACCCCTACGGCAAATGATATTTTCAAATGTCTTGCCCTGTTGCCAGGCTAAAAGTGGTGAATGTGGCCATTCATTAATTGTGTTAACCCATTTAGGCCTGAAAAATGTCCTGACAGTTTTCTGAAAAACCTATGTTTCTTTGTCAGTGCGGTTCTCAACCTTTTTCATGTCAAGGACCCCAAAAATGTAATTGGCTGCCGACCCCCATTTGAAAATATGTTGTTCCATCTCAGCCATGTTATTAGGGTATGTGTACTGTACGTCGTGTACACATGGTCTCACACACACACATGCTTGTTGTTATAGTTGTGAGGGTGTCGGAAACAAGTTAAGCGACCTTTCTTTTCATTCAGAAAAATGCAATTTTCTTTACTTCCTAACATGCTGACCTAAACCTAAACCTAACCCCAACCCTGCGTAGAAGCCATTCCACCAGACTATGGAGCAGGTTAGTAGTATACCACCTGTCTGCAATCGGGCTTTCGAGGAAAACCTGAGCCCTGGAGCCCTATATATGTCAGACTTGACAAAGTCTGCTGCTGCTATAACACACACATAATCTAGCCCATTCTGACCTGAGATCAGATTCATACGAGGTTTCCACTGGACACACACTGGTCTGATGAACCCATTCTGACCTGAGATCAGATTCTAAAAAATGTCAGTCGTTCTTCGATTTTTCAAAAAATAGCAGACCTACAAGCTCGTATCGCGCCACTCGGTGGCGCGATATGAGCTTGTAGATCTGCTATTTTTAAATAGCTAAAGCATGACATGATGCCAACACCAAAATGGGTGCCCGGTCAGAATGGGCTAGAGGGGTTTCACTCGCAGACTCCAACTCATTCAGGTATACAAGCAGCAGGTTGACCTTGAATACACGACCATGCTGCTAGTATACTGTAATGCTGCACTAGGGTTATCTCCATGCACAGCGCACCGATATCCGCTGCTGCTAAATGTGTTGTCTCGTCTTGTACGAGACAACACATGATTCCCGGTGATTCTACATCTGCTTGCGACAAGTTTATTTCTATTTTAGACCACGCACCTTATGTATATCTGTCGTCGCGTCTCGTTATCGGACTTTGTTGCCTTGGATAATTTTATGGCTATAGGAATTAGGAACTTGTGGCAAGCATTATTAGGAACAATAATTTCACCCACTCTTTTACACGTGACAATATATGCTTGTCGTTGGAAGAATCCCAAACCTGATCTTATAGTAACCCTAAACCTTAACTCCTCACTTACCCACCACCAAAATGCCTGATTTTTTTAACCTCATTACTTGGGATTGTTTTTTCTTCATTTTAAGATGATTTCTATTCTTTCAAATAAGTCCGTGTAGAGACTACTGGTATACACAGTAGTGAGAGCTGTCATCGTGAACACACAATCGAAGGACCACTGACATAGAAACATAGCTTTTTCAGAAAACTGTCATTTTCTTTTAGAATCTGATCTCGGTACCCTCACAAAAAACATGCAGTAATCCTGGTCTCTAAACTACCTCCCCCTGGCCAGCCACGGGGCGCCTGATGGAGGGGAAAGGGAACTGGTTTGGAATAACGTGTTCCTTCCACGCGCTATACGTCCAACCAGGGAAACTCCCCCCCTGTCAGGTGTGTAAAGGAGCAACTTGGACACTCAGGCATGAAGGAAGCATGAGTTTAAGTCCGTTGCTCTCCCCAGGTTGGCGGAGGGTGTGTTTATAGAGACCATATGGATCACATTAGATAATTGACACAGGGGTGAAAAATGGGTTAAAAAAATCGTGGGATAAAAATAAAAAGATAATCTGATCTCGGGTCAAAATGGGTTATATAACCCGTCACTCGGGACCATAATAAAAGGCAGAGACATCTCTTCTCCTGCATGGGTGCGTTTCTGGCAGGTCTGACGGGCAGCTCGGCGTGTCGCGCTGCTGCTGCTGCTGATGTGTGCAAGATATGCGACGGCGCAGGACGAGCGTGTAATTCAGGTAGGACTCGCTCTCTGTCGAGGCAGCGCGGCCATGACAGAGAGGGGGGGGGGGGGGGGGGCTGGTTCCTTTTCAAGAGCTTTGACAGCAGCCTTGTAATCTCTTCCTCGCAGAGGAGCCCAGATCCACGCATGCACGTCATGCACTGATTGTTAGCGAAATGTCTATAGCTGAGAGGACCATATATATATATATATATATAGGGCTGAGAGATGTTGCATTCTTCAGCGTAATAAACGTTTAATAAGGGACAATATTGTGAAAAAATAAATGAATGGGAGGCGCTCCGCACACACTCGAATCAAATCTGTGTGCACAATCAAATTTGATGATTTCCGAAATAGATTTTTAGTTTGCGATTCCCTTTGTTTTCTTATTGCTATTTTGCCTTTGTGACTCCAGCACTTACAACTAATTTGACATAATGGCATTTAAAATGAAATTAATGACATGTCTAGCTTTTTTATTATTATTATTGAAATTATTTGTTCATGTTGTTCAGATCACCCTTTGGGTCTGATTTCATTAATTTGCATAAAACGTTGCGGCTGGTAAAAAATGTGGTGCAAAAACAAGACGACTTTCAGACGAGTTTGGTCGATAAATATTGTGAACGCGTATGACATATAGTTGTGGCCCAGACATTGCACCTCTCCCGGTATAATTGTCTGGTTACTGTGAGACTGTGTGCAAAGCCTCTAGGAATGATCGAGAATCCCGTTGCTTAATAGTAGCGTCCCCCTCTATTCTGCTGTTAAATCACTGGGCACAGCCCAGCTCAAAGCCGTTATGAGATGATCTCGATGTGTGTGTGTGACTGTGTGTGTGTGTGACTGTGTGTGTGTGTGACTGTGTGTGTGTGTGACTGTGTGTGTGTGACTGTGTGTGTGTGACTGTGTGTGTGTGACTGTGTGTGTGCGCAATCCAAGCGTTTAACAGCCATTGGCCGGGTAGCTAGCATAATGTAGATGTCACCTGCTCTGTACTCTTTCGTCATTTTGCATTCAAACTATCGAAAATCATGACGCTAGATGCTTTATTGTCTTACACGACCATTTAGATTTCACAACGATTACGTAATGGCAAAAACCTGGCAATTAATCTTATTTGGTGAGCTGTTGCAACCTTGTCCTCATCTCCTCGCCATTACACAATGGTTAATAACCAGAACATTGTACTAGCCGAGCTCCCATCCATCAGCCACACAGAGTGACTATTAAATCACACGGGTCATTACGTAGTGCTTGACCCAGTGAGTGAACGAGAATTTTCTGAAAATAACATTTTTTTCCCTCAAAAAATCACCATTGTCAATACTTGTGAT
This sequence comes from Protomyctophum parallelum, assembly GCF_964188405.1. Taxonomy (NCBI): domain Eukaryota; kingdom Metazoa; phylum Chordata; class Actinopteri; order Myctophiformes; family Myctophidae; genus Protomyctophum; species Protomyctophum parallelum. The sequence continues at coordinate 43,127,855 of NC_139718.1, read as the reverse complement.
TTTAGGTTTTAGAATAGATCTACACGCTCACCACAACGCGCATTGTGGCGGCTTGTGAACTTTTTAGGTCAATTTTTTTGGTGGAATTCTGGTGGAAGCCTATATAATGGCAAAATCTCAAAGTGGGGACCACCAGGTTCTAAACCAGTGGTCCTCGAGTGGGTTCCAGCTTCCAGGTGGACCCCAGCTAAAATGATAGAGAGTTCGTGACCAAAATGTACCCTTATTAGATCTTTAACTCTCGGGCAAAAGGAAACAACGCTCTCAAGTTTGTTACATTTTTGTTACACAAGCCTACACAATAAGGGAATGTAGACGAACTGTTATTGATATCGTTTGACCTGTTCTTTAACATGGAACTGTGGACAAAATGTCTTGGCTTTGAGAGGCCACATCTCGTCAAATGGCGGCTCAAAATGCCGAATACAGTAATGGACCGTGATATGAAAAGGGTTGAAAACCACTGTTCCAAGTGGTTAAGTCAAATACCGGTAATCATAATCGTAGCCATAATCATGCAGCCCCAATTCAAGCCAGTTGGTCGAAGTGTTTTAACCCATTCTGAACGGGCACCCATTTTGGTGTTGGCATCGTGTTATGCTTTAGCTATTGAAAAATAGCAGATCTACAAGCTCATAGCGCGCCACCGAGTGGCGCGCTACGAGCTTGTAGGTCTGCTATTTTTGTAAAAATCGAAGAACGACTGACATTTTTAGAATCTGATCTCAGGTCAGAATGGGTTAATCAGACCAGTGTGTGTCCAGTGGGAAACCTCATATGAATCTGATCTCAGGTCAGAATGGGAAAGTGTCCCTGAGCAGAAACACTTAACCCCCACATGCTCCCTTAGTGTGTTGTATGAATAACGCCCGGTGTCGCCTACTGTTAGTAAATGCATAGTTCACATTTCACATTACCCCCCCCCCCCCCACCACCCCCCCAACATCAACAACAACAAAAACAACAAAAAAGAAAACTGAAGCTACCCTATCCTCCCGTGGGCAGTGGTGGAAAATGTACTCTATTGTGTTACTCAAGTAGAAGTACCAATACTGCAATGTAGAACTATATACTCTGTTACAAGTAAAAGTCTGGAATTCAAAATGTACTTTACTAAAAGTACAAAAAGTATTGGCATAAAAATGTACTTGAATTTTAAGTATTTGTGTGTGCTCATGCTTCGGACAAGTGACTTTTGTGCCTGGACAAGTGTGGGAAATGTACATTTCAAGTTTTTCAAATGTATACAGATATTTAGAAAATGGCAGATGCAAATGGCCGAAATGTTTATAGCGCTGAAGTGTTTTGTAATGATTATCAAAGTAACTATAGTAACCAAAGTTTTCAAATACTGTAGATGTACAGTAGTGGCGCAAAAGTACAATATTTTCCTCTGAAATGTAGTGGAGTAGAAGTAAAAGTATTGGAAATACTCAGTGGCGTGCACAGACATTTAGAGGGGCAGGTGCTCAAGTGAAAAAAAAGGGCACCTTGTGCAGCGCGTTTTGGGGCGGGAACCCATTTTGGTGTCTACGGAACCATATTAAACGTTTACGGAACCATATTAAACCCCGTAAGAGGTATTTTAATCCTCCATTTGTAAATGCGGTAAACGGCGCAACAGAATATTGCCCGCGCCCCTAGCGGCCAGCCTCTTGCGCATTTACAATGGAGAGAAAAGCAAGATGGCCGCCAGGTTCCGAGACAAGAGTTGATTAAAATACCTTTTACAGAGTTTAATATGGTTCCGTAGACGTTTAATATGGTTTCCGTAGACGTCACACAAACAAGTGGGGCAAAAATAAAAGCAGCTTAGATTTAGCATTTGTACAAGGTAAGAGTGATTTTAAAGGCATCAAGGATGCTTCTTCGACGTTAGGGGCGGGAGTTAACGTTTAGTCTCTCGTAGAGAGATTCGTCAGAATCGGGGGAAAAAAAACCTCTACGGGAATCTAAAATTTTGGGCTAACTTCCCACTATGCTCTGCTGTTGGCTCTCTAATCCCTCCACTGTATGTGGCATTCTTCTTCCTTTCGAGTGGATTTGACCAGACGCCGCCGCCCCGAACGGCACATATGCTCCAATATAACCGGGAGTTGGAAAACGCAAATGAGATTCTTATCTTCTGCAAGTCCTCCCCCCCCCCCCCCCCCCCCCCGCCCCCCACACCCAGGCAGGGAATTCATTTATTTTTGTACAGTCACCAAAACGAAGCGGCGAAGCCCTGACGCCATTGCCAACACACAGTTATGCAATCAGTGCTTTATAGGCTGCATGCTGGTATGTGGATATACGTGACTATAAGAGCCTCTGTCACGTTGCTGTTGGAAGATGAGCTCACCAAGTGTCACCCAAACTGTTGTGAGTTTATATACTATGTTGTTCGCCACGCGACACGCGTCGTACGACTGTGTATAAATCGGTGCTTTTGTCCGGGGATACTTGTATAACACTTACTGTAGAATGACTGGTTTGAATTGGGGCTGCATGATTATGGCTATAGATTATGATTATTTTTGCTTGACCCTTTCTGACCTGAGATCAGATTCTAAAAAATGTCTTCTAACATCCTGACGGTTTTCTGAAAATTGCTATGTTTCTATGTCAGTCGTTCTTCGATTTTTCAAAAATAGCAGACCTACAAGCTCGTAGCGCGCCACTCGGTGGCGCGCTACGAGCTTGTAGATCTGCTATTTTTCCATTATGTATTCGGCATTTGAGCCGCGGATCCACCGTTTGACGAGATGTAGCCTCTCAAATCCAACACTTAACAATATTTTGTTGTCGTTGGATATTATTTTGTTCACAATTCCATGTTGTATTGATGGTATACCATAGGAGAGATAACAGCCCAAACGATCATTATAACAATTCTTCCACATTCCCTTATTGTTGTAATAAGTAGGCTATAAATCACGCTTAAAGGCAGGACAACATAATGGACAACTTCAGATATTTACTATATGTTTCTTTTTAAATATATATTGGCACAATATTGACATGAGTGTACATTCTAAAAGTCTAGCATTCTAAACTAGCTCTATTTGAAATGCTCTGGAAGCATTCTTAACCCATTCTATACGGGAACCCATTTTGGTGTTAGCATCATGTTATGCTTTAGCTATTGAAAAATAGCAGATCTACAAGCTCATAGCGCGCCACCGAGTGGCGCGCTACGAGCTTGTAGGTCTGCTATTTTCGAAAAATCGAAGAACGACTGACATTTTTTTTTTAAATCTGATCTCAGGTCAGAATGGGTTAATCAGACCAGTGTGTGTCCAGTGGAAACCTCATATGAATCTGATCTCAGGTCAGAATGATACTCTGCCTCGTTGTTATTTTTGACCATGCACCTTATGTACTGTATGTCTGACATCGTGTCTTGTTGTTAGCAGACTTTGTTTCCTCGGTTTCTTTCTTATTATCTTATTCCTATTTTATTTTGTTAAACCGCCAAGCATTGGGACCTCGGCTTGTACTAACAATAATGTCACAGTTTATAGGCTCTGTCCTGGCATCGCAGCCTCGAGTATTATGTTGCACAGTTGCGGCAGGGCAGTTTTTAACCGTTCAAACAAACAGATTGCCGGAATGTGTATAATATACACATTTACCATTTATGAGCAAGCCAAAATGATGATGACATGCTAAACGTCGTTACAGCTGCTTCACATTATTTACATTTCCTGTGTGTTTATTTTAAATGATCTGTTGGCCTATCCTTTGTTTTTTTTTTACTCAAAAGTGTATTGGTTTTTCCCCTCCAAATTAAGCGCAACGGAGATGCATGGGAATGTAAATAAAATAATCAACAATGAAACAAAACAAAAAGTAAATACACGTACTACAAGGTAAAGGTAAGGTGCATTTTATTTATAGAGCGCCTTTCAAAACAAATGTCACAAGGTGCTGTACAATAAATAAAATGAAATAAAACAAGAGCAACACATAGATCAGCAATAAAACGAAAACACAATTAGTAATAATACAAAATATATAAAAAAAAAATATATATATATATATATACACAATACCAATCTCTGCAGAAATACAATACAGTCAATACAATAAAAAAAAAAAAGTATTTTGGACCTGGGTAATATTAATCTTTCACTGTATCCAAGGAAAAAACACACAGCCTCTGTTGCCCTGTCTTTAAGGACAGGGAAGGGCAACTAGGACGTTGACCGTGGAGCACAGAGCGGCAGCGCGGAGACCATTAATCTCACTTTGTATCGACTGCTCCATTAGTGTGCCTGTGTTCTGTAGTATCACAGTAGGTACGCTGGTCCAGTATCTCTTGTTTTATGTATGGAAGAGCCGCTTTACGCTTTAGGGCACTGATGGTGGTCTCAGAGGGGCCGTAAAGAGCCCCTGTTATCAGTAGCCTCGGAAACCCAGACGTTTTTATTTCCAGGGAGAAGGAAACAAAAAGTCTGGGTCCGAGTCCGCTTCAATTCGGCATAGAGTGCAGCGCAAACGTCGATCACTCTCTGCTGATTTCTGATGGTCTGCACCTTTGTTAAATTGACGCACACACACGCACACACGTACACACACACAGTCACAGTCACACACACACACACACACACACACACACACACACACACACACACTTATGCCTATGCCATAAAAGGCATAGGTGAGTTCCTTCCAGGCTACTGTATCAGTGCTCCTCAACACGTTTTCATGTCAAAGGATCCGCCAGATTGATAATAGTGATACTACTTACTTGCTGTGTGGACCCCCCCCCCCCCCCCCCTTTGAATAGATAGTCGTGTCAGGGGAAACCCCCCATAAGAGATTGTCGTTTTTTGAGTGCAGTGCAACCAGAGAGAGAGAGAGAGAGAGAGAGAGAGAGGTTAAGAACGGGCGACGGAACTGGATGGGTTCCAGTTGCCCGTGAGGTACCCTGTGGGGGGGGACGGGGCACTTAACCCATTCTGACCTGAGATCAGATTCTAAAAAAATGTCAGTCGCTCTTCGATTTTTCAAAAAATAGCAGACCTACAAGCTCGTATCGCGCCACCGAGTGGCGCGATACGAGCTTGTAGGTCTGCTATTTTTAAATAGCTAAAGCATAACGTGATGCCGACACCAAAATGGGTGCCCGTTCAGAATGGGTTAACAGAGTCACACCACTTGTAGTGGCACGCTTTCCTCCGTCTCTCCCACTCGCATGCTCTCTGTATTGCCCTTTGTAGGTCTGCTATTTATTTTATTTTTTTAGAATCGTGAGAAAAGTGACATGAAAGTGTTTGAGAGAACGACTGACACAGAAAAACACAGCTTTTTCCAGAAAACAGTCGGGATTCAGAAAGACATTTGCAGATCGCTCCCCATGTCAAAATGGGTTAACAATGCCGTCTCTCTCTCTCTCTCTCTCTCTCTCTCTCTCTCTCTCTCTCTCTCATTCCCTGTTCCTTCCTAACAATGCTCTCCTCTCAGGCTGCCTCCCATACAGTACATTATGACTGTGGTTGTTGTCAGTCACTGTACCAGTACGTGCCCATCTGTGGGCATCAACGGGCCCTATATATACAAGCAGGGTGACATGGTTGAAAAACGCTTCACGCCGTGATGTCAGAGAGTACACACGGCATGCATGGATAAATCCGTACTGTATAGTGATGACGGTGTTAATCCCCCCCCCCCCCAAGAGGTTATGTACTGTACTGTATACTTGGTCAGCTCCCCTCCCCTCCCCCGCTTAGACCAACTGTATCTTGGGGCGAAATAGCTGACCTACAGGCTCGCGACGAGCTTGATTAACAGATTAAGGACGGACCGACAATTTACAATTTAGGCATTTAGCAGACGCTCCTAATCCAGAGCGACTTACATTTAAGCAAGAACAAAAAGCATGGGAATACATCATATAAAAGCATTTATCATGAAACATGCGTAAGCTAAGAAAGTAACAGTGGAATATCTATATAATGAAACTATACATACACTATACATATAAACTATACATATTTACTACTATGCTATACATTATGTACTATGGCGTGCTATGACTATATACAATACAATTATAGTGCTGTCTACATAACATGCTATAAGTCTGTGTCAAATGCAATTTACAATTTACAATTTAGGCATTTAGCAGACGCTCTTAATCCAGAGCGACTTACATTTAAGCAAGAACAAAAGCATGGGAATACATCACATAAAAGCATTTATCATGAAACATGCGTAAGCTAAGAAAGTAACAGTGGAATATCTATATATGAAACTATACATACACTATACATATAAACTATACATATTTACTACTATGCTATACATATGTACTATGGCGTGCTATGACTATATACAATACAATTATAGTGCTGTCTACATAACATGCTATAAGTCTGTGTCAAATGCCATCTAAGTCTACAGAAATGCTAACTAAGGGGGTATAGGGTAAGTGCTACGGGCCATGATGGAGTCTGAAAAGGTGGGTTTTCAGGCTATACGGCGGAAGATTGGGAGTGATGCTGCAGTTCTGACTGCAATGGGAAGTGCATTCCACCGACGCTAGAGTTCAAGTCTTAAGTGCTGATGGCTGAGTTGAAATGAGTCCTTCTAATCTTGTTCTGTACGCGGCTCGAGGTTGGCCTTCCGAGCCGGCGGCTGCATGGTGGGCCCTCGCAGCGCGAGGACCAACGATCGAGCGCGCAGCGTAATCCCTCCACATTCATCTTGAGTTGGCAGGTTCCTAAACGCTCTGATTGGAATCTAATGATGCTGCTCTCTCTCTCTCGCTCTCTCTCTCGCTCTCTCTCACTCCTGGCTGTGTGATGCGAGAGAGGAGATGGAATGGGTCAGCTGAGGCCCTCGTGGATCATCAGCCCACGTCTTCACCGCATACGTCCTTCCAATCCACGTCAGTCGTTCTTCGATTTTTTTTTCAAAAATAGCAGACCCTCTACAAGCTCGTAGCGCGCCACTCGGTGGCGCGCTATGAGCTTGTAGATCTGCTATTTTTCAATAGCTAGAGCATAGCATAAAAATGCTATAACACCAAAAGGGGTTAACCCGCCCTGAATGGATCAATATTAACCTTGCAGTATATATATAAACGCAAAACAAACGTTTGCTAAGCGCGTCGTTTTTTTTTTACATCACCAGAATTGCCTGGCCGTCGATCGATTCAGTCGAATGTTTTTGATTTGTCTCACCGGTCTCTGCTCCCTGTACGGCAGTGGTTCCCCCAAAGTCAGGGTCAGGGGGACCCCCCAGGGGTCCGTGAGGGAGTTCCTATGCTAAATGATAGTTTGGAACCAAATGGACCCTTTATCGGTCTGTAACTCTGAGAGCTGTGGAAATCTTCTCTTATGGGGGGTCCCTGGCATTATGCTTTCAAATGGCGGTCCGCGGGCTAATTAGTGTCACTTTGGGGGGGGGGTCACTTTTTGTCACAGTTTTGGAACCACTGCTGCATGCTCCCAAACGACCAACCCACCAAACAAACAAACAAATAAACAAAATGCTTTCTGTCCTTATACATCCTCTCTCTCTCGTTTGGCTTCTGAGTCTTATATGCACACACAGGGCTGTATTTTGCGTGTCTTAAGTACCAGGTCTTATTCCCTAACTTGAGTAAACTAAAGACCTGGAGGCGTGGTCAATGCCATTTGGCTATTCTGAGTGGCCAGCGAGCATTGACCACGCCTCCAGGTCTTTAGTTTACTCAAGTTAGGGAATAAGACCTGGTACTTAAGACACGCAAAATACAGCCCACAGTATCATTATGGTATTTCTTATAGTGGCACGTAGACAAGAAAAACATACCCACCCCAATGGGGGAAAACGAGTGTTAAATCGGCCCGTGTTTTAACCCATTTTGGGCTGGAAACCCATTTTGGTGTTATAGCATCGGGGGGGGGGGGGGGGGGTGAACACACAGCCCCCACCCCCCTCCCATCATCATCATGTGCTCGAGGGGAACCCAAAGCCCAGGCAGAGGCAGTTGATCTGCTCTTTAACCCATTCTGACCTGAGATCAGATTCATACGAGGTTTCCACTGGACACACACTGGTTTGATTAACCCATTCTGACCTGAGATCAGATTCTAAAAAAAATGTCTTCTACGTCAGTCGCTCTTCGATTTTCTTTCAAAAATAGCAGACCTCTACAAGCTCGTATATCGCGCCACTCGGTGGCGCGCTACGAGCTTGTAGAGGTCTGCTATTTTTCAATAGCTAAAGCACGACATGACGCTATTACACCAAAATGGGTTAAAACCCGCCCCCAAAATGGGTTAAATGTGGGAGGAGGTGTATATGCAGGTGGGCAGAGTGAGTGACCGGTCCGGGGGCCAAACTGCGGGAACAATGCAACCATTCACAGTGTGACATTCATGCCGGGGGGGGGGGGGATCAAGAGTGTCCGCCCGGAGCAACCCACCGGGGAAAGGGGGTTTGTTTGATTTTGTTTCCGCCACCACCACCACCACCACCACCACCACCACCACCACCACCACCACCACCACCACCACCACCACCACCCTGCTGCCCCCATTCACTCTTTCATTATCTGACGGCACAACAAACACTTTGCACCGGAGCTGTGCGCGCGGCGTCGGAGCCTCTCTTTTCAGTCCCCCCCCCCCCCCCCCCCCCCCACCCCCCACCCCCCAACAACAAAGGACAAACTGTTGATACAGCAGGCCTGGCTCGCTGCTGTGTGGAGAGGTGTGTGTGTGTGTGTGTGTGGCTTTACTAATTGAGCTATAACCCTCTAAGACCCAGCGTTGCTTTTTTAGCAACAATTTTATTTGAATTCATTACTATTTTTTTTTCTTTTTTTTTCTGTTCTGTTTTTCACCTAAACGTCATCAGTGATGTTCATCGCAATGCCATTTCAATGCCATTGGTCATGATATTTGCATATAAATACCCCCCCCCCCCCCCCACAGAGGCTGAAATTCACACAAAAAAAAAAGTCTGGACTCTTTGAATTTTTTTTAACCTAAAGACTTTTGACCTTTACCCTAATAAAAGTAGGTACAACTAGATAAAGTGCCAATCGGCACAGGTCTCCACCAGGATTCTTCCTCAGCCTAGTGGGAATATGCGTGCACAGTTTCATCGCAATCGGACGCTGCGTTGAGGAGTTGTGGCCATTTGCTACTCCTGAAAACTGTAGGAGCCAATCGTGGCCAATCAGGATGGAATATGAGAAATCAAACAAACCTGTCTTGATCACATGACTATGGAGATCATGTGTACCGATTTGCGTGAAATTTGGATAAAATCTGAAGGAGTAATAATAGAAAATGTGTTTTACATATGTCGGCCTCCTGGTGGCGCTATAAAGAGCAGATGTGAAAAATTCCAGACAAAGGTTTTTCCTTGGCCTCTAGGGAGTTGGCATACAAAGTTATCCACAGATCCGTGCAGTTAGAGGTAAAAACACTTTTCGGCCAGTTATAGCGCCACCTTGAGGCTGAGTTGAAATTGTTCATGTGTCATTTTGTCCTCGGCCTAGTGGGAATGTGGGTGCACAATTTCACGGAAATCACGCGATGTGTTCATGATTTACAGCATTTTGTTTGAAACTGAGCACTCCTGTGAATTTTGGAAGCCAATCTTAACCAATCAGGATGGAGTCTGAGAAATCTGAAAGACCGGTTTGGTTGAATGGCTCTAGAGAGACTGTGTACCAATTTGCGTGATGTTTGGACACAATCTGTAGGTGTACTGTGCAAAAACTTGTTTTGCACAAAGCGGCCTCCTGGTGGCGCTATAACAGGCCGTTCTGGAAAGTTTGAGGCAGAGGTTCATGGTTGGCATCCAGGGAGTGTGTGTGCAAAATTTGGCATCGACCGGGTTAACGGTGGCCGAGATTAGCTGCTCACGGACGGACGGACGGACACACGGACGGACGGACACACGGACACACGGACACACGGACGGACGGAGTGCAAAACATACTCTCCCCCATGCCTTCGGCTGGTGGAGACAATAATTGTAATATATGTGTAGTGCCCCTGAATAACTATATTCATTGTTTAAAACCTCTAGTCTTTGACCTTTGTTATTTTCTATAACTTTGTCAACTGTATTCCTTTGAAACTGGGAGGTTATTATTATTTTTCTATGAAGTTAAGATGTGTGTGTACTGTGCCTTTAAGAAGGGCGGAAACGGAAGTGAAGGAGAAGAGAGTGACACACGGAACGAGAGACACACAGAACCCCGAGAGGCACACACATTATTGACTTGTTGCGCTGCCTGCAGATATATAACGAGAAGGTTTGAAAACAGTGTGGTCGTTAAGCAGCTGGAGGACTGAAACACAGCAAGAGACCACCCGCAGCGCACGTGCACACGCACGCATGTGCATCGCGGTTGTACTGAAGGAGGACACGTAATCGCGGCTGTGTGAAGGAGGATCGCGGCTGTGTGAAGGAGGATTGTACCTGTGCGAAGGAGAATCGTGGGTGTGCGGAGGAGGACGTAATCGCGGGTGTGCGGAGGACCCGTGGGACCGCGGCTGTGTGGTTTTTCTATGGGATTCATTGGTTCATTATCGTGACATGCAGACAGACTGTGAGTAAGGACATAAACTGATCACTTTGGAATAATAAGAGCTCCAACATGCGCGCCAACGATGGTACCATGACTTTTAAGAACTAAAACCCCGGGGTATTTTGGTATTTGTTATTGTTTTATTTTCACACACATTTTGGAATTTACATGGTTGACTGTTGATTTATTCTTAATATTATTTGTTTTGGTGTATGAATAAACACACCAATATAGTTAAAGTACTGTGGTCTGTGAATTCATATTTTGGTCAATTCCCTAATTGTGTTCAGGGTGGGGGCTCAAGAGTAAATAGTAACCACGTGGAGGGCTACATATGTTTTTTTTGTGATCATTAGAATGTCTAGAACATGTTTTATTCATTATTGTGAAAGATATCCCCCAAATGTAAATTATTAATTTATTATATTATTATATCATTATTATAAATTTTTCATCAAACTTTTTTTTTTTTTTTTTTTTTTAACATATTTTTTTAGTCTTAGTCCTAGTAGTACAAAGTAGTAGTAAGGTTGAAATCTATTTTTTTGCAAGTAGAAATTAATGCGTGTGTTAGAGGGTTAAAGGGTCTTGTTTGTGTTTGTATTCAAACCAAGCTACCCCCCCCATCTAAAGGCAATGAGGCAGTCGTCTGACTGACTGACTGACTGACTGGCTGGCTGACTGACTGACTGACTGACTGACTGACTGGCTGGCTGGCTGGCTGGCTGACTGACTGACTGACTGACTGACTCAAGCCAGGATTCCAAAAGGAATGGCTCATTCAGGTATTGTGTGACTTTGCTGGCTTTTAGGTATATAATGGTGTCGTTCACTGGAATGACGTCGCATTGAGAGGGAGTTTCACAGATACTGGACGAGCCGCCGCTCGTATAGCGTAGCGTAGCGCGATGTCGTGCCAGTGTGTTTGTTGTTAACCCTCATGCGGGGCGACACCCTTGACCACACACACACACACACACACACACACACACACACACACACACACACCTGTAACCTGAGACGCCTTGTTGCCGTTCAACTGCTCTCGGGCCGCGAGGAGAGAGTGTCTCATTGACAAAGAGAGGACACGTATCCATATTTTATTCATGTTTTGTTCGTCCCAGACTATATTGTCCGTTCATAGCCACCCCGGCAGGGAATCATTAGTCAGCAGTACTTTAACCTCCCCCTCCTCCGTGCCTCCGTGCGCACGTAGCCGCCGGCGCGGAGTGCTCCCGCCGTGCAGGTCGATTGAAGGCCGCCGCGGCCGCACGTCCGTCCCGTCTGCCGCGACTTCGCCCCCGGTGGATGCGTTGTGACATGTGTCTCCCTGTGAGGCGTGGGGGCGTGAGCGTGCATCTCTGCTGGAGGTTTTGCCTTCAG
>NC_139718.1:43072431-43115750 GCF_964188405.1 Protomyctophum parallelum | reverse complement strand
AAGGTAAGGTGCATTTTATTTATAGAGCGCCTTTCAAAACAAATGTCACAAGGTGCTGTACAATAAATAAAATGAATAAAACAAGAGCAACACATAGATCAGCAATAAAAACGAAAACACAATTAGTAATAATACAAAATATATAAAAAAAAAATATATATATATATATATACACAATACCAATCTCTGCAGAAATACAATACAGTCAATACAATAAAAAAAAAAAAGTATTTTGGACCTGGGTAATATTAATCTTTCACTGTATCCAAGGAAAAAACACACAAGCCTCTGTTGCCCTGTCTTTAAGGACAGGGAAGGGCAACTAGGACGTTGACCGTGGAGCACAGAGCGGCAGCGCGGAGACCATTAATCTCACTTTGTATCGACTGCTCCATTAGTGTGCCTGTGTTCTGTAGTATCACAGTAGGTACGCTGGTCCAGTATCTCTTGTTTTATGTATGGAAGAGCCGCTTTACGCTTTAGGGCACTGATGGTGGTCTCAGAGGGGCCGTAAAGAGCCCCTGTTATCAGTAGCCTCGGAAACCCAGACGTTTTATTTCCAGGGAGAAGGAAACAAAAAGTCTGGGTCCGAGTCCGCTTCAATTCGGCATAGAGTGCAGCGCAAACGTCGATCACTCTCTGCTGATTTCTGATGGTCTGCACCTTTGTTAAATTGACGCACACACACGCACACACGTACACACACACAGTCACAGTCACACACACACACACACACACACACACACACACACACACACACACTTATGCCTATGCCATAAAAGGCATAGGTGAGTTCCTTCCAGGCTACTGTATCAGTGCTCCTCAACACGTTTTCATGTCAAAGGATCCGCCAGATTGATAATAGTGATACTACTTACTTGCTGTGTGGACCCCCCCCCCCCCCCCCCTTTGAATAGATAGTCGTGTCAGGGGAAACCCCCCATAAGAGATTTGTCGTTTTTTGAGTGCAGTGCAACCAGAGAGAGAGAGAGAGGAGAGAGAGAGAGAGAGGTTTAAGAACGGGCGACGGAACTGGATGGGTTCCAGTTGCCCGTGAGGTACCCTGTGGGGGGGGGACGGGGCACTTAACAATGCCGTCTCTCTCTCTCTCTCTCTCTCTCTCTCTCTCTCTCTCTCTCTCTCTCATTCCCTGTTCCTTCCTAACAATGCTCTCCTCTCAGGCTGCCTCCCATACAGTACATTATGACTGTGGTTGTTGTCAGTCACTGTACCAGTACGTGCCCATCTGTGGGCATCAACGGGCCCTATATATACAAGCAGGGTGACATGGTTGAAAAACGCTTCACGCCGTGATGTCAGAGAGTACACACGGCATGCATGGATAAATCCGTACTGTATAGTGATGACGGTGTTAATCCCCCCCCCCCCCAAGAGGTTATGTACTGTACTGTATACTTGGTCAGCTCCCCTCCCCTCCCCCGCTTAGACCAACTGTATCTTGGGGCGAAAATAGCTGACCTACAGGCTCGCGACGAGCTTGATTAACAGATTAAGGACGGACCGACAATTTACAATTTAGGCATTTAGCAGACGCTCCTAATCCAGAGCGGACTTACATTTAAGCAAGAACAAAAAGCATGGGAATACATCATATAAAAGCATTTATCATGAAACATGCGTAAGCTAAGAAAGTAACAGTGGAATATCTATATAATGAAACTATACATACACTATACATATAAACTATACATATTTACTACTATGCTATACATTATGTACTATGGCGTGCTATGACTATATACAATACAATTATAGTGCTGTCTACATAACATGCTATAAAGTCTGTGTCAAATGCAATTTACAATTTACAATTTAGGCATTTAGCAGACGCTCTTAATCCAGAGCGACTTACATTTAAGCAAGAACAAAAGCATGGGAATACATCACATAAAAGCATTTATCATGAAACATGCGTAAGCTAAGAAAGTAACAGTGGAATATCTATATAATGAAACTATACATACACTATACATATAAACTATACATATTTACTACTATGCTATACATATGTACTATGGCGTGCTATGACTATATACAATACAATTATAGTGCTGTCTACATAACATGCTATAAGTCTGTGTCAAATGCCATCTAAGTCTACAGAAATGCTAACTAAGGGGGTATAGGGTAAGTGCTACGGGCCCATGATGGAGTCTGAAAAGGTGGGTTTTCAGGCTATACGGCGGAAGATTGGGAGTGATGCTGCAGTTCTGACTGCAATGGGAAGTGCATTCCACCGACGCTAGAGTTCAAGTCTTAACCCATTCTGACCGGGCACCCATTTTGGTGTTGGCATCATGTCGTGCTTTAGCTATTGAAAAATAGCAGATCTACAAGCTCATATCGCGCCACCGAGTGGCGCGATACGAGCTTGTAGGTCTGCTATTTTTGAAAAGAATCGAAGAACGACTGACATTTTTAGAATCTGATCTCAGGTCAGAATGGGTTCGTCAGACAGGCCTGTGTCCAGTGGAAACCTCGTATGAATCTGATCTCAGGTCAGAATGGGTTAAGTGCTGATGGCTGAGTTGAAATGAGTCCTTCTAATCTTGTTCTGTACGCGGCTCGAGGTTGGCCTTCCGAGCGGCGGCTGCATGGTGGGCCCTCGCAGCGCGAGGACCAACGATCGAGCGCGCAGCGTAATCCCTCCACATTCATCTTGAGTTGGCAGGTTCCTAAACGCTCTGATTGGAATCTAATGATGCTGCTCTCTCTCTCTCGCTCTCTTCTCTCGCTCTCTCTCACTCCTGGCTGTGTGATGCGAGAGAGAGATGGAATGGGTCAGCTGAGGCCCTCGTGGATCATCAGCCCACGTCTTCACCGCATACGTCCTTCCAATCCACGTCAGTCGTTCTTCGATTTTTTTTCAAAAATAGCAGACCCTCTACAAGCTCGTAGCGCGCCACTCGGTGGCGCGCTATGAGCTTGTAGATCTGCTATTTTTCAATAGCTAGAGCATAGCATAAAAATGCTATAACACCAAAAGGGGTTAACCCGCCCTGAATGGATCAATATTAACCTTGCAGTATATATATAAACGCAAAACAAACGTTTGCTAAGCGCGTCGTTTTTTTTTTACATCACCAGAATTGCCTGGCCGTCGATCGATTCAGTCGAATGTTTTTGATTTGTCTCACCGGTCTCTGCTCCCTGTACGGCAGTGGTTCCCCCAAAGTCAGGGTCAGGGGGACCCCCCAGGGGTCCGTGAGGGAGTTCCTATGCTAAATGATAGTTTGGAACCAAATGGACCCTTTATCGGTCTGTAACTCTGAGAGCTGTGGAAATCTTCTCTTATGGGGGGTCCCTGGCATTATGCTTTCAAATGGCGGTCCGCGGGCTAATTAGTGTCACTTTGGGGGGGGGGTCACTTTTTGTCACAGTTTTGGAACCACTGCTGCATGCTCCCAAACGACCAACCCACCAAACAAACAAACAAATAAACAAAATGCTTTCTGTCCTTATACATCCTCTCTCTCTCGTTTGGCTTCTGAGTCTTATATGCACACACAGGGCTGTATTTTGCGTGTCTTAAGTACCAGGTCTTATTCCCTAACTTGAGTAAACTAAAGACCTGGAGGCGTGGTCAATGCCATTTGGCTATTCTGAGTGGCCAGCGAGCATTGACCACGCCTCCAGGTCTTTAGTTTACTCAAGTTAGGGAATAAGACCTGGTACTTAAGACACGCAAAATACAGCCCACAGTATCATTATGGTATTTCTTATAGTGGCACGTAGACAAGAAAAACATACCCACCCCAATGGGGGAAAACGAGTGTTAAATCGGCCCGTGTTTTAACCCATTTTGGGCTGGAAACCCATTTTGGTGTTATAGCATCGGGGGGGGGGGGGGGGGGTGAACACACAGCCCCCACCCCCCTCCCATCATCATCATGTGCTCGAGGGGAACCCAAAGCCCAGGCAGAGGCAGTTGATCTGCTCTTTAACCCATTCTGACCTGAGATCAGATTCATACGAGGTTTCCACTGGACACACACTGGTTTGATTAACCCATTCTGACCTGAGATCAGATTCTAAAAAAAATGTCTTCTACGTCAGTCGCTCTTCGATTTTCTTTCAAAAATAGCAGACCTCTACAAGCTCGTATATCGCGCCACTCGGTGGCGCGCTACGAGCTTGTAGAGGTCTGCTATTTTTCAATAGCTAAAGCACGACATGACGCTATTACACCAAAATGGGTTAAAACCCGCCCCCAAAATGGGTTAAATGTGGGAGGAGGTGTATATGCAGGTGGGCAGAGTGAGTGACCGGTCCGGGGGCCAAACTGCGGGAACAATGCAACCATTCACAGTGTGACATTCATGCCGGGGGGGGGGGGGATCAAGAGTGTCCGCCCGGAGCAACCCACCGGGGAAAGGGGGTTTGTTTGATTTTGTTTCCGCCACCACCACCACCACCACCACCACCACCACCACCACCACCACCACCACCACCACCACCACCACCACCCTGCTGCCCCCATTCACTCTTTCATTATCTGACGGCACAACAAACACTTTGCACCGGAGCTGTGCGCGCGGCGTCGGAGCCTCTCTTTTCAGTCCCCCCCCCCCCCCCCCCCCCCCACCCCCCACCCCCCAACAACAAAGGACAAACTGTTGATACAGCAGGCCTGGCTCGCTGCTGTGTGGAGAGGTGTGTGTGTGTGTGTGTGTGGCTTTACTAATTGAGCTATAACCCTCTAAGACCCAGCGTTGCTTTTTTAGCAACAATTTTATTTGAATTCATTACTATTTTTTTTTCTTTTTTTTTCTGTTCTGTTTTTCACCTAAACGTCATCAGTGATGTTCATCGCAATGCCATTTCAATGCCATTGGTCATGATATTTGCATATAAATACCCCCCCCCCCCCCCCACAGAGGCTGAAATTCACACAAAAAAAAAAGTCTGGACTCTTTGAATTTTTTTTAACCTAAAGACTTTTGACCTTTACCCTAATAAAAGTAGGTACAACTAGATAAAGTGCCAATCGGCACAGGTCTCCACCAGGATTCTTCCTCAGCCTAGTGGGAATATGCGTGCACAGTTTCATCGCAATCGGACGCTGCGTTGAGGAGTTGTGGCCATTTGCTACTCCTGAAAACTGTAGGAGCCAATCGTGGCCAATCAGGATGGAATATGAGAAATCAAACAAACCTGTCTTGATCACATGACTATGGAGATCATGTGTACCGATTTGCGTGAAATTTGGATAAAATCTGAAGGAGTAATAATAGAAAATGTGTTTTACATATGTCGGCCTCCTGGTGGCGCTATAAAGAGCAGATGTGAAAAATTCCAGACAAAGGTTTTTCCTTGGCCTCTAGGGAGTTGGCATACAAAGTTATCCACAGATCCGTGCAGTTAGAGGTAAAAACACTTTTCGGCCAGTTATAGCGCCACCTTGAGGCTGAGTTGAAATTGTTCATGTGTCATTTTGTCCTCGGCCTAGTGGGAATGTGGGTGCACAATTTCACGGAAATCACGCGATGTGTTCATGATTTACAGCATTTTGTTTGAAACTGAGCACTCCTGTGAATTTTGGAAGCCAATCTTAACCAATCAGGATGGAGTCTGAGAAATCTGAAAGACCGGTTTGGTTGAATGGCTCTAGAGAGACTGTGTACCAATTTGCGTGATGTTTGGACACAATCTGTAGGTGTACTGTGCAAAAACTTGTTTTGCACAAAGCGGCCTCCTGGTGGCGCTATAACAGGCCGTTCTGGAAAGTTTGAGGCAGAGGTTCATGGTTGGCATCCAGGGAGTGTGTGTGCAAAATTTGGCATCGACCGGGTTAACGGTGGCCGAGATTAGCTGCTCACGGACGGACGGACGGACACACGGACGGACGGACACACGGACACACGGACACACGGACGGACGGAGTGCAAAACATACTCTCCCCCATGCCTTCGGCTGGTGGAGACAATAATTGTAATATATGTGTAGTGCCCCTGAATAACTATATTCATTGTTTAAAACCTCTAGTCTTTGACCTTTGTTATTTTCTATAACTTTGTCAACTGTATTCCTTTGAAACTGGGAGGTTATTATTATTTTTCTATGAAGTTAAGATGTGTGTGTACTGTGCCTTTAAGAAGGGCGGAAACGGAAGTGAAGGAGAAGAGAGTGACACACGGAACGAGAGACACACAGAACCCCGAGAGGCACACACATTATTGACTTGTTGCGCTGCCTGCAGATATATAACGAGAAGGTTTGAAAACAGTGTGGTCGTTAAGCAGCTGGAGGACTGAAACACAGCAAGAGACCACCCGCAGCGCACGTGCACACGCACGCATGTGCATCGCGGTTGTACTGAAGGAGGACACGTAATCGCGGCTGTGTGAAGGAGGATCGCGGCTGTGTGAAGGAGGATTGTACCTGTGCGAAGGAGAATCGTGGGTGTGCGGAGGAGGACGTAATCGCGGGTGTGCGGAGGACCCGTGGGACCGCGGCTGTGTGGTTTTTCTATGGGATTCATTGGTTCATTATCGTGACATGCAGACAGACTGTGAGTAAGGACATAAACTGATCACTTTGGAATAATAAGAGCTCCAACATGCGCGCCAACGATGGTACCATGACTTTTAAGAACTAAAACCCCGGGGTATTTTGGTATTTGTTATTGTTTTATTTTCACACACATTTTGGAATTTACATGGTTGACTGTTGATTTATTCTTAATATTATTTGTTTTGGTGTATGAATAAACACACCAATATAGTTAAAGTACTGTGGTCTGTGAATTCATATTTTGGTCAATTCCCTAATTGTGTTCAGGGTGGGGGCTCAAGAGTAAATAGTAACCACGTGGAGGGCTACATATGTTTTTTTTGTGATCATTAGAATGTCTAGAACATGTTTTATTCATTATTGTGAAAGATATCCCCCAAATGTAAATTATTAATTTATTATATTATTATATCATTATTATAAATTTTTCATCAAACTTTTTTTTTTTTTTTTTTTTTTAACATATTTTTTTAGTCTTAGTCCTAGTAGTACAAAGTAGTAGTAAGGTTGAAATCTATTTTTTTGCAAGTAGAAATTAATGCGTGTGTTAGAGGGTTAAAGGGTCTTGTTTGTGTTTGTATTCAAACCAAGCTACCCCCCCCATCTAAAGGCAATGAGGCAGTCGTCTGACTGACTGACTGACTGACTGGCTGGCTGACTGACTGACTGACTGACTGACTGACTGGCTGGCTGGCTGGCTGGCTGACTGACTGACTGACTGACTGACTCAAGCCAGGATTCCAAAAGGAATGGCTCATTCAGGTATTGTGTGACTTTGCTGGCTTTTAGGTATATAATGGTGTCGTTCACTGGAATGACGTCGCATTGAGAGGGAGTTTCACAGATACTGGACGAGCCGCCGCTCGTATAGCGTAGCGTAGCGCGATGTCGTGCCAGTGTGTTTGTTGTTAACCCTCATGCGGGGCGACACCCTTGACCACACACACACACACACACACACACACACACACACACACACACACACCTGTAACCTGAGACGCCTTGTTGCCGTTCAACTGCTCTCGGGCCGCGAGGAGAGAGTGTCTCATTGACAAAGAGAGGACACGTATCCATATTTTATTCATGTTTTGTTCGTCCCAGACTATATTGTCCGTTCATAGCCACCCCGGCAGGGAATCATTAGTCAGCAGTACTTTAACCTCCCCCTCCTCCGTGCCTCCGTGCGCACGTAGCCGCCGGCGCGGAGTGCTCCCGCCGTGCAGGTCGATTGAAGGCCGCCGCGGCCGCACGTCCGTCCCGTCTGCCGCGACTTCGCCCCCGGTGGATGCGTTGTGACATGTGTCTCCCTGTGAGGCGTGGGGGCGTGAGCGTGCATCTCTGCTGGAGGTTTTGCCTTCAGTTCAGTTCTCTAAGTAAGTAAGCCTTGCCGAGCCATGAGGCCCATAGGGGGCAGGAGCCTATCTCCTGTTTCTGTAGCCATGAGGCCCATAGGGGGCAGGAGCCTATCTCCTGTTTCTGTAGCCATGAGGCCCATAGGGGGCAGGAGCCTATCTCCTGTTTCTGTAGCGTGAGGCAGCTCGATGTACAAGTACACCCCCTGGACATGACGCTAGTACAGTATGTCGCAGGGAGCAGGGAGGCACTGGGTCCCATTTTTACAGTCTTTGGTATGACCCGGCCGGGGATCGAACCCCCGACCTCCCAGTCTCAGGGCGGACACTCTAACCACAAGGCCACTGAGCTGGCCACTTCAGTTCTCTACTTGAAGATAATTTGTTATAGATTGTGCACTTCATGCTCGAAAGGGTCAACTTTGAATACCGGCTGTTAAATCCCTAAAGTCTCATTTCCTCCAGGCGTCTCCTGTTTGCATCGAGAGGAGGTCAGGAGAAGTCCCGTGCTTTAATGCCAAGGCTTTAATTACCAGATCTTAATGACGGGGACCTTTTCAGTTAGTTCCCTGGCATCAGATGATTGCAGAATTTCCAAAAAGGGAGTCGGATTGCCTCGTTTGCCCGGCCGCTGACCTCCATCCGCAGCCCCATTGAACCCGTCTGTCTGAAATCTGAACGCTGTGTAAATTGTCCAGTCGGTGGCATTACACAGTCGCGTTGTTGACTTTGGCATCGAGTACAATTTATAATTTCCACATCAAAGACATGACCGGGTGAACCGAACCCAGCTGTGATGGCAGTGTGACGGAACAACTTGCAGCCCAGTGTGTAAATAGTATTTCATAAGGTTTCTGATCAACAACGTGGACCCGACCTTTTTGTTTGTCCTCGTTAGCGATGGGAGATTGATCGGCAAACACATCGTTCGGTATCCGCTGATTCTAGTTTTTTTTCTTTTTTATTCATTCAGAATGGACCACATTATAGCGGTAATTGGCCATACGGCAATTAATTATATCGGATATCGATCATATCGTGCAAAACGTCTTATTATCGGCACATCCCTATATAGTTTCTTGTAGTGAGATTTGTAGTGATCAATAATATTATCTTTGAGGAAAAAAATGTGTCATTTTCAGGTGAGATGTGTTTAAAATCATGCACCCGTGCTTTGTTGAACAAAATGTTAACCCATTCTGAACGGGCACCCATTTTGGTGTCGGCATCATGTTATGCTTTAGCTATTTAAAAATAGCAGATCTACAAGCTCATATCGCGCCACCGAGTGGCGCGATACGAGCTTGTAGGTCTGCTATTTTTTGAAAAATCGAAGAACGACTGACATTTTTTAGAATCTGATCTCAGGTCAGAATGGGTTCATCAGGACCAGTGTGTGTCCGGCGGAAACCTCGTATGAATCTGATCTCAGGTCAGAATGGGTTAATTTAATTCAGAAATACCTCAAGGGCGCCGTGGGTTTGACGCTTTGTGTTTCAAACTTCCAACTTGACTATTGGCATTGGAGAGAGGTGAGGTCGTTTGAGGCGTGTTCAGACATTGAACTTTAGGCCCCTTTTTGCACTGATGTTTGAATTCGGTCTCGGAGAAACGAGCGACCAGGTCTATGGAAACAAGCCCAAAAGAAGCCACTACTAGGCTATTTGTAAATGGCAGATCACAAGCTTGTAGATCTGCTATTTTCCTAAAACTAAATCTTGGAATAAAAGTGACAAATGTTGGAATATTCTTTGTATGGAGGTCCAGCTGGCACATATTTTATAGATGTACAACATTTGGACAAATACGTTAATCTGGGGATCCTTGACATGGAAATGTGTGAGAATCGATGGTTTTAAACGACATTAGGAAACCAGCCTGAATAAGCAAATTCTACTCTTCAGAAACAAGCCCCCAAAAAAACTGCAATCCACAACTACAAATATTATTTGGTAACACTTTACAATAACGACCTGTTATAAAGCATTTATAAACATTTATAAGCAGTTTGTAGATGAGTAATAATCATGAACAGACTGTTTGTTGACATCCGTAAATGTTTACCTAAACATTTATAACTATGTGAATAGTTTACTACTTACTAATACCTTACTAATAACATATAAATGATGTTTAAACATAGTTATACATGTTTAGGTAAACATTTACGGATTGTTCATGATTATTACTCATCTACAAATGATTATAAATGTTTATAAATGCTTTATAACAGGTCGTTATTGTAAAGTGTTACCTATTATTTGTATAGGAACTTTACAGAAAAAGAACCCCAAAGTCTCTTATAATAAGCCGACATGGCAACACTGCCTCCGCTTTCCTCCGGGATTATGGTGAATGGTGTGTTGAGACTTGTTTGACCCCGGAGCGGAGAGGACAGGAGGGTGAGCTGCATACTACTGGCTCTGGATCAGTGGCAGAGTGGACTTCTTCACTTATGGCATGACTACAAGCCTTGGCGCGCGCGCACGCACTCACTCACTCGCATTTTAACCCATTCTGACCTGAGATCAGATTCATACGAGGTTTCCGCCGGACACACACTGGTCTGACTAATTGTTCCCTTACTGGGAACAATAACGTTGTTTGGAGTTATAGAGGGCAATGCGTACTCTGGTATAATATACCAGAGTACGCATTGCCCTCAGCCGTCAGTATGTTGTCTCCATATATTATATGGAGACAACATACTGACGGCTCAATTATCCCTCAGGAAATTATCCCATTTTGACCTGAGATCAGATTCTAAAAAATGTCGTCTACATCCAGTTGACAGTTTTCTGAAAAAGCTATGTTTCCGTCAGTCGATTTTTCAAAAATAGCAGACCTACAAGCTCGTATCGCGCCACTCGGTGGCGCGATATGAGCTTGTAGATCTGCTATTTTTAAATAGCTAAAGCATGACATGATGCTGACACCAAAATGGGTCCCCGTTCAGAATGGGTTAATCATTTATTTATGTCCACATACAGAGATAGAATACAAGGACACAAATATTTACAAGGTGCTGTACACAATGCAATCGGCAAATCCCCGGACAAAGTACCCACATACACCCGTTCAGGGGTACAAGTCACAGCGTCTTCGCTCTATTTGGCGGCTAACGATAGTAAAAAGAGATTGCACAGAATTTTGCAAAAGCCGTTTATAGCTGCTTTTTTTTGGCATCCCAAGTTGTTGGAAGCCTTAGATTGCACCTATAGCCTAGGTCTGGAGGAGCGGCTGGTATTGAATGACTTTGGCCATAAAGGCTAGAATCAAAGATGCAGGCCACTACAAGAATGAAAACTGGTCTATTCTCTTCATTGACAACAACATATAGTGTTGGCAGACACACACACACACGCACGCGCGCACACACGCGCGCGCGCGCACGCACGCGGACGCTGGGGGAATAGCCTAGCTCGGATAACGTGAGGCAAATCAGTGATGGTGTACGTTGCTTAATGTAAGTCGCTCTGGATTAAGAGCGTCTGCTAAATGCCTAAATTGTAAATTGTACGTGCCACTACGTTTCAGAGGTGGACAAACTGCTGCTCACCTCCTGTTGAATCACAAGCTGAACAGCGTGGGTTTAATTAGCTCCATATTGATGTGTCTTGTTAGGACCTGTCTGACTGTGGAAGGGTTATTCCAGGTTGGCGGATATATAGTTCAACAACCCGCGGTGTACATGATGCAGTATATCCAGCGTCGCAGTCCCAACCCCCCTTTCATGACGACGCCAGGCCCAGGAAATGATTCCCAATGCATTTTTTTCCCCATAGACATTTCAAAAGGTATTTATTTAGCCCCATTTTGGGGCGGGAACCCCTTTTGCTGTTAGCATTATGTTATGCTTTAGCTATTGAAAAATGGCAGATCTACAAGCTCGTAGCGCGCCACTCTGCTATTTTTGAAAAATCGACTGACAAACATAGCTTTTTCAGAAAACTGTTAAAGACGGTTACGCTGCGGACAAAGCCAACTCGAGTCGTGACAACTCATGACAACAAACAATATTTTGGACCAAACGAATAATTACAAAGAAGAAAAACAACAAAAAAAGTGTTGTAACCTGCCGTATTTTTTTCTTATTTCTAATTATTTGTTCGGCCCAAACAATTGTGTTGTCATGATTTGTCACGACAACAGTTGGCTTTGTCCCGCGGCGTAAACGTCTTTAAATAAATACTTTTTGAAATGTCTATGAGGAAAATGAACGGAGAATCATTTCCTTGGCCCTGGTTGGGGGCTGCGACGCTCTATACAGACCTAGTATAGATGGCTAGAGATTGACAAGGAGTAAGTGTTTGTAAAGCAGGAGAATATATCTTTGTAAACCACCTTGCATGCAACAGGTTTCTGTTGCATGCTGGTTGCATGCAGGTTTCTGTAGGTTGCATGCAGGTTTCTGTAGCGCGCCACCGAGTGGCGCGCTACGAGCTTGTAGGTCTGCTATTTTTGAAAAATCGAAGAACGACTGACATTTTTAGAATCTGATCTCAGGTCAGAATGGGTTCATCAGACCAGTGCGTGTCCAGCGGAAACCTCGTATGAATCTGATCTCAGGTCAGAATGGGTTAAGAATGGATTTTCTTGTCAGTCCTTTTGTTGGCATTCTATCGTAGGCATTAATGCTCAGATTATTACAATGTGAATATCTGATTTAATGCTGCAAAGAAAGGTGCCAAATTCTTTATCCAGGAGAACCCGGGAGAGATTCCCTTGCTTTATTCCACCAACTCACAGATTGAACGTTGGCAAGAGAGTACCATGGCTTCCTATTGTCATAATAATAAAACTTTATTTGTATAGCACCTTTCATGACATGAAATGCAGCTCAAAGTGCTTTACAGAACAATGGAGAATAAAAGAAAAGCAAGGCAACGACAAAAAACAAGCAGTAATGCAATACAGTGAGGACATGAATAACAAAAAATAAAAATAAAAGATCAATTAAAAGCAATGTTGTAGAAGTGGGTCTTGAGCTGAGCTTTAAAAATGTCTACAGAGGCTGCCTGACGAAGGCACAGAGGGAGCTTGTTCCATGCCGACGGCCCGTAGAAGCAAAAAGCTGCTTCCCCGTATTTTTTAGTTGCCATTTTTTTTTTAGGCAAAGCGAGCAGGCCAGCAGTGGAAGACCTTATGATCTGACAGCTGTCGACTGTTTACCATAGTACATGTTTCACGTGTGCGTGTGGCGTGCGCGTGTGCGCGTGGCGTGTGCACGTGACAAACAAACACATTAAAGGTCCTTGCAGTCCTTGCTGAGTCTGAGTGCGTTTAGTTTCTTTACGCTAAAAATACAAGCTCGTATCGCGCCACTCGGTGGCGCGATATGAGCTTGTAGATCTGCTATTTTTTTCAATAGCTAAAGCATAACATGATGCCGACACCAAAATGGGTGCCCACTGCCCAGAATGGGTTAAATTGTCTTTCTGCTCCTTGGAAGGAACTGCTATAATACATGGGCACCCGGCACGTGCTACAGTATACTTTACGTGGTTTTTTTTAAACGTTTGTTCAGTTCACAGTAGGCTGACCTTAGTAGACCTTTTTGTCTTTTGCTGTCTTCTCAGTATAGCGTGGGGGTTTGGGAGGTTGTTGGAGGGTTTTGGTCCAATTAAAGACTGTGTATTTCGGGGTGAATTTGTGGCCATCGCCCCGGTGCCAGAGGGCGGTCTCCAGTCAGCTACAGAGAGCCGGCATTAGTATGGACGGATGAAAGCCAGAGGAAGAGAGAGAGAGAGAGAGGGGTTAGCACCCGGAGATGACGCTCACAGGCGTGGCGCAGGCAGCTGTGTGTCTGGAGGGAGCTGGGTTTGTATAAATACGGTGTGCGAGTGTCTTAAGCCATTCTGACCTGGGATCAGATTCATACGAGGTTTTCCGCTGGACACACACACTGGTCTGATGAACCCATTCTGACCTGAGATCAGATTCATACGAGGTTTTCCGCTGGACACACACACACTGGTCTGATGAACCCATTCTGACCTGGGATCAGATTCATACGAGGTTTCCGCTGGACACACACACACTGGTCTGATGAACCCATTCTGACCTGAGATCAGATTCATACGAGGTTTCCGCTGGACACACGCACACTGGTCTGATGAACCCATTCTGACCTGAGATCAGATTCATACGAGGTTTCCACTGGACACACACACACTGGTCTGATGAACCCATTCTGACCTGAGATCAGATTAAAAAAAAATGTCAGTCGTTCTTCGATTTTTCCAAAAATAGCAGACCTACAAGCTCGTAGCGCGCCACTCGGTGGCGCGCTATGAGCTTGTAGATCTGCTATTTTTCAATAGCTAAAGCACGACATGATGCTGACACCAAAATGGGTTCCCGTTCAGAATGGGTTAAAGCCTCGGTTAACACAGATCATGCTTTTCAAAGCGTGGTTTAGTTAACTTTGTTCCCGGAGTCTCGATGGTGCAGAATTTTACAGGAAATACAACACTCCAGGCTCCAGGCTTTTGGAGCACTCACACCGCAAGTCTCGTGCTGTTGCCAAGATCACGGCCTCCGTCGGTGTTGCCATGTCTGCTTATTATGAGCGAATTTGGGCTTGTTTTTCGGCAGCGGTGCTTATAAAAATAGGTGGTTGGGCAGGGCTGACTTGGCTCGTTTCTAAAAGTGCAGTTGCTTATTTTTGGCCTTTCTTCCTGAATGTTGTTCAAACCAGTGGTTCTCAAACATTGTCATGCCAATTTTGTGCCGTTTGTGAAGTCACAAACGGCTACTGTAGCCCAGCTTGAAGCGGGCTTATAGTCATGTCTTATGTAACACATTTATGACTGTGTTCTTCGCATACGGTTCATAATTAATTTACTGTTCACTTACTAGCTAATGTTCTTTCCGTTGACTATAGATTACAGTAAGAGGGCTCTACTTTATTGAAGCACCATGTTCTCTATACGTGCTCGGCACAGGAGGGCAGCCATATTTATCCCATTCTGACCTGAGATCAGATTCATACGAGGTTTCCACTGGACACACACTGGTCTGACGAACCCATTCTGACCTGAGATCAGATTCTAAAAATGTCAGTCGTTCTTCGATTTTTCAAAAAAATAGCAGACCTACAAGCTCGTATCGCGCCACTCGGTGGCGCGATATGAGCTTGTAGATCTGCTATTTTTCAATAGCTAAAGCACGACATGATGCCAACACCAAAATGGGTGCCCGGTCAGAATGGGTTATTTACCACCCTGAGAAGTTCTATATACGCCCGTGACCTCGGTCCCGGGCGGACCCCCCGTCCGACACTATACCATTAACCGAGCATGGGTTCAGTCAGGGCCACATTTTTAGACCATTAAAAACATTCTCCCATCGTTCACTTGACTTAGAGTGGCTTGGGCATGCAGGAGGAGGGGAAAAAAGTGCATTTTCCTCAAGACTATTTGCCGCTGAGCCAAATGACAGAGTTTCCACCACTTTCCACAAGAAGTAAATGCCTCCTTGAAACTCTAGGACTGCATTTAGTGGGGGGGTGGGGGGGGAATGAATGATGGCCAAATATACACAATGGGGGGGGTGGGGTGGGGGGGGGGGGGTTGCTGGTTTCTCTTCTAGAGCTACTGTAGTTCATAGTAAGACTGACATTAATTTATACAATATGTATGAATATGTTATAGAGTTGAAAGTGTGAGAGAGATCTTCCCCCACTAAACTTGACGCTTAGAACTACATAGGCCTATAGGGGAAACACCTCCCATAAGGTCACAACTTGTAGATCAGCTATACTGTCGATAAAATAGGGCAATCGATTACTTTATAAACATGAAAAGATGAATTAGGGCGATACCAGGTGTCTGCCAGGCGAGGTGATGATGTCGGAGATGCTAGCAATACAGGCTAACACTACAGTAAAACCTCATTAATATTTAATTCCTATGACCGTAGATGGGGGAAAACGCCAAAGGTCAAATGGCCTTTTGCCCCTAAAATGATGAAATTCCAGGCCTGTTGTACACTGTTGAATCAATACGTCTGACTCTGAACTTGAACAACCTTAACCCATTCTGACCGGGCACCCATTTTGGTGTCAGCATCATGTTATGCTTTAGCTATTTAAAAATAGCAGATCTACAAGCTCATATCGCGCCACTGAGTGGCGCGATACGAGCTTGTAGGTCTGCTATTTTTTGAAAAATCGAAGAACGACTGACATTTTTAGAATCTGATCTCAGGTCAGAATGGGTTCATCAGACCAGTGTGTGTCCGGCAGAAACCTCGTATGAATCTGATCTCAGGTCAGAATGGGTTAAAACAAAATGTGAAAAATAAACCAGTTCCAGTGTGTCTTGACTCCTGGGTCCAAACCCAAGGAGCAGTATCTCTAATAATATAAATAATAATGAGACTGCATTTTTGTACAGAATGTTTTATTTTAGTTGGTTATGAGGACAATGTCCTTGCATCCCAATAAAAATCACATTGGCACTGACTGTTTATTACATCCTGTTATTTAACCCATTCTGAACGGGCACCCATTTTGGTGTTGGCATCATGTTATGCTTCAGCTATTGAAAAATAGCAGATCTACAAGCTCATATCGCGCCACCGAGTGGCGCGATACGAGCTTGTAGGTCTGCTATTTTTGAAAAATCGAAGACATTTTTAGAATCTGATCTCAGGTCAGAATGGGTTAATAATGAAACTGTCAGGATGTAATAGACATTTTTTTTAATCTGATCTCAGGTCAGAATGGGTTATAGACGGCGGCAAAGAGCTTTGGAGAAGACACTGAATGAACATCCAATATAATCATACGCACTTACCAAAACAAATTGCTTTTCTTAGAACTGAAGGGGAGAAAAAAAAATCAAATCCTAAAAAATAAGTGGCAGTCGGTATAGTGCTATCACCTCACAAGGTCCTGGGTTCGATTCCCGCTGGGGACGCTGTGGGCGTGTTCTCTCCTCCGCGTCATCAGTGCCCATAGCCTGGGTGGGGTTGGCGAAAGGGCCTTTCTGTGTGGAGTTTGCATGTTCTCCCCGTGTCCCCTAGGGTAGGTATACCCTCACAAAATAATCTCGTGGTTAATCCTTGTTTCTATACTGCTTCCACCCCCCCCCCCCCCCCCCCCCCCCCCCACCCCCCCCATCTGAAAATGTTTTGGTCCAGGGAGAGGCCAGAAACACTTTGAAGATATTTCGAAAATATGTTCAAAAATAGCAGGTGTACGAGCTCAGAGCGCGGCACAAAGTTACGTGGCGTGATCTTGTATATCTGCTGTTTATTGAGAACCACTGACTGTGAGTTTTTCTGAAAAACGTAATGTTGCTTTGCATACGGCTAATCTAATCTAAAGTGACACGGATGCTTTTGCCGTTTTTCAATGTGTTCAACCCTTAGCTGACCGGGGTGACGTCGGCGGCGCGTTTCGAGCTTGGCTATTTTTGCAGAATTGGGACGGCTCGGGTTCATTTGGTTAAGCTGGCATTTGCTGAGGTCTTCGAGTGCAGACTTAAGGGAGAGCATCGGTTCGATGTTTGTTTGGGATCCAGAAATGACAAATCCGCACAAAGAACCATGCCATGTGTCGGAAAATCTCCGACGGGTGGCCTCAATAGCCGTGACGAGAAGAATTTGGCTATGATCCGTTTTTGGACCCCTTTTACCCCATACATAGACACTCTGGCAGCCATAAATCATGCTCTCATCCTAAAAAGCCATCTCTCCCAGGAGAGCGCATGGCTTCTCTTCTTATACGTTATTTTACTGTCTGTGACGGACAGTGCAGCCTCCACTTCCCATCCACGTCCGTCCGTCTCATTTGCCCATTTCACATAGTCGTCGGCAGCATTCCTGACAGCCTGTGGACATTTTAGGGCATCTTGTGTTGACATGTGGGTGTCCATTCCTCCCGCGTCTGCAGCTTCTTTGACAGTGGAGATCTGCTGCTCAAATAACCCACGTTGGGCGCGAACCCCTTTTGGTGTTAGCATTATGCTATGCTTTAGCTATTGAAAAATAGCAGATCTACAAGCTCATAGCGCGCCACCGAGTGGCGCGCTACGAGCTTGTAGGTCTGCTATTTTTGAAAAATCGACTGACGGAAACACGGCTTTTTCAGAAAACTGTCAACTGGATGTAGACGACATTTTTATAGAATCTGATCTCGGGTCAAAATGGGATAATTTCCTGAGGGATAATTGAGCCGTCAGTATGTTGTCTCCATATATACCAGAGAGTACGCATTGCCCTCTATAACTCCAAACAACGTTATTATTCCCAGTAAGGGAGCAATTAGTGCCGAGAGGCTTGTATAGCAGAAGAACACGGTAATGTGCGACGGCAACAACATGGCAAACGGATACGGAGCTAATTAATGTGGAATAAAATTATCTTGATCCACATGAAGCCACGTGTACTATGTGTCCCCATTCTGGGCACGTCACAATAGGTTGAACATTCGTGTTGTGAGCTTGTGTAAGATTGGCAAGAGATTTAGTGTAGAGGGGAAAACATTTGGTGGCCAAGGATAGACGTCTGGGGGGGTCCCTGTGGCAATGAAGTACAGTAGGGTTTAACCCATTCTGACCTGAGATCAGATTCTAAAAGTGTCTTCGATTTTTCAAAAATAGCAGACCTACGAGCTCGTATCGCGCCACTCGGTGGCGCGATATGAGCTTGTAGGTCTGCTATTTTTAAATAGCTAAAGCGCGACACGATGCTAACACCAAAATGGGTGCCCGGTCAGAATGGTTTAAGTGGTTAAAGGGCCACTTTTGCAACCAGAGCTTATTTTAGTTTTATGTGTGTAATATGTTTTTTTTATATATATTTTAGTCGTGAAATGAAAATGTGGTCTCGCTTCCTTCCTGGACTACAAAGTCACACCTCGATGCAGCCTCCCCCCCCCCCCCCCTCTCCACAAGCAGGGGAAGTGCACTAAAGCATTATGGTCATTGTAGGAATTCAGCAATCCAGTCAAACCCTGCAGTCAAACACACAGACTTCGTTATTCTTCTGGCCATATAGGGTGCACGTTTCACATTGTGCTACTGTGTTAAAAAAGGAAACTTAAGTAAAAAGAAAACATACAGAGTATTTAAAGGGATTGTGACATAAAAAAAAAGGTTTTGGATTTTTTTTTTAGGTTTTCTAATCTCAATTGCACCCAAAAAACATGAACTTTTAACATTCAGTAGATTTTCTGTGATCTGGGGTTTTCTGGCTCAAACAGGTGCTCTGATTTGCCGGCAGTAAGTGACATCACTTACTGCAAATCCCATATATGTCAATGGGATTTGCCAGCAGATGTCACTGTTTCACTGTGTTGCCTGTTTTCATTGTAGCTCAAAAGGCCCCCAAAAAAAACCCAAAGAAAACTTCAGACCACAGAAAATCCACTGAATGTTCAAAGTTCAGGTTTTTTGGGTGTAATTGAGGTCATAAAACCTAAAAGAAAAAAGAAAAAGAAAAATAAATGAAAATGAATGTCATAAAACCTTTAAAAGTTATAGTGCCCAAAGGGCTTAACGATTTAGGTTAGAATGTCAGTTTACAAGCAGGTGAAATATAACGACGCCGCCCCCGATGTGCAGCAGGGCCAGTTCACCTGTAACAACATGTCCAGGAGAAGATGAAACGCTCGTGGCTTTCCGGTGGATTTGTTGGCTACACAGAGGGAGGGAATTCTCTATTTGTTTGTCAAGTCTGATAATCATTGCAACAGATTTTGTCAATACTGTTCAGACCGTTTCTATATATCTCTTACTGTGAGGCTGTGAACCCAGTGAGATGAATTGAACAAGGTGGACCCTCTTGCAGACGAGTGTAATATGCTTAATTGGGTCGTCCACTCACAGTTAAGGGTCTTTGTGTTGAGTTTGTGCTGGAAATGTACTGTACTTCTGCAAACTGTTAATAGATATTTCAATCAATCAATCAATCAATCAATAAAAGAAAAGCTCAGAAGGCTTAACCCATTCTGAACGGGAACCCATTTTGGTGTCGGAATCATGTTATGCTTTAGCTATTGAAAAATAGCAGATCTACAAGCTCATAGCGCGCCACTCGGTGGCGCGCTATGAGCTTGTAGGTCTGCTATTTTTTGAAAAACCGAAGAACAACTGACATTTTTTAGAATCTGATCTCAGGTCAGAATGGGTTCATCAGACCAGTGTGTGTCCATTAGTGGAAACCTCGTATGAATCTGATCTCAGGTCAGAATGGTGTTAATAAAAGATTGATGATGACGGACCGGATGGAGGATGACTGCAAGGAAAATGCACGTATTGCAGACGGTCGGTCAATTCTCTGTTATGTCTTTGAAGCCTCTGGAACAGAAGGCCGTGAAAGGAAATGCACTGTACATCAAAGCCAGTCTGTTGTAGACGGTTAACCCATTCTGACCTGAGATCAGATTCATACGAGGTTTCCACTGGGACACACACTGGTCTGATTAACCCATTCTGACCTGAGATCAGATTCTAAAAATGTCAGTCGCTCTTCGATTTTTCAAAAATAGCAGACCTACAAGCTCGTATCGCGCCACTCGGTGGCGCGATTATGAGCTTGTAGATCTGCTATTTTTAAATAGCTAAAGCATAACGTAATGCTAACACCAAAATGGGTTCCCGTATAGAATGGGTTAATCAAACTAATCCTATTTAATCACTCCCTATTTTAGTCATGTCCGTTTATAGGTGAATTGTTTCAAAACACGCAAGTCCATGTCATATAGAGATGGTGAAAATAGTAGGTCTGCAATCTCACAACATTGTGAGTCTTTCCAGATGATCAAAATATTTATGTTCTCTTGTCTCGCCATCACGACATCAAACCTTCGCCTCGATTACCGAACGATTATTTTCAAAATGGTGAAGATGGCAGATCTACAAGTCCACAATGCGACACATTGACCCCCTTTCCACCGGTTGGTTCCCAATGGGAACCAGTTCAGTTCTTTTTTTCTCTTAGTCCATGAGCCAGAGCTCCAACATTGGTGGGGAAAACTAGACATATATTAAATTGTTTATATCAATACAAGTAAATTAATACATGATAACGCTTCCACAGTAGTAGCTTTTTCATGTTTTCGATTATTCTTCATATTTTATAATGACTCATTTGCATATTTAACCCATTCTGACCTGAGATCAGATTCTGAAAATGTCTGTTTGAAAATGACAGTTTTCTTGTCAGTCGTTCTTCGATTTTTCAAAAATAGCAGACCTACAAGCTCGTAGCGCGCTATGAGCTTGTAGATCTGCTATTTTTCAATGGCTAAAGCATAACATAATGCTAACGCCAAAAGGGGTTCCCGCCCAAAATGGGTTAAAAATGTAAAATTTGTAATACAATAAATCATTGTTTTTAACGTTCCAATTTTGGAGCTCTGGCTCATGGACTAAAAACCAAAAAGAACTGAACCGGTTCCCATTGGGAACCAACCGGTGGAAAAGGGGCCATTGTGAGTTTGTAGAATGGTTTATATTCCGCTGTTTTTGTACGCCATGATTTAGGTAATTATATGTAATCAAAAAAAAAGAAATTGTCGATTGCAGGATAAGAAATTCAAAATGATTTAATTGCCCACTCTCACTCTCTATTTTGAGTGGTACCAGACAGCACAAGATTGAGGACATGCATGCACACGACTGCGACGTAGGGGTGCATGTGTGCAATGAACTAATTGATTTCATCAATTATAAAATCACCTCATGAAAATAATCTCTTCACCCATTCTGACCGGGCACCCATTTTGGTGTCGGCATCATGTTATGCTTTAGCTATTGAAAAATAGCAGATCTACAAGCTCATATCGCGCCACCGAGTGGCGCGATACGAGCTTGTAGGTCTGCTATTTTTTGAAAGATCGAAGAACGACTGACATTTTTAGAATCTGATCTCAGGTCAGAATGGGTTAATCAGACCAGTGTGTGTCCAGTGGAAACCTCGTATGAATCTGATCTCAGGTCAGAATGGGTTAATGATTGATCTCCATGTTGGGGATCTTGCTTCTGTATCATTCGATGAATCAACAAAGCAACGGAACAATCGATACGAAGATAATCGGTATAGGCCTACAGTAGTGCACGTCTGTGGTCTCTCTAAGCTTAACCCATTCTGACCTGAGATCAGATTCATACGAGGTTTCCACTGGACACACACTGGTCTGATTAAACCCATTCTAACCCGAGATCAGATTTAAAAAATGTCAGTCGTTTTTCGATTTTTCAAAAATAGCAGACCTACAAGCTCGTATCGCGCCACTCGGTGGCGCGATATGAGCTTGTAGATCTGCTATTTTTCAATAGCTAAAGCGCGACATGATGCCGACACCAAAATGGGTGCCCGGTCAGAATGGGTTAAAGTTAACCCATTTTGGGGCGGGAACACCCTTTTGGTGTTAGCATTATGCTATGCTTTAGCTATTGGAAAAATATCAGATATCTGCTATTTTTGAAAAATCAAAGAACCACCGACATAGAAACATAGCTTTATCAGAAAACTTGTCAGGATGTAGAAGACATTTTTTTTAGAATCTGATCTCAGGTCAGAATGGGTTAAGAAGGTATACCTTTTTATCTGCCTGGGGTAATGCGTCCTCTGCATGATTTCCCCCATCCTTTACTACTTGGGAGCAGTGAGCAGCCACGGCACCCAGGGACCAGTTCCACTTCTAATGACAGTACCTTGGTCAAGGGCAGTGGCACGTGTACTCTGTAGTGCATGTGTACCAAAACATGTGTAGGAAAGTGAAGTAACTGTAGCCTGGCTAAAGCCAGACCGAATCAGCCGTTGTGATTTGAGTCTGGCTTATTAGCCGGGCTAGAGTAACTTGGGTAAACCCGGCAAACATTGCATTGCATTGCACGCACACACACACACTGCCTCTTGATCCTCTTGAGAGAGATGTGGGGGTGGGGAGGCGGGGGTGGAACACACACACACACACACACACACACACACACACACACACACACACACACACACACACACACACACACACACACACACACACAAGCAAAGGTTCTCGGGATCGGGACTCGAACCTGCTACGCACTGGTGGACTATAAGCCTGTATAGGTGCCCAGACGGCTATGATGCCGGCCGCCCGGGCCTTGACACTTTATCTCTTATCATATTACCCGGGTGCTCTTTCAAGCACACATGCACGCGCTTTGCGCGCACCATATTGTCCCAATAAAAATGACCACTCCAAAAGGAATGTCCACCCATGGTTGACATTGCTATCGCTATCGTCCAGTGTAAATACAGCTTTATTCTATACTCCTGTCTGGAGCTTCTATATAGGCCCCTCTTCCCCAATAACTCGAAAATCTCTCCTCTCCTTGACCTGATCTCAGTGCTCTGGCAGCTAGCTGTCTGATCCCCAGCTGGCTGTTGATGTCAGCTTTTGAGCGGTTAAAAAAAAGAAAAAACGCACACTTTGGCACAATTTCTGTATGCCATGCCATTTCTCACACCCTTTCTATTCTCTGAAGCACGTCTCCCAGTCTTGACATTCGTCGGTCAGAGTCTGTTGCCTCGCCCAGGCATGTGTCGTGGAAATTAAGAGATAAACATTTAATAATAGTCTTAAGTATCTCTATCTGTCACACACCCCTGTAGTGCTGGTTTGGTCCCGTTTGTTTTACGATGTTACATCCCATTTTGCTGAATGTCTTGAAGCTATGTTGAGGGTTTGGTCGTTGTGGGAGTGAGCTATAAAATCTGTCGCCTTTTTGTAACTCGGGGAGTCAGACTTGGGATTCCAACATGACAGGTCATGTAAGTTTGTCTCCTTACTCGAGTAAAGTCCTTATACTCCATAACTCTGAATTCTTGTGTTGCCTCATTATCATGTCCTTTTTGAGCATGTGTCCACAGACTGCCTTTACACCAGGGGGGCAGTCAGACAGATATTTTGTGAAGCCTGAAACTCCTGAAAGTTCATATAATGGCCTGTTGTGGCGCTGTCACTGGACCCAGAAAAACCCATAGCCCCATAGAAGTCCATATATTTGGGCCCAACTTCACCTAGACTGTATTACCTTAATAAACATGGTCATGAATACTTTCTGCTTCCAGTCACTAGTTTAAAGTCTCATTTCTAATGTCATAATATTCTTTTTGGAAAATTATGGTCCCATTTGTAAAATAAATGTCCATAAAGTCGCGTATGCTCTGAGGGGCGTGGCTACCGTTACAGTCTATGATCGGGAGTCCCCACCCACTCGAGTCAAAATAAAAACCAACGGAGAAGAAGGGGGGGAAGTCCCGCCTCGTTGTCTGGGCAGCCAATGGCCAGCTGGGCCCAAACGGAGCCAGCCAATGGCCAGCTGGGCCCAAACGGATCTAGAAAGATGGCGACTTACAGTGCAGGAATAACAGGCTTCATTTTACGTCCATGTTAGACCCGGGGAACGCTTTGTCCATATTTTTTACAGTCTATGCTTTACACATGCAAAACAAAACAAAGCGTGATGTTCACAATGTTGAGCAGGTGTGCTTCCTTTTCTTTTCCTTTGAGTAATTTCTGTGAATTGTAAGCAGTGATTATCAACAAAAAATAATAAAATATATAATTTCTGCAACCCCCAGTTTGACATTCATCAGTCCACATGAGACAGACAATTGTATATGATTCGCTTTATCTCTGGGACGCCAAGCAGTATTCATTTAAATATGAGATTGTACAAATGGACCCAAACTTGGTGTCCATAGTACTTATACTTTTAAAGTGTCTCACGATCCGCGCACCGAGCTCCACGGGATCGTCTACGATTGGTGACGCCAAAGAGAATTGATTGTTTACTACTATAGGTGTTTCTGATCTGTTGTTACCGCAGATATTATCCCATTCTGACCTGAGATCAGATTCATACGAGTTTTCCACTGGACACACACTGGTCTGATGAACCCATTCTGACCTGAGATCAGATTCTAAAAATGTCAGTCGTTCTTCGATTTTTCAAAAAATAGCAGACCTACAAGCTCATATCGCGCCACTCGGTGGCGCGATATGAGCTTGTAGATCCGCACACCGGGAGGCGGTACAATAAACGGTAAACAAACAAGAAGAAATAAAGCGACCAATTCGGTCAAACAAAAAATACGGCTTCCGCGCCACAGGAGATATTCGCAGCGGGATGTATAGGTACTTAAAGTTCACGAATTCAGAATAACACAAACAAAAAAAAAGGACGTCAAACGCCGCAGATACGATCTCAGAGAGAATATTTACGTCCGCGTTCCAGAATTCCCATACGAAAATATAGTCATGAACAGGGACCCTACATAAAACTCGTCAAAATTTCAGAAAAGCTTTATGGAGGGTCCCGAAAGGGCCTATGCAGCCCCCTGACCTGACATCATGTCTGTCATTTTGCACGTTTGCCATGAGCATCCATCTCTGGAATTTGAAGACGGCATTTGGCCTACAGCTCCTCCTACACCGCCCCTTGTTGCCTTTATATCCATATTCACACCCTCCTTCCTTCGATCGTCCACAGATGTCTGAATCTGAGCCATAATATACCATGATCCGACACGAGAGAAACGGAGAGAAGGCCACAGTGAGTGGGAGGTCGTGATTGGTCCAGACAGACCAATGCAACTAGCCCGAAACTCCTTGCAACAAAATGGGGAAAAGGGATGGTTCCTCCAAAAATGTTTTTTTTCTCCTATCGATTTCTCTGAATTATGGATATCTTTGAGGGGCAACGAAGACGTTTGAGAACTTTGTTTTAGAAGGCATTTCGTGGCCTCAGGTCTTGAAGGGTTAACCCATTCTGACCGGGCGCCCATTTTGGTGTCAGCATCATGTCATGCTTTAGCTATTGAAAAATAGCAGATCTACAAGCTCATATCGCGCCACCGAGTGGCGCGATACGAGCTTGTAGGTCTGCTATTTTTTGAAAAATCGAAGAACGACTGACATTTTTAGAATCTGATCTCAGGTCAGAATGGGTTCATCAGACCAGTGTGTGTCCAGTGGAAACCTCGTATGAATCTGATCTCAGGTCAGAATGGGCTAACCACACACATACTATTCTGCATGTTGGCTGTTGTCGGCAGTCTGGCACATTAATCTGCACTACTATAGTAGCCTATACCAGCCACTTTGACACCTGGATAACTATTATTTAGAAATGCTGCTGAGAAAAGTATCTGGTATATATATAGACACAGACGGCTGAAAAACAGTATCTTGCCGTGAGTCCTCATGACTTGGTTATTTAGATCGCATGGTCTGCATTTTTTACAGTCGGGGCGTGGCTGTTCTGCCTACAGACCCGTCGCCTTGACACTGCCTTGACTGGAGCATCAGCATTGCCGTCTTTAGTCGTTTAACCCGTTCTGACCTGAGATCAGATTCATACGAGGTTTCCGCCGGACACACACTGGTCCTGATGAACCCATTCTGACCTGAGATCAGATTCTAAAAAATGTCAGTCGTTCTTCGATTAAAAAAAAAATAGCAGACCTACAAGCTCGTATCGCGCCACTCGGTGGCGCGATATGAGCTTGTAGATCTGCTATTTTTCAATAGCTAAAGCATAACATGATGCCGACACCAAAATGGGTGCCCGTTCAGAATGAGTTAACCACATTAAGCCCGGTGTCCCTATTTTGGGCAAAAGTTCAAAAACCTTTAACATTTGTTACGTTATATCGTTGCTGTTATTTTCCAAAATGGCAGATCTGGCAAGCTCACCAGAACCCCGTCAGCTTGTAGATTTCCTTTTTTCATACAACAATGTATATGGCTTAAGTGGTTAACCGGCTGCACACAACAACAAAAAAAAATAAGTCTAAAACCTGTACTAAACAAAAACATTAGCGTTGACCGGTCCAGTGGTTTGCTAGATTAGTTCCGGACACACAGCTGATGGACACACACGGACAACTCTTTTTACAGACTCCCACAGAGTCCAAAACAACATGGCCGCCCTGTCCTGCGGTTCAGTTCACCCCTAAAGGTCAACAGGAAAGGCCCTGTGGTCATGTCATCTGGTCTGGTGGTGGTCCTTTTTTTATGAAGTCATTTTATGAGCTGCAGGAAGGGCTTCATGAAGTGGTTCTAAAGTTTTACAGTTATGTGAACTTGTGAAGTCCCATGTTTTCTTCCCCCCCCCCCCCCCCCCCCCCAGTTGATTTATTCGTCAGTGAAGTTGTTAACCCATTCTGACCTGAGATCAGATTCATACGAGGTTTCCACTGGACACACACTGGTCTGATGAACCCATTCTGACTTGAGATCAGATTCTAGAAATGTCAGTCGCTCTTCGATTTTTCAAAAATAGCAGACCTACAAGCTCGTATCGCGCCACTCGGTGGCGCGATATGAGCTTGTAGATCTGCTATTTTTCAATAGCTAAAGCATAACATGATGCTGACACCAGCCCGTTCAGAATGGGTTAAACATCCACTTTGCGCCTATTTGACAGCTCATACGCTCATTATGTGAGCACAGTCACACGAGGCTTCAGATGTTATAATGGTGTAAGTGTGTGTGAAATGAA
Organism: Protomyctophum parallelum; assembly: GCF_964188405.1. Taxonomy (NCBI): domain Eukaryota; kingdom Metazoa; phylum Chordata; class Actinopteri; order Myctophiformes; family Myctophidae; genus Protomyctophum; species Protomyctophum parallelum. Next base: position 43,088,359 of record NC_139718.1, on the reverse strand, counting down.
GTTATAGTGTGTGTGTACAATTATGAAAGGATGTATTTGTATGTGTTCCAATTATTATTGTTGGCTGGTGATTTATGTTGAAGTCAATTTGTATTTGGCATCTCCGGGGGGGTCACCAGCCCAAAAACGTTGAGAACCCCTGTTGTATCCGACTGAAGGCTCATACATACTCGCGGTGATGTCCTTAAGGATTGACCCCGCCTCCCTGTGGTTTACCCGACTTCTAGACCAATCAGTGAACTGGGGGGTGATAGCTCCAGAGTGAAAAGACTTGTCCGGTGGTAAAAACGGAGGGATGGGTCTGTGTGTCCGCGGTGATGAGCTGATCATCACCGCGACTGACGTAACGGTGTAGTTTTCCAACCCTTTAAAAACGACACCGCGGTTATAAGACGTAGCCTTTGTCCTACTTCTCCTGCCCAACACTCGTACGTAGCATTACATGCTATGGCACCCGAGGCCGACCCTCCCCCCAGAACACGTGCCAATTGTGTCCCGTGTCGTTTGAACGGATGTGTGCGTTAGTAGGCCCAACTAGAGATGCACTCTGTCGAGGTGCCAACTTGCGACCTCGCACGAGCACCAGGCAGAGCGAGCGAGTACTGCTATACTAGCTAATGTCTGTTACAACTGCTGTTCTAAATCCTTTAGACGCGTTATTGACCTTTATACCAAGCCTTAACGGACCACGTACATTCTTACCCACGTACCTTTGTTACGCCATCGAGAACGGTGGTCCCCCATTGGCCCACGGACAACACCGACATACGCGGCCGATTACAGTACGTGCGCACTCTGCTTGCGCGAGTAATAAATCAGTTTACCCATTCTGACCTGAGATCAGATTCATACGGAGGTTTCCACTGGACACACACTGGTCTGATGGACCCATTCTGACCTGAGATCAGATTCTAAAAATGTCAGTCGCTCTTCGATTTTTCAAAAATAGCAGACCTGTAATAAATCAGTTTACCCATTCTGACCTGAGATCAGATTCATACGGAGGTTTCCACTGGACACACACTGGTCTGATGAACCCATTCTGACCTGAGATCAGATTCTAAAAATGTCAGTCGCTCTTCGATTTTTCAAAAATAGCAGACCTACAAGCTCGTATCGCGCCACTCGGTGGCGCGATATGAGCTTGTAGATCTGCTATTTTTAAATGGCTAAAGCATAACATGATGCCGACACCAAAATGGGTGCCCGGTCAGAATGGGTTAATAAGAATGCACTGTGTTTCAGTATTCTGAATCCGCACGCAGAATCACAGTTACTGTATTGTGCGTGTTCGGTTAAGTTACACTACTGGAGATGTATGTTACAAAACCAAAAATCGATATTGTGTATTGTATGCCTAAAATACAGATTTAGTCATAGTCTCATTTAGTTTTAGTCACATTATAGTCACCTGGAATGTTTTAGTGTGTTTTGGTGACTAAATATCATAAGACTTTAGTCTGCTAAATCTACAGTTGATTTAGTCGACTAAAATGTATTTAGTCTGGCCTTGATGCCGTAGTAATGACTGATTTTATACTTTTATACTTATACTTTATACTGAAAATTGCTGACAACGTGTTGCACTGCGACGCGTTTTGAGCTTGTAGATCGGCTATTTTCAGCATGCAACAAAGTGTAAAATGACAATATGGGCCTACTGGATCTCTTGTCCACTAGTCCCTTCCTATAACATTTTAGTCTAGTCTTTATTTGTTGGGCGAAATTGTCAATATATTTATTCTTAGTTTTAGTCATCATAGCTTAGTTTTTATTTAGTTTCCATTTCGTATTCGTCGGTGAAAAAAGGTAGTCGACGAACATTTTTAGTCTTAGTTTTAGTCGACGAAAACATGCTATGCTATGCTTTAGCTATTGAAAAATAGCAGATCTACAAGATCATAGCGCGCCACGAGCTTGTAGGTCTGCTATTTTTGATCTGATCTCAGGTCAAAATGGGTTATTCTACTTCATTTTCACTCCCTCTTCGTGCGGTGCGGTGGTCCTGTGACCAGACACCAAACGGAGCCCAGGGCTATCTCTCTCTCTCTCTCTCTCTCTCTCTCTCTCTCTCTCTCTCTCTCTCTCTCTCTCTCTCTCTCTCTCTCTCTCTCCGCCAATGTGAAGAGAGGCAGACGATGACCTTCAGCATTCTCCTGATAAAATTAAATGAAAAATTCTGAAAAAATTCCAAAATATTAGATTCCGACTAAATGCCATCGCCTCACACTACAGAAAGGTTTGTATTCTTTTCTCTTTTTTTTTAAGTAATACTTCTACTGTAGGTGAAGTGCAGGGTAGAATTTCAAATGAGTTTTGAACAAAAATGACTGTACTGTACTCTGCCTATTTAGTAATAATAATAATAAACTTTATTTATATAGCACCTTTCATACATAAATGCAGCTCAAAGTGCTTCACAGGGCAGAACATAGAAATGGCAATAAAACACAAGCAAACGGTTTAAACGATAAAACAATATAATGGCAAAGAACGTCAAAAATAAAAGCATAAAAACGTAGAAGAAAATAAAACATAACATGGAGTAAGTCAGTCTGGACAGAGTAGGAACACGGATATTAAAATTCAACTAAAAGCAAGAGTGAAGAGGTGAGTCTTGAGTTGAGCTTTAATAATGTCTACCGAGGGTGTGTGTCTGAGCTGTAATGGTAGTTTTATTCCAGGCCGTTGGCCCGTAAAAGCAGAAAGCTGCCTCACCATATTTTTTTTGTAGACATTTTTGAGTGGTGCAACCACTCCCAAGGAACAGCAATGTCCGTGATGTTCACCTATGTGTTCACCTATGTGTTGGTTAATGAGCACCAGTTTGAGTACCAGTAGGGAACCAGTAGGGGCGCTGTTTGCCAGAAACAGAGAGAGAGAGAGAGAGACAGTGCACTTTTGCCTGCTAATGAGAGAGAGAGAGAGAGGAGGGGAGGGGGGGGAGAGAGAGGGGAGTTGCACCACTCGGTTCACATGGGTGTGCAGCCCCCAGGCCAGCAGTAGTGTAGTAGTGTGCTGTACGCTGTGTGCTGTCCAACTTGGTAGAAGGACAAGGCAGTGTGCTTACATATTTAAAGGTATATTCAGTGATTTCACTCAAAAAACCTTAGGTTTCGTTTTTTGGCTGGGACCTAAGCCTTTCATCCAATCAGGATAGAGAGCCAAAAACGAAACTTAAGTTTTTTTTTGACCCCCAGGGGTTAACTGGGGACAGGGAGGAACTCATTATATGGTCAGCACACTCTATAGTAGAGAGGATTATCACAACAAAACAAAAAAATAAGTGATATTTGAATTAAGTGAAATCACTGAATATACCTTTAACAAAAAATAAAAAGAGCTTGTGGATAAATTAGCACATTGAATCTGTTGTGACTCCCATTGGAAATGAATTGCGAGCTGTTCTGAGCCCCCCCCCCCCCTTCTCCCCCAGAACCGAGACGGAACACGCGTTCTGTCTCTCTTTGGGAATGTGTGAGCGGAGGAGCCGCGGGTGGAAATGACGACGCTCCGTCACCGTTTTTACACTTCCCTGATTACGCTTCACTGAACACCTGTGAAGATTTCACCCGGGGAGGACACGGTGGAGGAGCAAATGGAACGCTATAAAACAGAAACACAATGAAAGCTTTGTCATGTCACAGGACCACAATAAAAGCTTTGCCGCCATGTCACAAGCGCTTTTTTTTCTGCTTTGTTGGCAGCTTTTACTTTGGAGTGACAGGAAAGTCGTGGCAGTGAGTCGAGTATGAGGAGAGGAGTCCTTCAGCCCATGCATTGAGCTGTACATGAAGGGCTGCAATTTCAAGTGCTTTGTCATATTCCAAAAACAGTTGGCGCCGGCGTTTGTACTGGCTTCTTATATTACAGTGAAGACATACACAAGGTTTTCCGCGCCGGCCACTGTAGAACGTCTTTTCCTCTCAGTGTTTCCCTTCAAGGGGGTCGCCATAGCAGCGGGTCATCTGCCTCCCATCTCACCCTGTCCTCTGCCTCCTCTTCTCCTCTCACACCAACTAACGCCATGTCCACTTCTTTCACTATGTCCATAAATCATTCTCTTTTGGTCTTCCTGGCAGTTCTAACCTCGGCATCCTTCTGCCCAATATACTACACTATCCCTCCTCCTGTGTACGACGTGTCCAAACCATCTCAGTCTGGCCTCTCTCTCTCTGGCTTTATCTGCAAAACGTCTGGCATGCGCTGCCATCCCCTGCTCTGATGTACTCGTTCCTGATCCTTATCCATCCTTGTTACTCCCAGAGAGAACCTCAACATTTTAGTCTCTTGCCCCCCTACTGCTTATCTGGAGTATAATTATTTTGGCTGTGCACCTTTTATGCTGCCCGGGAGATGAAGCCTAACCCATTCTGACCGTGCACCCATTTTGGTGTCGGCATCATGTTATGCTTTACCTATTGAAAAATAGCAGATCTACAAGCTCATATCGCGCCACCGAGTGGCGCGATACGAGCTTGTAGGTCTGCTATTTTTTGAAAAATCGAAGAACGACTGACATTTTTTAGAATCTGATCTCAGGTCAGAATGGGTTCGTCAGACCAGCGTGTGTCCAGTGGAAACCTCGTATGAATCTGATCTCAGGTCAGAATGGGCTAAGATGTTTGACTTCGGTGGCCTTCCTGCTATAGCTAGTGGCTGCTAGCAGGCTCTTTGACTGTTTTGTTTTGTTGGTGTTGTGTTGTTTTTTTATTTATTTACGGTAGCCAGAATTTACTTCCAAGGCAAGTTTATTCAGCTCGGGCAATTCATCATGATTTACACACGACACTAAGGCCACTAAGTGCAAGAGAAAGACATTATACAAGGGCATTTAACCCATTCTGACCTGAGATCAGATTCATACGAGATTTCCACTGGACACACACTGGTCTGACGAACCCATTCTGACCTGAGATCAGATTCTAAAAATGTCAGTCGTTCTTCGATTTCTTTCAAAAATAGCAGACCTACAAGCTCGTATCGCGCCACTCGGTGGCGCGATATGAGCTTGTAGATCTGCTATTTTTCAATAGCTAAAGCATAACATGATGCCAACACCAGAATGGGTTAAATGCAACTACAAATAATTAATAAAACAACAGCTGTAGCGCACAACTCTGTTTTCTGGGAGTTTGTTTCCGGACGTGGTGCATAGTAAAACTGCTTTATAAACAAAAACAGTAGAATTCTGAAATCAATTTTTTTGACAGACGGGAAGTGTGTGTGTGTGTGTGTGTGTGGTGTGTGGACATGACGCTAGTATGTCACAGGGACTTACCCACAATCCAACCCTTGATGCTGAGTGTCAAGCAGGGAGGGCACTGGGTCCCATTTTTTAGAGTCTTTGGTATGACCCGGCCGGGGATCGAACCCCCGACCTCCCAGTCTGCAGGGCGGACACTCTAACCACAAGGCCACTGAGCTGCTGTGTGTCTGTGTCTGTGTAAAAAGATCTAAGAGTCTTTTCTTCTCTTCTCTTCCACAGAGCTCCCAGAGAACTGGACGGACACGAGGGAAACGCTCCTGGAAGGCATGGTGTTCCAGCTCAAGTACCTGGGAGTCACACTGGTGGAGCAGCCCAAAGGAGAGGAGCTGTCCGCTGCCGCCGTCAAGAGGATAGTGGCCACGGTGAGACACGCACGCAGGCACGCACGCACACACACACACACACACACAACACACACACACACACACACACACACACACACACCAGTGGTGGAAAGTAACTAAGTACTTTTACTTAAGTACTGTACTTAAGTACAATTTTGAGGTATTTGTGCTTTACTTGAGTATTTCCAATTTTCAGTACTTTTACTTCTACTCCACTACATCTCAGAGCCAACATTTGTACTTTTACTCCACTACAATTATTTGAAAACTGTAGTTACTTTGGTGATTTTAATTTTGATTAGAAAACATACATTAACCACTTCAACCCAATACATTTTGGCCATTTGAAAATAGCCGATCTACAAGCTCACAATGCGTCGCGTTGCGACGCATTGTGAGCTTGTAGATCGGCTATTTTCAATAGACTTTGTACACATTTTGAACTTGTCAAGTGGGACATTCTGCAATATGGGTACTTTTACTTTTAGTACTTTAAGTACATTTTGATGCCGATACTTTTGCACTTTTACTCAAGTACATTTTCAATTCCGTACTTTTACTTGTAAAGGAGTAGTTCTAAATTGCAGTATTGGTACTTTTACTTAAGTAAAACAATTGAGTACTTTTTCCACCACTGACACACACACACACACACACACACACACACACACACACACACACACCTTGCACTCCAAATCAAAACATACGCCGTCAAAGACCTGTCGCCAAAACACAGCGACGCCGAGAAACCAATCATAGAAAAACACAACGGATATTTTCTCTCGGTGACATGATGTGTTTTTTTTTTTTCTGCCGCGGGTCGACTAGGCTATAGCGGTCTGTCGGGGCGCCTATAGGCTGCTGATGCAGCGCGACGGCGTTCAGGGGTCGACTCCCCCGACGACCTTTGCTGCGTGTGTGTCACTTCCCTTCTCTCTCTATCCCCATTTCGGTCTACTGGAATCTATCGATGAGAAAATAATAATAATATAGGGCTTGTCAAAATAACTGAGGTAATTAATTGGTTCTTTTGACCCATTTTGACCTGAGATCAGATTCTAAAAAAATGTCTTCCACATCCTGACAGTTTTCTGAAAAAGCTGTGTTTCTGTGTCAGTCGTTCTTCGGGTTTTTCAAAAATAGCAGACCTACAAGCTCGTAGCGCGCCACTCGGTGGCGCGCTATGAGCTTGTAGATCTGCTATTTTTCAATAGCTAAAGCATAACGTGATGCTGACACCAAAACGGGTTCCTTCCCAAAATGGGTTATCATGATTAATGCATGCCTAGATGACCCGCCCCGTACATCCCATAATCCGATCCACTCTGCACTACTAGTCATGGTTCTGGACGATAATCTGACGGCCCGGTTCAGAGAGAGACACAGGTGGAGAGCTAGAGAGTCAGAGTCGGAGGGCTCCGTTTTCGTCAAACTTCTTTGCCTTTTTTTTTTTTTTACTATTTTTTGCAAAACATTTTTGAATGTCTACAAGCTCACAACGTGTCAATGTAGATTGGCTAGTTGAACTATTAAAAAATGTTTTTCAAACAGTAAAAAAAAACGGTTAAGTTTACGTCTAAGGGGTTTAGCGATGACGAAAATGGAGCCCAGAGTTCCCACAGGCATATTTTGGACATGGTTCATATATATATATATATATATATATATATATATATATATATATATATATATATATATATATAAATATTTTCATTTATTTTTCTCAACACCCTCTTGACTCCAAACCAAACAAACGAAACGAGTCGTGTGGTCGTTTTCCCTCTGCCGTGACCTGAATGACACCACTCGGGTGAAAAGCGAGTGTCTCTCTCTCTCTCTCTCTCTCTCTCCTCCGGGCCAGGGCTGGCATTTAAGGGACGAGGACACAATTAGTGTGGAGGACGCCGCCGCCGCCAGCCGCCGCCGCCGTTCGCTTCGGTGTGTGTGGCAAGGCTGCGCTCCATCACGGTGGAAAAGGCTTATTGGTATTAGATCTGGCAGCTCTGGAGCCTAATGAAGTTAACCCATTCTGAACGGGAACCCATTTCGGTGTTAGCATCATGTCGTGCTTTACCTATTGAAAAATAGCAGATCTACAAGCTCATATCGCGCCACCGAGTGGCGCGATACGAGCTTGTAGGTCTGCTATTTTTTGAATAATCGAAGAGCGACTGACATTTTTAGAATCTGATCTCGGGTCAGAATGGGTTCATCAGACCAGTGTGTGTCCGGCGGAAACCTCGTATGAATCTGATCTCATGTCAGAATGGTTTAAGAGGCAGTGGGACGGGACGGAGGGGGACGGGGGGGCCGACGACACAGGACAACGGGGGGCCAGAGGACACCGCCATGGGGGAGAGAGGAGCTCCCTGCAGGGGCCTATAATCACTTTTCGGCTGTCCGTCCTCGATGGCCATGTGAGAGGAGGAGGAGGACGGTGCACGGAGCTGCTGAATGACGAGGGTGATATTTTTAACCTCTCGTATCGGATGTCGCGCGGAGTCATGTTTTAGCGAGGTCGGAAGACAAACACTCTCCGTCACGTTAATCCACACTTGGACCTTTTTTTTTAATCTGGAGCCCGACCGACGCCAGAATCTCAGATGACACAAATAAATAAAACAAGCTTTTGATAGATAAAAAGTAAATGCATGAACAGGTTCAGGTTCATTTATTTGTTTGTCCCCGCAGGGCGATTTGGTTTACAAGCAAAGCATAACAGGCGGACACATGAATCACATAAAACACAGCAAACTGAACCGTTTTATTTTATTCTTTTGCCTATTATGACATGCCCAAAATACCAGGTTAAAAGTGTTAAAATCAGGACACACAAAGTCAAAGTGAAATATAATATCTCGGTAGTGTTTAATCTGAGGGTGCAGACTATTCTTTCATTTGTAGATGCTTGTTTTGACTGTATGATCGAGATTGAGGGGTGATATAAGTTTGTCACGGATTGATATATTATGTTGCTTTTTTTTCCAGAAAAAAAAGAAAAACAAAGTAATTGAATGTTGCACTGTTCTGTAGAAATGTTGTTTGAGGACCCTGTAAAAGGGATGTACATGTATATTTTCATTTTCTAAATTTTTATTTAATGGACAAAATGGTAGACGTAATAAGCCTAGGCATCAGTCTATACCCTTTTTCTTTTCCAGAATAAGAAAAAGAAAAAACTGATGAACTACGAATGTTTTGTATGGAAAGAAAAAACAAACTAATAAACTTCTGCTTGGCTTTAACCCATTCTGACCGGGCACCCATTTTGGTGTCAGCATCTTGTTATGCTTTATCTATTGAAAAATAGCAGATCTACAAGCTCATATCGCGCCACCGAGTGGCGCGATACAAGCTTGTTATTAGGTCTGCTATTTTTGAAAAATCGAAGAGCGACTGACATTTCTAGAATCTGATCTCAGGTCAGAATGGGTTCATCAGAACCAGTGTGTGTCCAGTGGAAACCGCGTGTGAATCTGATCTCAGGTCAGAATGGCTTTACGTCTCTTTCGGTCGATGTGGGAAGTTTGTTTTCCATGTCCCGCTTGATGGATGTCCGAATGACGGGACGTCGATTGTGTGCAACTTTGTTGTGTGCGCGCGTGTTTGCACTTTCATTCGGGGTTTTTGATGATGGACTGCCTCCATTTCATGATGCCAGGTCTTATAGCTGGAATTGACATTAGATTATGATGATGGCATTGGATATGTTGATAGCCCCCCCCCCCCCCCCCCCCCCCCAGTGCAGCACTGTTTTATTGTGTCGACCAGAAGCAGAAACCACTGGTTGCTGGAGTATAAACACGCTTTTTATCACGGAGTGGAGTGATTTCCACAGAGTCGGCAGAGTCTTTTTCCTTAGACGGTGTGGTGTGTTCCTCAGCCGTTCTCCTCATTTTCCTCGCATATAGCCTCGTTTGAAGTTCCACCGGTATAATGGTCTCCTCACGGTGTTTATTTTGAGGGTGCAACACACACCGCTCGGAGCCCTGACGTTCGCATCATTTGGAGCGACGCCTATACGCGGAAAGGGCTGACTCCCACTTTTTTAGACCAGTGCAGCTGCATGCATAAAAATCCAGGCTTTTCATTTCATCGCGCGGACGAAATGAAAGCCTGGGTATCGAGGCTATGGCTTGTCTAACCCTCAGTCTCTCTCTCTCTCTCACTCACTCACTCACTCACTCACTCACACACACACACACACACACACAGACACAGACACAGACGTAGACACAGACACACTAAGTACAGACACACTAAGTACCCCCATTCCTTCATTCCATGCTTTTTTGTTCCTGCTTAATGTAAGTCGCTCTGGATTAAGAGCGTCTGCTAAATGCCTAAATTGTAAATTGTCCTTCCAGCACCTTCAGTGCACACGCGCTCGCACGCACTCACCTGGACTCTCTCTCTCTCTCTCTCTCTCCCCCTCCTCTCTCTCTCTCTCTCTCGCAGGCCAAAGCCAGTGGCAAGAAGCTCCAGAAAGTGACTGTTAACGGTTTCCCACGGGGAATCATCCTGTACGACAGTGCCTCCAACCAGCTGATAGAAAACATCTCCATATACAGGTCAGTCTTTGTCTCCTCCTCCTTTTCACCATTATCCCATTCTGACCTGAGATCAGATTCATATACGAGGTTTCCACTGGACACACACACACACTGGTCTGACAAGTAAGACGCGCAAAACGCGGGAAGCGAACGCAGCTCGTGTGTGTGTGGTTTGTGTGTGTGTGTGTGTGCTACAGCTGCGCCCTGTGTGTGTGTGTGTGTGTGTGCTACAGCTGCGCCCTGTGTGTGTGTGTGTGTGCTACAGCTGCGCCCTCTGGTGGCGGGCGGGGTGGTGTAACAGCGGGACAGACACACAGACATTCAGCCCTTGCTGTCATAGTAAGTGGCTCACTGCGTTCGCAATTAACCCATTCTGACCTGAGATCAGATTAAAAAAAAAATGTCAGTCGTTCTTCGATTTTTCAAAAATAGCAGACCTACAAGCTCGTAGCGCGGCCACTCGGTGGCGCGCTATGAGCTTGTAGATCTGCTATTTTTCAATGGCTAAAGCATAACATGATGCTGATGCCAAAATGGGTTCCCGTTCAGAATGGGTTATTCATGGTTCTGGTCTGGCCTGGTCCATCACACTCGACTGGTCTTTTTCACCCTGCAATATAACACAAGTTGTCCCCCACCCCCCCCCCCCTTTGCTCTCGAACCTCATCTATCTCTAGCCCATTTAGACCTGAGGCCGATTCTAAAAAAATAAATAAAAAAAGTCTTCTAAATCTTTAGTTTCTGAAGTTTCCGTGTCAGTGGTTCTCAACCTTTTTCATGTCAAGGACCCCAAAAATGATATGTGATTGGCCGCAGACCGTGAAGAGAGAGGAGAGAGTCCGCACACAGGTTTGCTCCAAGGTGTTTTGCTTTTTATTCAATACACCATAAATAAGATAAATGAAGGCCGTGCAACGGCCTTCATCAGGTGATGTTCTGACTGACTAATACTATTTTGGAGCAGATTGCCAAACTGTAAACTACTTTTGGTACCAAAAGCTTTTTAAAATCTTAAATCAAAAAAAAAAAAAAAAAAGAGCAAAATCTCAAATATATAAAAAATATATAAAAATTACTAAAACAGTCTGTAAACAAGCAAAAAAAACCAGCAAGTTTTAATGAAACTGTTCTTTGAAACTGTGTTGCCTTATTGTAATTTTACTTGCCGTGGTGATCATTCATGTTCATATATATATATTGTTATATTTATTGTCATGTCACTTATTGGTGTTAGTGAATCACCTGCCCATGCAGTCGTCATCAGTCACGTGATGTGACGACTGGGTTTAAACCCATTCTGGGCGGGCAACCCATTTTGGTGTCGGCATCATGTCGTGCTTTAGCTATTTAAAAATAGCAGATCTACAAGCTCATATCGCGCCACCGAGTGGCGCGATATGAGCTTGTAGGTCTGCTATTTTTTTGAAAAATCGAAGAACGACTGACATTTTTAGAATCTGATCTCAGGTCAGAATGGGTTAATCAGACCAGTGTGTGTGTCCAGTGGAAACCTCGTGTGAATCTGATCTCGGGTCAGAATGGGTTAAAAGGGAGTTGTCACATATAACAGCCGATTATCACCTGATGAAGGCCGTTCACGGCCCAAACGTTGTGTCTTATTTATGGTGTATTGATATTGAATAAAGGGCAAACCTGTGTGCGGACTCTCCTCTCTTCACTCTACTTACCTTAGTCCAGCACCAGACAGGAACTGGATGTGCGCTAGCCACCTACCTTTTTATACTAATTGGCCGCAGACCCCCATCTCAAAATATGAAGCAAGTCGTGAAAGCATCTTCACGACTTTTCAAAAATAGCCGATCTACAAGCGCACCGAGTGCCGCGCCATGACCTTGTAGATCTGCTGTTTGTCAATGGCTAAAGTATAACGTAAATGCTTAAAAACGCCAAAAGGGGGTTCCCGGGCCTGAATGGGCTATAGAAGGCTCAGGGCGTTGGGGGAGATGTGTCTGGCTTGCGCACGAGCGCGAGCGCATGAGCGCGAGCGTGTGACTGTGCATCCACCGCACCTCTCATCCGTCTCCCAAACTCTACTCTGGAGTCCCGCAATGAACAGCTGTTTGTCCGAGCTTTCACCTCGATTATGAGCTCACAGGCTGACACACAGACGCACAATAAAACACCTTTTTGAGTCGCGCAACCACTCCAAGGAACAGCAATGTCCGTGTACTGTACACCTATGTATAGTATTAATGAGCACGAGTATGACTGAGTACCAGTAGGGGCGCTGTTTGCCAGAAACGGAGAGAGAGAGAGAGTATTAGTGCTGCGCTGTTGCCTGCTAATATGAGAGAGAGGAGAGAGAGGGGAGTTGCACCACTCAGTTTTTTCCTGTAACTTATTAACAGATAAAACGTTTGCGCCTTTCCTATGCCTGCCACAGCTTGCTAATGAAGACTTGTCACCCCCTCCTCACTCATGAGTGACTCGGTCTAAGCCCAGCTTGACTCACTTTACGAAAAGATTCCATGTTCGGGAGTACAGTATCGGGGAGGATGATACGGTAATTCAATCCGGTGGGAGTAGGCCCCCCAAGTCTTAATTAATTCTTCCAGCAGATGCAGAGCAGCCAGTTCTGTCGTGTCTTCCTTCCAAGAGTTGTCTCACTACTGATCATATTTCATGTCTCCCGTGCGTCAAATCGGAATGTAACTTGGAATGCGGCGAGTATCTGTTTTTGGAGTCCCTTGTTTTTTGTTTTGTTTTTCCATCCACGTGCTTTGCAGATGTCGTCTCCTGCGTGGTGTTATCATTCCCAAGCTGGCTTGCAAAGATTTGTCAAATGCAAATCAACAACTTAAACACATGTATACTTAGTTGAGCATGCAGGGTCCCGCCGGGCCCTATGTTTGGTCCAATGCACCAAAACGCTGAAAATAGCCGATCTACAAGCCCATACGCTTGTAGCCTTGTATAGGTCGCCATGTAGGTTTCCACTGAACATTCGCCCACATAACGAGGACGCTGTAGCGTTCATGTAGGTTAATTAATTCCACAGCCATGTCCGCTTTCCATATCGTTCCTTCGCATCACCGGAGCGGCAATTTCCGATTGGAATGGAATCTCCACTAAATTGAGTGCTTCTCTCTCAAACGGCCCTCGAGTGGAATGGGGGGAACAAGAGGCGGGGGAAACGTGTCACGACGAATCACGCGGCTTCTCACGCGGCAACGAAAAGGCCACAGACGTGAGGTGCGTCCAGCCGTGACCTCAGCGCCGTGCTAAAACATAAAGCGGTCGGCCGCCACCGGGGGCTCCCAGGCCTCTCCTCTCTAAGCATCTGCTCGCTCAGAAGATGGACGAGCTGTAAACGAAATGGATTTTGCCTAGAGACACCCAATTTACAGACGCGCGCGCTCTCTTTCTCTCTCTCTCTCTCTCTCTCCAGAGTTCTGTCGTAAAACTCCGCTGCGTTGCACAGAGCGCAGCCGGGGCGTATCTTTTTTTATAGAAGTCCCCCAAAACTCTTATTCCTTTCTTTTTGTTTTTACACCTCGCGACATTTTTACATCCCTCAGTCATTAGTTAACGTTTGTCTCATCGTCCCAGAGAGGAATGTGGGAAAGTGCTTCGGGGGGGAAACGGAATGGCAGATGGCTGCTGACCAGTTCAGTGGCCTTGTGGTTAGAGTGTCCGCCCTGTGACTGGGAGGTCGAGGGTTCGATCCCCGGCCGGGTCATACCAAAGACTCTAAAAATGGGACCCAGTGCCCTCCCTGCTTGATACTCAGCATCAAGGGTTGGATTGGGGGGTGTAAGTCCCTGCGACATACTAGCGTCATGTCCAGGGGGTGTACTTGTACATCGAGCTGCCTCACGCTACAGAAACAGGAGATAGGCTCCTTGCCCCCTATGGGCCTCATGGCTACAGAAACAGGAGATAGACTCCTTGCCCCCTATGGGCCTCATGGCTCGGCAAGGCTACTAACTAACTAAGATGGCATTCATTGTGGCCTTCAGCTGTCTCTCTGCGTCGCCCCCTGCACACGACTGGCCAATGAACGCCGTCACTTTGACTGTAGGTCTCACTCTCTCAGGATGACGACGCGATTGGTCACACATGCTATCCTGGAGCAATTTTCTTCGTTGTTTTGTGCCTACTTTAGTCAGTATAACACCTCCCTCCCAACGTGTATATAATTCCTGTCACTGCTACTGTTCTGGGGATTAGGCAGACAACACACACGTGTCCTCTGATACACATGGAGTGAGTCACAGGGACGGTGAGGCGTTTCAGCACGAGGACACATGTATAAGGCATGTGGAGGAACACGCTATACCTCCCTGTTCTGTTCCCAACCAACCTGTATAGGTGTCGCTACAGCCCCCCTTTCCCCTGGCAGCTCCTGAATAGAGCAAGCGCGGCCAAATGCGGGAAGTGTAAAAGAGGAAAGCGAACCCCAGTCACCAACAACACCTTTTTTTTCCTTTTAACAACATTTCTTGTTCAGACCCTGTACCTGACATGACATGCTGAGAAGTGAGATTGCCAACTCTGTCGTTTTTGGACTTGAGATTGGAAAAGTCACGCGAAACAAATAATCCTGCACCTCCCTCCATTACGAGTGTGCAATGAAAGCAAAGGCTGACAATTGCATAGCCTCGTTTGCACATTTTACTCCGTCTCTTAGAAATTGTGTTTGCTCGGCCTGCAAATTACAATGTATTTGCCTGCACTTTTAGACTCTAAAGGGAGTCAGGTCCCCCCAGCTATATTTCTGCAGAGTCTTGCGTTGAGGTTTTGCTCAAGCCAAACACCGTGTGAATGAAATGCACAGGGTTAAATTGCACAGGGAAACTGGTTAACGGGCAAGATTTTCTTTTTTCTTTCAGCAATTGTGGGGAGTTGACGGCAATGGTGAAACAAAAAAACATGTCATTGATTGATGCTTCACTGCGTCATTGCAGCTGTGAAGAAAGCCGAGGCCAGCTTAACTTTTAAGTCGTGGCACGTCACGCCTGTCATGTTTTGCGGCCGAGAGTCGGGCGTCGCTTTATGTGACTTAATGCCACTGGCTTCCATTGAAAATGGACTTGTAGCCTGTTTGCTTTGTCGCCGCGAGTGTGAACGCACCATGAGACCGTACCGTTGCTTGATTTGGTCATTTTATTTATGTTTGGAGAAGTGGAACGGACAAAGTCTGATTCGTCAGCTCACTTAACCCATGCTGACCGGGCACCCATTTTGATGTCGGCATCATGTTATGCTTTAGCTATTGAAAAAATAGCAGATCTACAAGCTCGTATCGCGCCACCGAGTGGCGCGATACGAGCTTGTAGGTCTGCTATGTTTTTGAAAAAACGAAGAACGACTGACATTTTTATAGAATCTGATCTCAGGTCAGAATGGGTCAATCAGAACAGTGTGTGTCCAGTGGAAACCTTCGTATGAATCTGATCTCGGGTCAGAATGGGTTAAGGCCTTGAAATTAAGTTGCCCGTTTTGGCCTGCTCGCTGCTTCATCTGTGACGGCTCTCTTTTATTGGAGAGAAAAAAGTGAAAAAAACTCGTTGCATGTGTTTCCCTTTCAGAATATCGTACTGCACGGCAGACAAGATGCACGATAAAGTGTTTGCCTACATTGTCCAGAGCCAACAGAATGAGACTCTCGAGTGTCACGCCTTCCTCTGCACAAAGAGGAAAGTGGTAAGTCAACATCTGATATTATATATGATATAATTATGATATATATGATACAACATATGATACGTCTCTACCCATGTATGCCTACTGTCTGTGCA
>NC_139718.1:43049931-43067431 GCF_964188405.1 Protomyctophum parallelum | reverse complement strand
ACACTTTTTTTTTACCCCTCCTCGCTTCATCAAGTATTTATCGTTTCATCTTCCGTTCGATATAGAACTTCTAAAAAAAACTTAAAAAAAAACACTCGTCTCCTTTTGCGGATGTTGTGTGTGTGGGGGGGGGGTGGGTGGAATTGAAGAGGCGTTGTTCATACAGGTGACGCGACGACGCAGCGGAACATGCGCCTAATTTACTGCATGTGTGGCGTGTGCGTGTGTGTGTGTGTGTGTGTGGGGAGAGGGCTTCAGCGTCTGTACCGCATCGCCTTGCCTTCCCGTGTCTTGCCTTAAGCATGAATTTTATTATACCGGCCAATAATTGTACTGCAGAAAATAGGAGAAAAAATCTGTTACTGTAAGCGGCGGTGGAAGAAGTACTTGCATGTTTTACTTGAGTGTGTGTATATAAAATCAATACTGCAAAGTAGAAATACTAGTAAAAGTACAAAAGTATTGCAGTCAAAATATACTTGAAAGTACAAAAAGTTAAAGTGCTTATTGTGCAGAATTTCGCAGGTTCAAAATGTATAAAAATAATATTTTGAAAATGGCAGAGCTACAGTATAATACGAGCTTGTAGATCTGCTAAATCTCCAAAGTAACTATAACCCATTCTGAACGGGAACCCATTTTGGTGTTAGCATCATGTTATGCTTTAGCTATTTAAAAATAGCAGATCTACAAGCTCGTAGTGCGCCACCGAGTGGCGCGCTACGAGCTTGTAGGTCTGCTATTTTTTGAAAAATCGAAGAACGACTGACATTTTTTAGAATCTGATCTCGGGTCAGAACGGGTTAATCAGACCAGTGTGTGTCCGGTGGAAACCTCGTATGAATCTGATCTCAGGTCAGAATGGGATAACTAAAGCTGTCGGTGGAGGAAAACGTACACTATTTGCCTCTGATATGTGGTGCAGTGGAAGTATTGAAAATTGGAAAAACTGTAAAAAAAAGTAAAAAAAAAAAAATCAAACTTCTGCTTAGTTATACTGTACGCTTATTTGAGCTTATAGATCGTCTATTTCCGCCGCGCCGTTGTACAGCGGAGGGTAAATCGCTGCAAAGTGCGCTATAGCCTCACGTTGCCCCCTGCTGTGCGTCGTGGAAGTGCACGTCGGTCTAATAATTCCACACCTGGCAGCTCCGAATCCCCTCGTCAGACCGCTGTTTTTATTTTTTTTATTTTTTTTATCCCACGATTTTGTAACCCATTCTTCACCCCTGTGTCAATCATCTAATGTGATCCTGGGCTCTACACACCCTCCACCAACCTAGTCCCCATATATGGGGGACAAGGGGAGACCAACCTAGTCCCCATATATGGGGGACAAGGGGAGACCAACCTAGTCCCCATATATGGGGGACAAGGGGAGACCAACCTAGTCCCCATATATGGGGGACAAGGGGAGACCAACCTAGTCCCCATATATGGGGGACATGGGGAGAGCAACGGACTTGAGCTCATGCTTCCTTCATGCCTGAGTGTCCAAGTTGCTCCTTTTTACACCTGACAGGGGGGAGTTTCCCTGGTTGGACGTACAGCGCGTGGAAGGAACACGTTATTCCAACCAGTTCCTTTCCCCTCCATCAGGCGTCCCGTGGCTGGCCAGGGGGAGGCAGTTTAGAGACCAGAGACCGCTGTTTTCTTTTCCCTGTCTAAACTGCTGTTGCTCCCACGCATATGCACACGCACGCACGCACGCACGCACGCACACACACACACACACACACACACACACACACACACACACACACACACACACACACACACACACACACCACCATTACTCGTCTCACTCACCATCAGGGAGACGGGTGAAGAGACGGAGAGAGAGAGATGGGGGGGGGGGGGGAGGGAGGGAGAGGGCAAGGAAGCATGAAAGGGGGGAGTTTGTGTGTGTGTGTGTGTGTGTGTGTGTGTGTGTGTGTGTGTGGCTGGCAGGCAGCTCGGGTGACATTGATCCTGTCTTGGTGAGAAAACGAGGGTGAGGTTATCTATACAGTACACACACTGTTATAGTTGCCGTTTTTTTGCCATTTTGAATGGCATTTTAATTAATTGGCTTATAGACTTCTCCTATATGCCCGTGGATTACCCAGTGACACTATATACGCTCCTTGTAGGTTCTCCGCAAGTCGCGTATACAGAGTACAAATATCAAGAATTGCAAATTAGCGCACATGCTTCTCCGCAGCCTCCCTCTTTCATCCTTTATCTCTCTCCCTCTCTCTCTCTCTCTCTCTCTCTCCTGCTCTCGCCTTCCCTTCCCCCCTACCATGTCTCCCTGTTACATCTCCCCCCCCCCCCCCCCCCCCCCCCCCCCAAACGCATTGTTCAGGGGGGGGGGGGGGGGCATGCGATGCGATGCGCGCAATCCATCTCATTTGCCCGGGCTGTGTTTAGGGCCCTCGCTTCGACAACGACGACGCAGCTGATGAAGGCAGTACGAAGGCGTATATAGCGGTGGAGTGGGGGGGAGGAGTGGAATCAGAAGGGATATCAAAAGGAACTAGTGGTGGTGGTCTCTTGTGGCCACGGCGAAGGAGGGAGGGAGCGAGACGGAGAGAGAGGCGATGCAGAGTCTGTATAGCTCCAGCTCCAGGCCCCCCCAGAGGGTTTGGGGTGAAGAGGAACACAGAGTCTTCTCTCTACTATACTGTACTAGTCTAGTAGCTGCACATGTCTTACAGGCTACTGCTACGACCGCACACAGCCCCCCCCCTCACTTTAACCCATTCTGACCTGAGATCAGATTCATAACGAGGTTTCCACTGGACACACGCTGGTCTGATGAACCCATTCTGACCTGAGATCAGATTTAAAAAAAAATCAGTCGTTCGATTTTTCAAAAAAATTGCAGACCTACAAGCTCGTATCGCGCCACTCGGTGGCGCGATATGAGCTTGTAGATCTGCTATTTTTTCAATAGCTAAAGCACGACATGATGCCAACACCAAAATGGATGCCCGGTCAGAATGGGATAAACAACACAGACATGTCTTTGCACTGGAAACATCCGTTCGGGGAGCTGCGCTTCTAGGCAGGATAGACTCCAGTGGTCGCCGCTCGGAGTGAAAGTGTTTTGTGAGACCTACTGGGAGAGGCGAGTGCCCAGGGGGGAGCGCTTTTTTGGGATTGGAGCCACTGCTATAAGACGGGGTCTCTTTTGCGGGAATTGGGCCAAATCCAGAGTGGAGGCATGTTCTCTTGTATTTGTATAGAAAGGCGTATTTCTACGTACAGGATAAAAATGAGCCCACGTGAGCCAGCTCTCTAATCCACGGTTGGGTATTATTAATGCGACATTTCTTTAAGTCGTCTGCAAACGTTCTTTTTTTTTGTGTCTGTCGGTTCCACATCGGCAGACACATCGTGCTTTAGCTATTGAAAAATAGCAGATCTACAAGCTCGTATTGCGCCACTCGGTGGCGCGATATGAGCTTGTAGATCTGCTATTTCGTGAAAAATGACATTTTTAGAATCTGATCTCGGGTCAGAATGGGTTCGTCAGACCAGCGTGTGTCCAGTGGAAACCTTCGTATGAATCTGATCTCAGGTCAGAATGGGTTAAAAGTGACTAGCCAACAGCACTTAGTCTGGCTGGCCCAGCATAATGTATAGATGCAGTGTACAGTCTATTAGCAGTAAATATGAACATGCTGTGCATCTACTACGGCTAATGAATGCATATTACAGGATATCGACACAGGAGTGTTTCGGCTTCATGCTTTTGTAAAGGATGTGAACTGAGAATTAAGAGTTCATCTGAACGGCAGAGTATTATTGTAGAATGTGGAGTCTGCGGGCCTGTATAGCCCCAATGAGGCAGATATACTGCCCAGACACTTTCACGACTCGACTGTCCCCGACGTCCGTGTTATCAGAAAATTGTTTGCTAACATTTTAGGCGAGAAATGGGCCATGAAAGTTGCTCAGTATCATATTTCATTTAACATTTAATGGCCCGGTTTTAAAATGTTTTAACAGCGTTTCGGAAAGCTGGAACACAGTTCATGTCACATTTTCTCAATGGCGACATTGTCTACGCAACCCATAGTCTCATACTTCCAATGTCAAGTGCTGCGTGCTCCATTTCCGGGTGCAGTACTTAGTTTAGACAGTTTTTGGTTTAGACTAGTCATTGGTTAGACCAGTCACTAGTCCTACAACTACAACCTATCTCAAACCCTCACCCTAAACCTAACCTCCCACGGGGCAGCACACCTAAACCTAACCTTCTAAAACGGTTAGTCCCAATACTTGATTCTGATTGGCTGGTTACCGTCACGTGACCGTTGTACATTTCACCGATGACCCACACCTTCAATCACTTTATATCATTCGCAGCTGATTCCACTTCTCTGTAGCTGTACTGGGGAAGGGGAGCGCTTGATTGCTTTACAAACACATGCCGTGCGGGCGTGTAAGCACCGCCCGGCTCATACAGTACGTGAATGTGTGAGGCAGCCCCGTGAATACATCAAGCGCTATTCTCCCGTCACATAGGCTACATGCCGAGCAAAACAAGGAAGTGATGTGGCTCACTCTGGTGGCGCAAAGCGTAGCTACTTTTGTGAATGTAATAGTTTTATTAGGTTAATATTGCTATATGTTTGTAACCGTTTTAGAAAAGCAATAAGCCACTCGAGGCCCCAGCTCACCGGGTATTTTACAATGGCTGGGGGCGTAGGCTAGGGCATTCATCAAAAAATCGATTTATCGATTTATCTATAAATTATCACGAGTCGACTCGCAGCAGAAGCGAGTCGAAAGTTGAGTTTTTTTTTTTTTTTTTTTTCCCTTTTTTCATTGCATTCAGAACGCGCCCTTAATTAAAAACCAAATGCAGCTGTGTAGTCTATGTGGCTCTCAGCGCGCGGTGTCCCACTATTGAGACTGGCTGAAGTCTGTTTGAACTGCGCTGTGTCAGAGAAGTAACAGATAGAAGCACGCAAACGTTACCCCCAAACGATATCCCCCTCACCTCCGTGCTGGAAATATAACGTCTGTGTTCCCGAGGCTACATTCATGCTGACGCAATGACTGTCTGTTTCTGGCTAAGCTTTACGCGCAGCGCACATGAACCTCTCCGTCTCCGGTCAGTGCGGGTTGTTGTTTATTTGCATGGCTCAGAAAATGAGTAACAAACTAACATGAGAACGTTATCGAGTTGTGGAGGAGGAGGAGGAGAATAATAATGTAAGTTATATCTCTTATTGTGTTCTCGGTGCTGCTGTTGCGCTGTGTGCCAATACCACTACTTTACCTGGATAACATCATCTTTTGATTCTTTTCATTTTGACATGATTCACATGAAATAATAATCCTGTACCGGAACCGCATGTAGCGTTTGGTTTCATTAACGCAATCGTCACAAAATAGCCTACAGCTGCTGCTGCTAAAGATACCAAAGATTGGACATTTTTAAACGACGCAAAACTTAGAATTCCCCTCTTGCGTACCAGTGCCACGTGTCCCGCGGACCGGCACCGGTGTTTGGGAACCTCTGATATAGAAGATACATGCACTGTGACTGTGTCATATTGGAGAGGCCACTGAATGCGCAGACAGTGCTTTGTTTGACATGCTCCGTATTTGAGCGCGCGGCAGCTCCGCCCGCCCTTGTTAAATCCCCCCCCCCCCCCGCGCGCGTCCGCGTCGCAAGTAATCGCAATCAAAACTATTATCAAAACCCTTTTGTCTTTCTAATCCAGTCTGACGGAGTGTCGCAGGTTCGAGTCCCGATCACGGCCATCTTTGCCGCACGTCACTCCCCATCTTATACACTATCAAAGAAAAAGCCCCAAAAATATCTTAAATAATTGTGGTACTATACGCTATCAAAAACTATTTCTGTTGCACTATATGTTATCGGACATTTTTGTTTACTATGTAGGTGAAATGGAGGTCGATGGGGGAATGGTGGTCCTTTGTTATCGTCTTCTTGGTTTTGGTGTCTTGCACAAGGACACTTGATCTCAGGAATCTGCGTCACGTGATCTCAGGAACGGCTGGTGATCGAACCGTGAACTTTGTTTGGGGTGAAGGCATATACGTAGATGATGAAATGATGAGTCTTCAACATGGAGTAGACGTATGGGTCATATTGACATAACTCTACCAAGTAATACAATTGTTTTGCAGAGATAATAATAATAATAATAATAAAACTTTATTTGTATAGCACCTTTCATGACATCAAATGCAGCTCAAAGTGCTTTACAGAACAATGGAGAATAAAATAAAAGCAAAGCATAAAAGAAAAGCAAGGCAACGACATTAAAAAACAAGCAGTAATGCAATACAGTGAGGACATGAATAACAAGAAATATAAGATCACTTAAAGGCAATGTTGTAGAAGTGGGTCTTGAGCTGAGCTTTAAAAATGTCTACAGAGGCTGCCTGACGAAGGTACAGTGGGAGCTTGTTCCATGCCGATGGCCCGTAGAAGCAAAAAGCTGCTTCCCCGTATTTTTTAGTTGCCATTTTTTAGGCAAAGCGAGCAGGCCAGCAGTGGAAGACCTTAGCGGGCGGTTTGGGACATATTTAGGCAAGCAGTCATGTAGGTAGGAAGGTGCGAGACCATTGAGGGCTTTATAGACAAGTAAAATAATTTTAAAATCAATCCTAAAAACAACCGGAAGCCAGTGCAGTGATGCCAAAACTGGAGTAATATGTTCTCTCATCTAGTTCTAGTTCTAGATTTTAAGTCCCGCCACAGCGGGACTTAAAATCACACCCGTGTGAACTGAGCGGTGCAACTCCCCACTCCCCCCCCCCCCTCCTCTTCTCTCTCTCTCTCTCTCTCTCTCTCTCTCTCTCTCTTAGAACGTGAACAATAGCATCTCAATTCTGGGTGGGGGGAGGGGGGGGGGGGCGGGGGGACATTAGCCGAAAATAGCTGATCTCACAATGTGTTACTTTGCAACGTCTTGTGAGCTTGTAGATTGGTTATTATCGGTGTACAGCTAGGGGGGGGGGGGGGGGGGGGAGGGGTCGACCAAAGCATGTAGGGTTTAAGTGTTCAATCAGTTAAGGCCCGCAATCTGTGCAAGATTATTTTAATCAAATCTTTGTAGTGGAATTTCCCCCGTTTACTTTACGTTATTACAGCGGTGCCCTTGAGTGACAGACTGTGATGAGCCTTTGACCCATTCTGACCTGAGATCAGATTCTATAAACGTCTTCTACATCCTGACAGTTTTCTGATAAAGCTATGTTTCTATGTCAGTCGTTCTTCGATTTTTCAAAAATAGCAGACCTACAAGCTCGTATCGCGCCACTCGGTGGCGCGATACGAGCTTGTAGATCTGCTATTTTTCAATAGCTAAAGCACGACATGATGCTAACACCAAAATGGGTGCCCGTTCAGAATGGGTTAATCTCCAGAGCTGCATTAATGGAAGCGTTCGTTCCACTGTGGCTCTGTGGCCCCGACGTCCCTTTGAACACATATCGGATCTCGTGCCTTGTCACAATGTGCCTGGGAGAAGGAGAAAGTGCAATTAACTAGTGCTATTGTAAAGTGTGTGTGTGCGCGTGTGTGTGTGTGTGTGTGTGTGTGTGTGTGTGTGTGTGTGTGTGTGTGTGTGTTTTGAGGCTGGGCTATAATGACTTAAAATTACTATCGGGGATCATGTAAAACGTCTGCCTCGATTCCGACTAATATTCTTTAAAGGTATATTCAGTGATTTCACTTAATTCAAATATCACTTATTTTTTTGTTTTGTTGTGATAATCCTCCCTACTATAAAGTGTGCTGGCCATATAAGGAGTTCCTCCCTGTCCCCAGTTAACCCCTGGGGGTAAAAAAAACCTTTTTCGTTTTTGACTCTCTATCCTGATTGGACGAAAGGCTGGGTCCCACAGCCAAAAACGAAACCTAAGGTTTTTTGAGTGAAATCACTGAATATACCTTTAATGGTGAAAGTGGCAGATCATACCAGATCAACCCGTCGCGTTAGCCATGCGCTGAGAGCTTGTAGATCAGCTAATTCCGTACGTCGCCATTGTACAACTATAAGTATAACACAGGGTTCAGTGCTTAATAATCACACCTAACAAATCTAGTCGAGTATTTTCGAAGGCTGGACAATAATGTTGTTGTTGTATCGTTGTCGATATGTGTCGTTCTCGCAATATCGGTATCGCAAAAGGGCAACGCTATCGCAATATGATATATCCTCGATACATCGTGAGTGATATTGACTTATTTTGCAGGTTTTTTTGAATAATTTGTTTTCAATGTTTTCAAACACTTAAAGTAACGGTAATATCGTATCTCGTATTGATACCGCAGTATTTGGCCGAAATTATATGACATTTTGTCCATATCGTGCATCCCTAGTGTTTTCATGTCGATTCGTTGATATACATTATAATTATACGAGACAAATTTGATTAAGCTGCAAGCTAAATGTAGGAATAAGTCTGTGTTATTGCTCTGATGCCAGACCGTGAGTCCCCGGTTCCAATCCCCGCTAGCTGTCACTGCTCCGCTCTCTGCCCTGTTTCTCTCTCTCTCTCTCTCTTCACGCTTCACTGACTCTGTCTGAGTAAAGGTTGGAAAAGAATGGCACACACACACACACACACACACACAAAATGGTTGGTTGGTCATATTATTTGTTAGGGTTAATGTAAGAGTCGGGGGGTGAATTATGGGATAATAATAGGAATGCGATGTCCCAAAAATTTTTCTAAATCAACGTGTGTCCGTGTCTGTATATGTGTCTGTATATGTGTCTGTATATGTGCAATCGTGTGCACGTGTATACAAGAATAATTATCTTTGTGCGCTCGTACATGCAACTGCATGGAATTGTGCACGTATGCGGCGTGTTAGTTTAGTGGTCGGCTAGACCCAAGACTGTGGGGTGCATCCACACACACATCATTATAAAGTTTTATTCTCTCCAGCCGACCGTAACAATGGAAACCACAAATGAGAGTGGAAATTCTCCTGTGTGTGTGTGTGTGTGTGTGTGTGTGTGTGTGTGTGTGTGTGTGTGTGTGTGTGTGTGTGTGTGTGTGTGTGTGTGTGTGTGTGTGTGTGTGTGTGTGTGCGTGTGCGTGTGCGTGCGTGCGCGTGTGGCTCTATTCGACAGCAGGTGAGAGTAGAGGGGATTGACTCTTGACACCGCTTGTTAGCAGAGGAATGGGAATTGTCTCGCTGTCCCCCTGGGCCTGGGGACGGAACCATGTAGCTGTCTCACTCTCCCCGGGGACAGAACCATGGAGCTGTCTCACTGTCCCCGGGGACAGAACCATGGAGCTGTCTCACTGTCCCCGGGGACAGAACCATGGAGCTGTCTCACCGTACACTGAACACTTTTGTACATTATGTTGTTCAAGGTTTCTTTATTTTTGTCTCCCGAAGGAGAAATTTGTCTTGGACCCCAAGGACCCGCCCTGCAGCATACAGATACAATACAATACAATACAATACAAGACAAGACAATACAATACAAGACAATAAAGGTACACAGTGACCCGTACAACATTTAAATACACACACACACACACACCAACATACCTAGTGCAAAAAGGAGAAGAACATCCTCACCTCATAACCTTCGACCCCTATACCCTGTCTGCCCTCTGCAAGGACTCTGTTAAGGAGTGTGATTGACAGAGGGACAAAGGAATGCTTGTACCTATTATTATATTTGCACGCATGGACCTCGTACCTGCCTCCCAACCTGCGGAATGACCAAACCTGCCCCGCCACGACTGCACGACTCGAGGCGAAAATATGCCCCGTTGTTCAAACGGTATAGCAGACTCTCAAGCAAACGACGTGTTGCGGAATGCGACGCGTTGTGAGCTTGTAGGTCTGCTATTTACGTCGCAGTCTGGACACTCACATCTTCACCTTGCACTCCACATTCCCTATATCATTTCTTGTTGTCTGTTTTGCTAGTTATACTATGCATATATTGTATGTTGGTTACTCGTTCATATAATGTTTTGTTATATGAATTAAATGGGCCGACACTTTGCTGACCAGAAGTTCTAAGAATGCTCGAATCCTAACTTATATATTATTTACCTATTATTGTAGTTACTTTGTAGTTCTGTTTTTTTATGGGGGGGGGTTTTGTGCGACAATTTACCCTGTTGTTTGTTGGCGTTTACTCTAGCCTTGCTCTTTGTAAGGCGCTCTAAATGCCCTACATTGTAATTTGAGTACTGTTTGACTTCAAACACATCCAAATTATGTGGTTTACTGACTGTCAGAGAGCGTGTTTCTGTGCCAAGTTTTATTTCTAGGGCTTGGGGAGAGTATCTAGGGAAAGCGTTCCGTTTATGCTCTACATTTTGGTGTGGTAATGGCCTCCCGTTTATGTGACGGTCCATGTTTCGTTCATTCTCCATGTGTGTTGCCACTCTGCCCCCGCCTGGGGCACAGTGAGCAGAGAGCACATGGCACACACACACACACACACACACACACACACACACACAAATAAAATGTAAATCATTGGGCAGGGCGGCACATATAGCTCGTTACGTTACTACAGAGCTGTTGTAGTGCTCGACACGACGGAATGGAACAGTTCGCTGGAGTAATGGCTGTCAAAGCGAACTGCCAAAGTACCACTACGTTTTGTGTAACTGCATTATAAGCAGCGGCCAGCAGCGACACATAAATACTCACCTTTCTTTCTCCCCCCCCCCCCCCCCCCCTTTCAAGTATAAACATAAACCTCCTTGCCAAAGGCTCCACCGTTGCTGCAACCTCTTAACCCCCTGCGATTGAGAACCGCAATTATCCGCGCCGTGTCGCTGTGTTTCGCTGACTGCTTATTTCTTCTCTCTTTGTCACCCCCCCTCCCCCTCCCCACACACCCCCTCCTCCTCTCATCTCTTCACCACACACACAGAGAAGGAGAAACGAGTGAAATCCGGATCCTCGGACGGGGAGGGAGCCGGCAGCTCCCAGTCGGACAGCTCGGCCAGTCTGGGAAGTCTGAAGGGAGGAGGTGAGTGTCTGTCTGTCTGTCTGTCTGTCAACATGTCACACATCTTCTGACTCCCTTTGCCACCCCCCCCCCACACACACACACACACACACACACTCCCCCAATCCTCACTGACATCACCGCCTCGGGGGGGAACAACAACTGCTATTCAACCCCCGGCTCAGCCGTGAGGCCTATATAGGTTCAGCCTATTTTTCTTTTTCTTTTTTTTTCTTTTTTTTTTGTTGCCTCGGGTCATCTCACGATGATGTGCGATAATAATTCCCTCGGATGCCCGTTGTTTTCCCAGGATCTGTTGTCATTGGATATTAGCCATTGTATACTTCCACGTTTGACATTTGTGGGACAAATATAACCCTCTAACACCCGCATTAATTTCTTCTTGCAAAAAATTGATTTCAACCTTACTACTACTTTGTACTACTAGGACTAAGACTAAAAAATAGGTTAAAAAAAATAAAAAAAAATAAAGTTTGATGAAAAGATTATAATAATTATATAATAATATAATAAATTAATAATTTACATTTTGGGGGATATCTTTCACAATAATGAATAAAACATGTTCTAGACATTCTAATGATCACAAAAAAAACATATATTACAATTATTTTACCTACTTTTATTAGGGTAAAGGTCAAAAGTCTTAGGTTAAATTATTTTCAAAATTGCACAGAGTCCAGACATTTTTTATTTGTGTGAATTTGTGTGAAAATTGTTGCTAAAAAGCAAGGCAACGCTTTGTCGATATAGAACTACAAGCTCACGACATTGCGTCGCAAAACCCCGCGAGCTTGTTGACGGACTTGACTATCTTTGCTGCTTCGACAAAATATTATGTAACGAGAAATGTAGAAGGTCTTTGAGAACGTTTTTTTTTCTCTACAATGATATGCCCAAAATGGGGACAATAATAAGTGGTTAATGGTGGTGGTGGTAATAAAATAAAAAATAAATCATGGTTCGCCCCTTGGCTGCATCGTTAGCATTTCCCTTCAAGCTGTTTGTGGAGCGGTGCAACTATCTTTGACAGTCTGACAGCAGCTCTGAACAACAGGAAGTGCTCTTTGTTTGGGAGGAGGAGGAGGAGGAGGAGGAGGAGGAGGAGGAGGAGGAGGAGGAGGAGGAGGAGGAGGACGATGCACATTTTCCAAGTCACTCTTCACTGGCATCCTATTAGCAGACTCGTTCCATGGCAGTGCTGGAAGAAGCACTCACTTTTAGTTTTTTTAACCCATTCTGACCTGAGATCAGATTCTATAAAAATGTCTCCTACACATCCTGACAGTTTTCTGAAAAAGCCATGTTTCCGTGTCGGTCGTTCTTCGATTTTTCAAAAATAGCAGACCTACAAGCTCGTAGCGCGCCACTCGGTGGCGCGCTATGAGCTTGTAGATCTGCTATTTTTCAATAGCTAAAAAAGCATAATGTAATGCTAACACCAAAAGGGGCTCCCGCCCCAAAATGGGTATCAACACTGCAACAACGAGTACTGTAGGAGTCCCATATTCAAAATGTGCTTGAGTAAAAGTACAAAAGCATTTCAGCATGTATTCATTTAAAGTCTTTTGAAAATAGCAGATCTACAAGCTCGCAGCGCGTTGCGACGCGTTGTGTCGTGAGCTTGTAGATCGTATTTGCCTCTGAGACGATGTAGCGCAGTAGAAGTATAAAGTAATTGGAATAGGAAATGCACCAGATAAGTATTAAGATTGATACCTCAACAATGTACATGAGTACAGTACTTGAGTAAATGTACTTGGTTACTTTTCTTGTAACCAACGGCGCTCTCTCATATGGCGAGTTACCTGCTTTAATCAACATTATAAACGGGGTCGCACACAACAAGAAAGCATTTTAACTCGTATTTTCTACACCACAAATGGACAGACGTTTCGGCTGTTATTTCTCTAAGTCTGTTGTCTTCAAATGTGGACATTCTTCTTCTTGTTGAGTGGTGCAACCACTCCAAGGAACAGCAATGTCCGTGTCTGCCTATGTGCATGGTCATGAGCGCCAGTATATGACTATAGGGTACCAGTAGGGGCGCTGTTCTGCCAGAGAGAGAGAGATAGTATTAGTGCTGCAATGTTGAGAGAGAGAGAGAGAGAGAGAGAGAGAGAGAGAGAGAGACTCAGTTCACACAGGTGTGATTTTTTGTTGTCAGGAAACCTGACCAGCGAAAGCTCATGAAATGTTAGAAGACCTAGTCATGCATGAGTCATATACCGAGGACCTGGTCCTGATTGGCTGCCACACACGCTGCCGTCATGTATTGGCTACTCGGGTCACATGACCGGGTAACGGGGAAGCAGGTGACGGAAACCTTTAGAGTCACCCAATGTTATGTAACGTCATGTTATGATTGAGACCGGCCGGTTGAGAGGAGCGTTCGTTTACTAAAATAAAGAAACCAGCGATTCTTTCACCTGACAAATATCACTATGTGATCATTTCTTTTTTGTTTTCTTGGTCGGCAGCAGATGGTTGTATTGTAACCGAAACGTCTAGAAAATAAAACGGTTAGAATGCTTTCTTGGTGTGTGTGTGTGCGACCCTTTACCTTGGGTTACTCTCCACCGCTGTGATCCGGGGGCATGACATGGCGTTGACGGTAACTGAGGTAGAGATAGCCTTAAGGCCTCATTAACTCCCGTCTGTATGCCATGCTCTCTCGGATAAGATGAGAATCGTCATTTTAACCCCCGGCGGCACAATGGCTCTGCACTGCGTATACGTCTCTAGACAGCCCCTCCCCCCTCTTCTCATCAATTGTTTATTTGAAGCCTGTGTGCCTTTTTTCCTCCTTCTCCCGTCTGTCCCCCTGTGTGTGTGTGCGTGTGTGCGTGTGTGCGCGTGTGTGTGTGTGCGCGTGTGTGTGTGTGTGTGTGTGTGCGTGTGTGTGTGTGCGTGTGTGTGTGCGTGTGTGTGTGTCTGTGTGCGTCTCTGGGGACCATAGGATTTAAAAATAAACATTACACACAAGGTTCAAGGTTTCTTTGTTGTTGCATCTCGTGTACAGGTACACAAGAAGTAAAAGTCTTTGTTCTGATTCCTCAGACATTGTAGCAGCAATAATAGTAATGATAATACTATACATTATTATTGCAATGATATACATACAATGATACAGTAACAAGGACAATATTGATTAAAAATAAGACAAGGAATACTTAGCAACATTATCAAAAACAGTTTGACCATTGGTTCTTGCCCTTTAAAACCCATTCTGGGCGGGAACCCCTATTGGTATCTTACCCCCTCAGGCCGGGAACCCATATTTGGGTTCTGTACAGTATGTACAGTATTCAAAAATGTAATTTCTTTGATGCCGCTATATAAATATTTGAAGTTTTTCAGAAACCTTAGGTCAGGATTTAGAGGCGTTTTTAGAATCGGCCTTAGGCCTAAATGGGTTAAGGAGTTTGATGGTGCTGTGTGCAAGGTTCTTACTTTTATCAGTTCTAAACATCCACAGCCAGTGTTCTTGGCACTGTTTAGCGCCTCAGGCTCTGACCTCAGACCAGCAGTAATGGGAGGAACAGAGCACAGGTAGAGAGACCAGGCTTGGGTGTGGGCATTAACATTTTGTTGTTCCCTGGTCTTGTCTCATTCGCAAGCCTTTTCACGAGTGTCGATACAGATCTAAATATAATTAGTAATATAAACTACTACTAATACTACTAAATAAAAATATGAATAAATATCACAATCTGTGTAGATCTGTAAATCTGACTGTCTAGTTTATTTCCATCACTTTGTGTCGAATGTGATGCACGGTGCAGTCAAACTCAAACTGCCATTTCCAGATGGCATTCTCAAGTATTCTCGCACATCTGACTTATAGTGATTCCTTCGTGGTGGTTATTTAACCCATTTTGGTGTTAGCATCATGTTATGCTTTAGCTATTTTAAAAATAGCAGATCTACAAGCTCATAGCGCGCCACCGAGTGGCGCGATATGAGCTTGTAGGTCTGCTATTTTTTGATAAATTCGAAGAACGACTGACATTTTTAGAATCTGATCTCAGGTCAGAATGGGTTAATCAGACCAGTGTGTGTCCAGTGGAAACCTCGTATGAATCTGATCCCAGGTCGGAATGGGTTAACACATTTTGGGGTAACATGTTCACATTCTTCCCATGATACATTTACAATGATGGAAGATAAAATACTTTGGGACCGGCCATCTGCGAATCGGAGGTTGATCCTTGGCTCCTCCAGGCTTTGTGTCACCTGGTTAAGCGTCCCTGAGCAGGACACTTAAGCCCCGATTTCTCCCCTGTGCGCTCAGTCTGAGCAGGCAGCAATGTCCCTTCTGGGATCACTACAAAACACCACTTCTATATTGCACAGTCCAAGGCAGCAGGCTGTGATTGCGGGGATAAATTAAACCTTTCAACCTTAACCCTCTAAGACCCAGCGTTGCTTTTTAGCAACAATTTTATTTTATTTAATTACTAAATTATAAATTTTTTCTGTTCTTTTTTCACCTAAACGTCATCAGTGATGTTCATTGCAATGCCATTTCAATGCCATTGGTCATGATATTTGCATATAAATATCCCCCACAGAGGCTGAAATTCACACAAATAAAAAATGTCTGGACTCTTAAGACTTTTGACCTTTACCCTAATAAAAGTAGGTAAAATAATTGTAATATATGTAATAAATATATATTTTTTGTGATCATTAGAATGTCTAGAACATGTTTTATTCATTATTGTGAAAGATATCCCCAAAATGTAAATTATTAATTTATTATATTATTATATAATTATTATACATCTTTCATCAAACTTTATTTTTTTTATTTTTTTTAACATATTTTTTAGTCTTAGTCCTAGTAGTACAAAGTAGTAGTAAGGTTGACATCTATTTTTTGCAAGTAGAAATTAATGCGGGTGTTAGAGGGTTAACCACATGAAGTCTATAGCGTCCCTATTCTGGGGGGGTGGGGGTGTACAATCGGCCAAAATAGCCGATGTACAAGCTCACAACGTGTCGAGTTGCGACGCGTTGCGTGCTTGTAGATGTGCGGAATGCTAATGGACCTAGTTTTGCTTTACGTAGAGCCCTTAGGGCACTTTGGTCAATTAAGTATATAGGGTTTAAGTGGTTAAAAACATCACTTTTTAGTTTTTACTAGTGCCACAGGTTCCTGGCGAACGGAACCATGTTGGGACTGACAAAGCAGTTTGAGGAGGACGATCTGCTATGTTTTCCAGGACACCGGCCCAGAGAAGCTCGGCATCACCGAGCTTGCCGTGTTTGGAGCTCACGATGTTTCGGAGTTGTATCCCGTCAAGCATTCAGCATGACTTTTTTTCTTTTCTTTAAGATATCTTTTTTTTAAGATATAGGCCACCGCCTGGGCCCAGCATGACTTTTGACCAACCCTGTAATGGCTCTTCCTGTCAAATAGCCCAATCGTATGGCAGGGTAGCCGTCTTTTCCAAAAGAGTTTTCAGTGTCGACCCGCGTGCTCGTGTGTGTGTGTGTGTGTGTGTGTGTGTGTGTGTGTGTGTGTGTGTGTGTGTGTGTGTGTGTGTGTGTGTGTGTGTGTGTGTGTGTGTGTGTGTGTGTGTGTGTGTGTGTGTGTGTGTGTGTGTGTGTGTGTGTGTGTGTGTGTGTGTGTGTGTGTGTGTGCGTGTGTGTGTGTTTTGAGGCTGGGCTACAATGACTTAAAATTACTATCGGGATTAAGCAAAACGTCTGCCTCGATTTCCGGCTAATAATTATTTAAAGCGCTTTAACTGAAGGCTATATTTATGCACCATTCTATACCGTCTGGTCTGATAGAATGCACCCTCCTTCATCAGAGAAGGGCCGTCAGACTGTGGGATAAGTGTGTGCTGTTGTCTGAGGTGATTCAGCTTTATTCGACAAACACGATAGCCCCCCCTCCCCCCCATCTTCCTGCCAGTCACATTATCTTCTGCATGTGTAAGGTGTCGGCCTCCTGCATGCTTGCATGCCTTCCCCCTGAGTCAGCATGTGGCTACGGAATACAGTCGCTCCAGTGTGCTCTCCTCTCCCACTGCTCTAGAATAACACGAGCACATGTACTCAAGTATGCTGTACTTGGGAGTACAATTCTCTTTTTTCTTTTTACTTTAGTGGATTATTTCCCATTTTCAATACTTTTACTTGTACTCCTCCACACTTCAGAGGCAAACATTGCACCTTTGACGCCACTGCAATTATTTGAAAATGTCTGTTACTTTGTGGATTTTAGATTATTATTATTATTATTACAACACATAAATTAACCACTTGGAGTCCCCTAAACTTGGACTATTTGAAAATGGCCAATCTACAAGCGGTTCGCGACGCGACCCGCTTGTAGATCTGCTATTCTTTTTAATACATTTTAGACATAACGACGACTTGTGAAATGGAACATTCTGCATAATCGGTACTTTTACTTTTGATAATTTGCCAATTTTGATTACCAGACTTTCACTTTCACGCGACAAGAGCGTCTCTACCTTGCGGTATCGATA
>NC_139718.1:42964931-43044931 GCF_964188405.1 Protomyctophum parallelum | reverse complement strand
TCTGCTATTTTTCAATAGCTAAAGCATAACATAATGCTAACACCAAAAGGGGTTCCCCCGCCCAAAATGGGTTAATTTGGAGTCAGCCAAGAAGTATGATTATTCACCGCTTTATTGCCGTTTTCATCCCCCCCCCCCCCCACACTCCATCTCGCTAATTTGACGGTGTGCTCCTCCTTCCCTCTCTCCCCGCGTGCGTCTCTCTTTCATTTAGCAGAGGGAGAACGCAACAGCGCGACAGCCTCTCTCTGTAATCACGCCCTCCAAGAGGCCATTTTTTTTTTGCCCCCCGTTATCGGATGATGACTTGTCTGCGCAGCCCTGTAATTACGCCCTATATAACGTTCGGTAATCTTCCCACTTCCGTGATTAACGAGCAGGCATCCCGCCGAGAGCAGTGACGCACGCACGCGCCCCACGCACGGGGGGCAGATTGTTCGCATCTGAGGGGAAACGACGTCGATCGGGAGATCA
Source organism: Protomyctophum parallelum (assembly GCF_964188405.1). Taxonomy (NCBI): domain Eukaryota; kingdom Metazoa; phylum Chordata; class Actinopteri; order Myctophiformes; family Myctophidae; genus Protomyctophum; species Protomyctophum parallelum. The sequence continues at coordinate 43,044,457 of NC_139718.1, read as the reverse complement.
AAATGAAAAGGTCTTTGTAGAGCAGGAGAAACTGATTGATGCGTACCTAACGCCGGGTTGGAGTTGGAGTAGCAGCTCAGCTGTTTGATTTTGATAGCAATTTTAGTTTTAGTATACCGGTTAGTCTCTCTTGAATAGTTTTTTCATTTTAGTTTTAGTTTCACATTTTAGTCACCTGGGAATGTTTTAGTGTTTAGTCTAGATTTTAGTCGACTGAAATGTATTATGCCACCTTGATGCCATGGTAATGACACGTGCTGAAAATTGACTATTGCTATTTTCAGCATGCAACCAAGTGTAAAATGGCTTATACTGGATCTCTTGTCCACTAGTCCCTTCCTAACATAGTTTTTTTTTTATGTTGACGAAATTGTCAGTATATTTAGTCTTAGTATGTTTAGTCATCATAGCTTAGTTTTAGTTTAGTTTCCATTTAGTCAGTGAAAAAAGGTAGTCGACGAAACCAACACCGTCACAAGCCCAACACACACCGGGTGCGCAGCGAAGTGGCAACGCCTGGAAAATAGAACGGTGGCGTATCGGAGCGTCAGGCGAGGCGTGAACGCGCGTCGGACGGAGCCGGTGTGGGATAGGTTCATAGAAAATAACGGAGGCGGTGTGTGTAGGGCTTAAGAGTAGAAAATGTGAGGATAATGCTTCATGGCAGTGTGCTGTCCCGGTGGATAATCCTTTGCAGATAAGACTGATTCTCTTCATTAAGTGTGGTTTATTTTCATGCAACACGCTGACAGTTTTTTATATTCTTTATTCTTATGATCTATGGGAGAGGTTCGGTCCGTATGGGTAACACTTCACGTAAATGTCGGGTCATTAATGTGACTATAATGCATCATTCTTATAGTTGTTCTTATAGTTATAGTTATAATGTGCTGTCCCTCTGAGTTTATAATGCATTATGACTCGAACTTTATTATAACTTATATAATGTCATTCATAATACTTCATAAACCTTGTTATAACTTATGCACAATTATAATGTTATAATGCCTTAATATAATGCATTATAAATGTGGTTATAACTAGGGATGAGACATTTTTGCCGATATCGATATCCGATATAATTAATTGTTGTTATGGCCGATAACCGATATTACCGATGTCGATATGATCTCATTTCTGTATTGAAAGATTATAATAATTTTGTCCATTCCGAAAATGTGACAGGGTGTCTGCACTGCAGGCTTAGGCAAGTCAGATTTAACAATAGTGTGAGCTTGTAGATCTGTTCAAGCTGTCAAGTTGTTTATCTGTAAAGACAGACCAGATTAATCGGATTAATCGAACCGACGCCGATTAATCTAAAAACAACTGAAATCGGCCGATACCGATGTGTTTGCCGATTAATCTCTCATCACTAGTTATAACGCATTATAGACGCAACCTTAATATAAAGTCTTGCCACGTAGGCGCGCAAGAACAATATCTACATGTCTGTCTATCCGTCTTTCCACATACAGAGATCCTTTTTACTTAACCCATTCTGACCGGGCACCCATTTTGGTGTCGGCATCATGTTATGCTTTAGCTATTTAAAAATAGCAGATCTACAAGCTCATATCGCGCCACCGAGTGGCGCGATACGAGCTTGTAGGTCTGCTATTTTTGAAAGAATCGAAGAACGACTGACATTTCTACAATCTGATCTCAGGTCAGAATGGGTTCATCAGACCAGTGTGTGTCCATGTGGAAACCTCGTATGAATCTGATCTCAGGTCAGAATGGGTTGTAAAGGACACAACAAAACAAATAACTTTTAGGCCATATCTCAGTGTCCTCTTGAAGGAGCAGAATGGCAGTGCTCTCTCCCGGGGGGGGACGAGTGGGGAATTCTGCTCCGAGCACGGCGCTAAATATAAACGCCTGGATATTGACGGGGACGGGTTTTTATTGTTTATATGTTTTTTTTTGCATTCCTCTTGATTTCCTCTGGGACCGAGAGGGGAACTGAGGTCAGAGACGTTTCCTCTCTTGAGCAATGACGTCGTGTACGCGAGGCCTTTTACAGATGTAGCATAGAACTCATGTATGCATGGCCTTTTACAGATGTAGCATAGAACTCATGTATGCATGGCCTTTTACAGATGTAGCATAGAACTCATGTATACATGGCCTTTTACAGATGTTGCATAGAACTCATGTATGCATGGCCTTTTACAGATGTTACATAGAACTCATGTATGCATGGCCTTTTACAGATGTAGCATAGAACTCATGTATGCATGGCCTTTTACAGATGTAGCATAGAACTCATGTATACATGGCCTTTTACAGATGTAGCATAGAACTCATGTATGCATGGCCTGGTTTACAGATGTAGCATAGAACTCATGTATGCATGGCCTGGTTTACAGATGTAGCATAGAACTCATGTATACATGGCCTGGTTTACAGATGTAGCATAGAACTCATGTATGCATGGCCTGGTTTACAGATGTAGCATAGAACTCATGTATGCATGGCCTGGTTTACAGATGTAGCATAGAACTCATGTATGCATGGCCTGGTTTACAGATGTAGCATAGAACTCATGTATGCATGGCCTTTTACAGATGTAGCATAGAACTCATGTATACAGGGCCTTTTACAGATGTAGCATAGAACTCATGTATGCATGGCCTTTTACAGATGTAGCATAGAACTCATGTATACATGGCCGTTTACAGATGTAGCATAGAACTCATGTATGCATGGCCATTTACAGATGTAGCATAGAACTCATGTATACAGGGCCTTTTACAGATGTAGCATAGAACTCATGTATACATGGCCATTTACAGATGTAGCATAGAACTCATGTATGCATGGCCTTTTACAGATGTAGCATAGAACTCATGTATACAGGGCCTTTTACAGATGTAGCATAGAACTCATGTATGCATGGCCTTTTACAGATGTAGCATAGAACTCATGTATGCATGGCCTTTTACAGATGTAGCATAGAACTCATGTATGCATGGCCTTTTACAGATGTTGCATAGAACTCATGTATACATGGCCTTTTACAGATGTAGCATAGAACTCATGTATACATGGCCTTTTACAGATGTAGCATAGAACTCATGTATGCATGGCCTTTTACAGATGTTGCATAGAACTCATGTATGCATGGCCTTTTACAGATGTTGCATAGAACTCATGTATGCATGGCCTTTTACAGATGTTGCATAGAACTCATGTATGCATGGCCTTTTACAGATGTTGCATAGAACTCATGTATGCATGGCCTTTTACAGATGTAGCATAGAACTCATGTATGCATGGCCTTTTACAGATGTTGCATAGAACTCATGTATACATGGCCTTTTACAGATGTTGCATAGAACTCATGTATGCATGGCCTTTTACAGATGTAGCATAGAACTCATGTATACATGGCCTTTTACAGATGTTGCATAGAACTCATGTATGCATGGCCTTTTACAGATGTAGCATAGAACTCATGTATGCATGGCCTGGTTTACAGATGTAGCATAGAACTCATGTATACATGGCCGTTTACAGATGTAGCATAGAACTCATGTATGCATGGCCTTTTACAGATGTAGCATAGAACTCATGTATGCATGGCCTTTTACAGATGTTGCATAGAACTCATGTATGCATGGCCTGGTTTACAGATGTTGCATAGAACTCATGTATGCATGGCCTGGTTTACAGATGTTGCATAGAACTCATGTATACATGGCCTTTTACAGATGTAGCATAGAACTCATGTATGCATGGCCTTTTACAGATGTAGCATAGAACTCATGTATGCATGGCCTGGTTTACAGATGTAGCATAGAACTCATGTATACAAGGCCGTTTACAGATGTAGCATAGAACTCATGTATACATGGCCTGGTTTACAGATGTAGCATAGAACTCATGTATGCATGGCCTTTTACAGATGTAGCATAGAACTCATGTATGCATGGCCTGGTTTACAGATGTTGCATAGAACTCATGTATACATGGCCTTTTACAGATGTAGCATAGAACTCATGTATGCATGGCCTGGTTTACAGATGTTGCATAGAACTCATGTATACATGGCCTTTTACAGATGTAGCATAGAACTCATGTATACATGGCCTTTTACAGATGTAGCATAGAACTCATGTATACATGACCTTTTACAGATGTAGCATAGAACTCATGTATGCATGGCCTGGTTTACAGATGTAGCATAGAACTCATGTATACATGGCCTTTTACAGATGTAGCATAGAACTCATGTATACATGGCCTTTTACAGATGTAGCATAGAACTCATGTATGCATGGCCTTTTACAGATGTAGCATAGAACTCATGTATGCATGGCCTTTTACAGATGTAGCATAGAACTCATGTATGCATGGCCTTTTACAGATGTAGCATAGAACTCATGTATACATGGCCTGGTTTACAGATGTAGCATAGAACTCATGTATACATGGCCTTTTACAGATGTAGCATAGAACTCATGTATGCATGGCCTGGTTTACAGATGTTGCATAGAACTCATGTATACATGGCCTTTTACAGATGTAGCATAGAACTCATGTATGCATGGCCTGGTTTACAGATGTAGCATAGAACTCATGTATGCATGGCCTTTTACAGATGTAGCATAGAACTCATGTATACATGGCCTTTTACAGATGTAGCATAGAACTCATGTATACATGGCCTTTTACAGATGTAGCATAGAACTCATGTATGCATGGCCTTTTACAGATGTAGCATAGAACTCATGTATGCATGGCCTGGTTTACAGATGTAGCATAGAACTCATGTATACATGGCCTGGTTTACAGATGTAGCATAGAACTCATGTATACATGGCCTTTTACAGATGTAGCATAGAACTCATGTATACATGGCCTGGTTTACAGATGTAGCATAGAACTCATGTATACATGGCCTTTTACAGATGTAGCATAGAACTCATGTATGCATGGCCTGGTTTACAGATGTTGCATAGAACTCATGTATGCATGGCCGTTTACAGATGTCGCATAGAACTCATGTATACATGGCCTTTTACAGATGTAGCATAGAACTCATGTATGCATGGCCTTTTACAGATGTAGCATAGAACTCATGTATGCATGGCCTTTTACAGATGTTGCATAGAACTCATGTATGCATGGCCTGGTTTACAGATGTAGCATAGAACTCATGTATACATGGCCTTTTACAGATGTAGCATAGAACTCATGTATACATGGCCGTTTACAGATGTAGCATAGAACTCATGTATACATGGCCGTTTACAGATGTAGCATAGAACTCATGTATGCATGGCCTTTTACAGATGTAGCATAGAACTCATGTATGCATGGCCTTTTACAGATGTAGCATAGAACTCATGTATGCATGGCCTTTTACAGATGTAGCATAGAACTCATGTATACATGGCCTGGTTTACAGATGTAGCATAGAACTCATGTATACATGGCCTGGTTTACAGATGTAGCATAGAACTCATGTATGCATGGCCGTTTACAGATGTAGCATAGAACTCATGTATGCATGGCCTTTTACAGATGTAGCATAGAACTCATGTATACATGGCCTTTTACAGATGTAGCATAGAACTCATGTATACATGGCCTGGTTTACAGATGTAGCATAGAACTCATGTATGCATGGCCTTTTACAGATGTTGCATAGAACTCATGTATACATGGCCTTTTACAGATGTAGCATAGAACTCATGTATACATGGCCTGGTTTACAGATGTAGCATAGAACTCATGTATACATGGCCTTTTACAGATGTTGCATAGAACTCATGTATGCATGGCCTTTTACAGATGTAGCATAGAACTCATGTATGCATGGCCTTTTACAGATGTTGCATAGAACTCATGTATGCATGGCCTTTTACAGATGTAGCATAGAACTCATGTATGCATGGCCTTTTACAGATGTAGCATAGAACTCATGTATGCATGGCCTTTTACAGATGTAGCATAGAACTCATGTATACATGGCCTGGTTTACAGATGTAGCATAGAACTCATGTATACATGGCCTTTTACAGATGTAGCATAGAACTCATGTATGCATGGCCTGGTTTACAGATGTTGCATAGAACTCATGTATACATGGCCTTTTACAGATGTAGCATAGAACTCATGTATGCATGGCCTTTTACAGATGTAGCATAGAACTCATGTATGCATGGCCTGGTTTACAGATGTAGCATAGAACTCATGTATACATGGCCTGGTTTACAGATGTAGCATAGAACTCATGTATACATGGCCTTTTACAGATGTAGCATAGAACTCATGTATGCATGGCCTGGTTTACAGATGTTGCATAGAACTCATGTATGCATGGCCTTTTACAGATGTAGCATAGAACTCATGTATACATGGCCTTTTACAGATGTAGCATAGAACTCATGTATGCATGGCCTTTTACAGATGTTGCATAGAACTCATGTATACATGGCCGTTTACAGATGTCGCATAGAACTCATGTATGCATGGCCTTTTACAGATGTTGCATAGAACTCATGTATGCATGGCCTTTTACAGATGTAGCATAGAACTCATGTATGCATGGCCTTTTACAGATGTAGCATAGAACTCATGTATGCATGGCCTTTTACAGATGTCGCATAGAACTCATGTATGCATGGCCTTTTACAGATGTTGCATAGAACTCATGTATACATGGCCGTTTACAGATGTCGCATAGAACTCATGTATGCATGGCCTTTTACAGATGTTGCATAGAACTCATGTATGCATGGCCTTTTACAGATGTAGCATAGAACTCATGTATGCATGGCCGTTTACAGATGTAGCATAGAACTCATGTATGCATGGCCGTTTACAGATGTAGCATAGAACTCATGTATGCATGGCCTTTTACAGATGTAGCATAGAACTCATGTATGCATGGCCTTTTACAGATGTAGCATAGAACTCATGTATACATGGCCTTTTACAGATGTAGCATAGAACTCATGTATACATGGCCGTTTACAGATGTAGCATAGAACTCATGTATACATGGCCGTTTACAGATGTAGCATAGAACTCATGTATGCATGGCCTTTTACAGATGTAGCATAGAACTCATGTATGCATGGCCTTTTACAGATGTAGCATAGAACTCATGTATGCATGGCCTTTTACAGATGTAGCATAGAACTCATGTATACATGGCCTGGTTTACAGATGTAGCATAGAACTCATGTATACATGGCCTGGTTTACAGATGTAGCATAGAACTCATGTATGCATGGCCGTTTACAGATGTAGCATAGAACTCATGTATGCATGGCCTTTTACAGATGTAGCATAGAACTCATGTATACATGGCCTTTTACAGATGTAGCATAGAACTCATGTATACATGGCCTGGTTTACAGATGTAGCATAGAACTCATGTATGCATGGCCTTTTACAGATGTAGCATAGAACTCATGTATGCATGGCCTTTTACAGATGTAGCATAGAACTCATGTATACATGGCCTGGTTTACAGATGTAGCATAGAACTCATGTATACATGGCCTTTTACAGATGTAGCATAGAACTCATGTATGCATGGCCTTTTACAGATGTAGCATAGAACTCATGTATACATGGCCTTTTACAGATGTTGCATAGAACTCATGTATACATGGCCTTTTACAGATGTTGCATAGAACTCATGTATACATGGCCTTTTACAGATGTAGCATAGAACTCATGTATGCATGGCCTTTTACAGATGTAGCATAGAACTCATGTATACATGGCCTTTTACAGATGTAGCATAGAACTCATGTATACATGGCCGTTTACAGATGTAGCATAGAACTTTATACGGGGCCGTTTACAGACACCACTGCTTGTTTTCTATCCCTCCCGCATGCTGTGGTTCATGCAACGAGCAGTGCAGAGTAGCCCAGTCAGTGGTTCTCAAACCACCCAAAAACAATCATATTTGAACTGGGAACCCCCCAAAAGATTCATATTTGAACTGGGAACCCCCCAAAAGATTCATATTTGAACTGGTGACCCACAAAAGATTCATATTTGAATGGGTGACCCCCAAAATAATCATATTTGAACTGGTGACCCCCCAAAATAATCATATTTGAACTGGGAACCCCCCAAAATAATCTTATTTGAACTGGGAACCCCCCAAAATAATCATATTTGAACTGGGGTTGTGAACTTGTAGATCAGCTATTTTCACAATTGTTGCCTCTTATACGATTAACAAGTTTGATGATGACTTTTGATCAGGGGCGCAGTCATACAGATATTTTGTGAAGCCACTGAGGAAATCGGGATTTCCTGAAAGTTCATATAATGGCCTGTTGTGGCGCTGTCATTGGGCCCAAAAAAAACCATAGCCCCATAGAAATCCATGTATTTGGGCCCAACTTCACCTAGACTGTATTACCTTAATAAACATGGTCATGAATACTTTCTGCTTCCAGTCACTAGTTTAAAGTCTCATTTCTAATGTCATAATATTCTTTTTGGAAAATTATGGTCCCATTTATAAAAAGAATGACCATAAAGTCGCGTATGTTCTGAGGGGCGTGGCTACCGTTACAGTCTATGATCGGGATTCCCCACCCACTCGAGTCAAAATAAAAACCAACGGAGAAGAAGGGGGGAAGTCCCGCCTCGTTGTCGGGGCCAGCCAATGGCCAGCTGGGCCCAAACGGATGTAGAAAGATGGCGATGTACAATTCAAGGACTGACAGGCTTCATTTTACGTTCATGTTAGACCCGCGGAACGCTTTGTCCATAATTTTTTACAGTCTATGCTTTTGATGCAGCAATGGTCTTTTTTCCCCCTTTGTTTTGAGGTATTTAAAAAGGTCTTATAATGCCTTAAAATGTCACTTCATTGTCATCCTGGGACCGGCCCTGAGTGGTCCCGACCCACAGGTTGAGAACCAGCGGAGTAGTATCAATGTATGATAGCAAGTACAGTACATGAATCACACTTATGCATTTCACAGACCAATGATTTTATCCTGGGAGGCTGGGAAGAGGAAAAAGTGTTCCTATTTCTTTCAGTTCCTTTTTGTGTTTTGCTGACAATTAATCAAATTCTTTGGACGATGTGTGACTTAATGTATTCCTACTAGCAGAGACCAATATGGGTCCTTTTCTAAATCTCAGGATCCTTCTTTACTGCTGTGAGATGCCATTGCCATCTGCTGGCAGCAGATTGTCGTTGCACGTTGGAACTGTGACGAAATGCCTGATAATCAAAAACACTACTGTAATACAATCTAGTGATGAAAACCGGTCAATGCCTTCAGGAGAAAGATAAGATTATTTTATGTTGTAACATGTCAGAGTAATTTGAGATTTGGGCTAGTTTTACAAATATCAACCACTGCCTGATTGATTGGTAATAATGTCCTTTGTGCCCCCCCCCCCCCTTCCACCTCACCCCAGCCGCAGTCTGGATAGTTTTGAATCCTACTCAGGTAAACCATGTCGTCCTCGTCGTCGCAACCATCCCACCACCATTCACCTCCACTTTAGTCTTTATTCACATTCTAGGAGTATTGGTTTTCGGGGTGGCCAATATCAGGATGCATTCTTCTTGTGTCCTTGTGAAAGCCATGGCTCAGAAAAGAACCCTGTTCAGACAAACCTTGGCAGATCAAAAGGAGAAGATGATTATAATCGCACAGACAGTATACGATCCTTGTTCAAGCTTTCATATACTGGCACATGGATTAGAGTTCTCAGTCGCCACGACTGATTTCTGATTCAGTCATTTGGATCCTGCTAAATGCTGCGGAAGCATGCTGGCGCACCGGAAATAGCCGATCTACAAGCACACAACACGTCGCAGCGCGACGTGTTGTGTGCTTGTAGATCGGCTATTCTCGGTCATTCGTTATTTTAAGATGAAAGAGTATTTGAAGTGATCAAACAAGGCAATAGAATACAGGTTTAGAAGCATCTTCCTGGAACATTAATGATCTCTGAAAATGCCATGGTTTCTTCAGCCGGTCGGCCTAAAAAAACATCATTACATGTTCAGTCTTGAGATTTTATTTGGCTTCTTCATCCCACGTGATGGCAAGGTTCTCCGCGGCCATGATGGGACGTCCTCCTCGACATATATATAGCTCTGTCCGCATTCACATGTACGTTGTTCTCATCGGGGGAACAGGCGTCGTCTCCCCCCGACATGGTTCTGTCCATATTCACGTTACACGTTCTCATCTCGGAATGTCTCGTTGTGTTTTGGTCTTCCTGTCTCCATCAGCGTTGTGCTCCCCCCGTCGCTGCCGCGTCACTCGTTTGAGTGATGTCATGGTGGTGAGCAAATACGGTGTGTGTGTGTGTGTGTGTGTGTTCATGTGTAGCTTTTTGATGTGTTGATTCTACAATCCCGACATTTTACGTCCGTTCCGTTGTCTCCCTCTCCGGGTTGAGAGAGGTAACTGCAACGATGTACAAACTATAAATATATATATATATGTGCATATATATATATATATATATATATATATATATATATATGCACACAGAATAACGGAGGGTTACACGGTAACCCAGGTTCTCTGAAGAGAAAGAGCCGCTCCGAAATGTTGTGTAAATCAAACGTTAATCAAAGTGGCCTGGCCCGGATGGGGCTTAAACAGCCCGCTGATTGGGCATCAGGGACTACCATAGATAATGTCTTAAAGAGATATCCATCCACGTCCACTGTACATCCCGTACATATTGAATAATATGGAGTGGAGAGCCAAGTCTCGAACACGATGGAGAACTCTTCCTACTTCCGGGGCTGCTTGGCTTAACCTACTGTACTTCCGTCACAGGCGTTACTGACGAATGATACAAGTTAAAGGTATATTCAGTGATTTCACTTAATTCAAATATCACTTATTTTTTTGTTTTGTTGTGATAATCCTCCCTACTATAGAGTGTGCTGACCATATAAGGAGTTCCTCCCTGTCCCCAGTTAACCCCTGGGGGTCAAAAAACCTTAGGTTTCGTTTTTGACTCTCTATCCTGATTGGACGAAAGGCTGGGTCCCACAGCCAAAAACGAAACCTACGGTTTTTTGAGTGAAATCACTGAATATACCTTTAAGGCTCTGTTCCATTTTGTGTGCAGTACGTAGTTCTCAAACGTTTGAATTTCAAGGATCCCCATAACTCAAAGTGAACAAATGGAACCAAAAAATGGTTCCATTGACCGAAATTGGTTCTATTTGTGCACTAACTCAGAGTTACACACTCGTTCAGGGCAATTTGGAACCCACTCAAGGACACTTTGGGGACCCACTGGGTGTAGCCGTTTGACCAGAATGGAACAGATCAGTGTCATCGGACGGTAACGCACAAGGAAGTAGGGATGGGGTCCAAGTTCTTTCCAAAATGGCGTGTGTGTGTGCGCGCATAGAGCCCGTTGAGTGTTCTGTCGGATTCACATGACCTTGTCAACCAGCAGGCGTTTGTGTGCTAGTTGCGTTGTATTAACAGACTCTACCATTACAGATTGTTAAAATAATGTCCAGGATTGTAGCTTTAAAAGGGAAGTCTTGTGTTTGCACCGGTTGTAATCGTGGTGTGTGTGGGTGAGTCTTGTGTCACTGTGTGGTGTTATCATCTATGCTATAGATCGATACATGGGCAACTGGCCGGCCCGGGGCCCACATGCCCGGTTGGTTCCCAATGGGAACCGGTTCGGTTCATTTTTGTTCTTATAGGGCAGATCCTATTTTAGAGCCGAATAAAAGTCGTTTCGGCGCTGTAGAGCCTACAATGTGACGTCATTTGAGGTTCGGGGGGGGGCGGGTACCGTCCTAAAGTCTGCTCTTCGGTGCTACTGAAAATTTCTGACGAGCCGAAATCATTTCGGCACTACAGCGCCGAAACAGCGGTAAAATAGGAGTATGAATCGGCCCTTAGTCCATGAGCCAGATCTCCAACATGAATTCATGAATTGAGTGGGCAAAGCCATACCTATATTAGATTGTTATCACCATGACACTTCCCCCCAATTGATTACTTACACAAAGACAATGATTTATTGTATTACAGATTTACATTTAAAAAAAATGCAAATGATGTAGGAAAATATGCAAAATAATAGAAAATATGAAAAACGCTACTACTGTGGAAGGGTTATCGTGTATTAATGTACTTTTATTGATCCTATAAACAATTTAATATAGGTCTTGTTTTTTCCACCAATTTTGGAGCTCTGGCTGATGGACTTGGAACCAAAAAGAACTGAACCGGTGGAAAGGGGGTCTTAATGCCACCCGCAGGTTAATATCAGAATACTATTGATTTCAGCTAATTACTAGTATTAAAATATTATTGCCTCTTTTTTTTTAACTCCAATGTATTTGTATTTAGTTCATAAAAGTTAACATAACTATAACTGAATGCATTTGAAATTTAATAAAAAAGGTTACTTTTCAGGATTCCAATTGAAACATGGCAAAAAAAGACATTCAGGATTTCAATTCAAAATTTCAAATAATATAGCAAAAATAGCCGATCTACAAACTCAAAGCGCGTCGCGCTGCGACGAGCTTTGAGTTTGTAGATCGGCTATTTTTGCTTACGACGGTAATATGCAATGTGGCCCGGGCCTCTGGAGTGAGTGTGGACATTTAGTGGCCCTCTCCCATCGTCAAAGTTGCCCACCCCCCGCTATAGATGACCATTTTGTTCCCACTGTCAAGCCATCGTGCCTGTGTTTTCCTCGTAACAGACTGGTTTTGTTGTAGAATAGTGCTGTGGAATGGGTGCTGAAGTGTGTGTGTCTGTCTACTAGAATCATATATGTGGCTCATAACTTCTCACATGCATTTTCACGTTTCATCATCATGGTAGCTGTTGGGGGTCTGTGATTCTTCCCCCGTGCAATGGAGGTGCAACACTGACACTTTTTCCTTCTCTTTTCGTGTGTGTTGTTTGTCCCCCCCCCCCCCCCCCCCCCATCCCTTCCCCCTCCACACCTATGCAGACTCGCTGAGTCTCGCACTAACCCCCAGGTCCTGGACATTGGGGTGACCCCTCAGGACTTCAACACAGACGAGTGCCTGTCCCCTGCAGGCAAATGGGACAAAGCGGAAACGGAAGACCTCGGCGAGCAAAAGGACACGTTGGGCTTCTGAAATGCTGAAAGTATATAGCCACCAAGAAGGGAGAGGAGGAGAAAAAAGAGAGGGAAAGAAAAAGGAGGCGAAAAAAGTGGACAGAGAGAGACATGGCTGGAAAATGTGGAGAAAATGTTGAAAGGGACACCGCTGACATCGGTGTGTGTGTGTGGTTTTCCAACTTTCCTCGCTTGCCAAGTCCTTTCAATGGTGCCATCTAGTGGCTATCGGATGCTACCGCATCGGGGGCTAGAAGGGGGGGGGGGGGGGGTCACATGAGCTGTCTGCTCAAAGAACAGACCAAAGCAATACAGTACTACATACCAATGTATCCTTTTTTTTTTTTCCTATCAAAGGAACATGCAGTCGTTTAATGTTTGTTACAGTCGGCATTGCTACTCTTTGTTTTTCCGTTTACCCACTCACTGTATAATTTGTACGTTTTGCTTATTGGTAGCCTATGTATTTCTATTCATTATATTCAAGTATGTTTGTGTATATATGTACAAAGTGAGAGAGCAAAGGAACTATAATGATGATTTGCTTGGCACAGATTATTATGTCATTAAGGACATGCCAGGGTGCCGTTTTTCCCATACTTTGATATCGAGGCATAAATGCCCGATTTATACGTGCTTGCCCGTCATCGTGTCATGCACCAGAAGTATAGCTGATCTACAAGCGGACAACGCATTGCACCGCTACGTGTTTTTGCGCTCGCAGATCCGTTATGTTTGATGCTCGACGCTGGCGCGCAACTTTAAGGGTGCGTTCAGAAAATGAGCTTGAGAATCTGCTCTGATTCTAGAACACTTTGGTTTTGACGGATCGAGTGCTCTGATATCTATCTGTTCGTGAAATTTCAGTAGATGCTCATTAAATGATGTTGCCAATTTTATATTTAAAATTAACTATTTTGTTACACATACCGTACTGTATGTGTAACATTTTGAAAGTACCAATTAAACGACAAGCTGCGAGTATCAGAAAACCCGGGTTTGTCCCTGCAACGGAGCAGGGATAGGGAGACATCGCAACATGCATTGACTGCAGCTTGTTTGGTGCTCTAGACCAGGGGTTTTCACCTGATTATATGAACCACCTATAGGACCAGTGACCACCACCCTGACTTAAGAATCAACCTGGGGACCACTGTTGTGTTGTGTTGTGTTGAAGGTTATTTGGTGGGGTGTGGAAATGAAATATTGACTTAAGGGCTCCATTCAAATTGTTCATTTGAGGTGAATTAAATGAAGCCCTTTAACGGTCATTATTTAACTGACATACGCATGTGGTCTGGAGCTCAACAAAGAATGAGAACCACTGATCTCTTCCCTTTCCCATGGTTGCCCTTATTCTGTTCTTAACCTTCCGTAAACTCATACAGCAGACGCATTGCATGACAGCGATTGCATGATTATATGGGGACATTTCCTAATAATGGTAAACTTTCCCTTGAAATTCTAATTCCCCTTTCTTGACAACTTCCCAGTAACTGACAACATTGATGTGTCCTCATACATCACCAGTGCCATTTAGTGCACCAACTAGTGGTCGATAAAAACACATCTTCAATTTCCTACTACATCACTAAATGCATTCTCATCAGGGACCACATGCAAATACCTTCACGGACCGCCAGTGGTCCACGGACCACCAGTTGAAAACCCCTGCTCTAGACTGTATTCAACCGGTCATAATCATGTTAATACATGGACTGAGTTCATGTAAAAAAAAAAAAAAAAAAAAGTGACAACGTTAGTTTATGGGAGTCTCTCCTATGACAGCTTTGAGCATTATTCTCAGAGCATATTTGCAAACTCACCCTAAATGTAAATCGGTTTTGATGAGCAGAATTCCTTGGAGAAAAGGCGGAGAGGAATAAAGTTACTACCTGTTGGGCAATAGCTTTTGGACGGTCAAATAAGGCTTTAACAAAGTGTCTGTGCGTGCGTGTGTATGTGTGTGTGTGTGTGTGTGCGTTATGCCTAAACGTGTGAGAGATGAAAGAAATCAAGATGACAATCTTATTTTTTTGTATTGCAAAATCTATTTTTGCACTCCACTCACATCCCTCTCTAAAGCACATATTTCAATTAGAGGAAATGACCCTCAATACCATCAAGCTTATTATTAATTAAGGCATAGGTTAAATACTACTTTACAGTATGTTAAATTATATTGCTGCAATTAAGTTTTTGCTAGTGCGTTCTTTTTTTTTTTTGAGGATTGGTCCCAGTGTTATTTTTGACATTTTCTTAATCTTTGAAATTAATTTAAGTAACTGATTCATTTACACAAACTTCAATAAAATTGGCAGTGCGTGGCCTATCTTATTGTGATTTGTTTGTTGCTAAATCTAATTCTGTGTGTGTGGTTGGATTGTAATGCATGATTAGGGTCTGAATCCTTTTAGGATTGTAACGATTCCAGTTCCTTAAAGGCTCCCTTTAACCATTCCTATAAAAAGGGGGTTCCAAATGGACCCTCGCAGGTCTGTAACTCTGAGGATACTTACTTACTTAATCCTCTTCTTCGTGCTAGGTAGCACATAAGGTCTTCACCAACGAACGCCAATGCTGTCTGTCTTCTGCCCAATGTTGCATTTGTATTCTGAGGATACAAATGGAACCAAATGGACCTGTGGTTTCATTTGTACACACGGAGATTTGATGATCCTTCAAACAAACAAAAAAGTTTGTTACCGTTACTTGTAATTTGTATAGCAGACGTGAAGTCCACATACCAGTCGGGACGGTGTGATAAAACTTATCCATACTTTTATGACTATTATATTTATGCTCCATGAATTGGGCTTATGCCACAGCGTGATTTATTATGCCATGATTGTTTTGTACAGAGGAATTGTACTCGTGACACAATTGTGTGTTCCATTTCCATGTGTTTGGTTAAAAATGAATGGCTCTTGTATGATTCAAATCCATCTGTCTGGAACGCTTTGGAGGAATGACCTAATGGAGAACGCTGTGTAATGTTGTAATTTGTTCCTAAAAGGGACCGTTTTGGTATAGGATCTGACCGAGGCTGTTGCATGGAATACATCATGTAATGTTTGGAATAAACCAGTGTCGTCATGTACAATACAAGCCAGGCTAATGGAGAATGTGGCTAAACCACAGATGTTGGAGATATCATCACCGGATCTGTTCCTATTTTGGTCTGCACTCTGCAGGTCTTCAAGAGATCTAGAGGTGAAGAATGGATACTGTACATGTTGAGAGAGAAGCTGATGAACAGCCAAAAGTGGCATCCCAGCAGACCTACTAGGCTGGGTGCAAAAACAGTAAGAATGAAAGATCTGCACTCTGATATTGCTGCTCCCCAAATGCATGTTTACTGTAAATCGTGCATTTTGATGCAGCAATATTGCTTTGCACATCTTTTTTCTTTCTTGTATGCTGAAGAATGGATGCGTGCCACAAAACACCACCGAGGTTTGGAATACCACTACTATACCAGCAAGACTTTGCCAGTGGCTTAGACGGTATTGAATCCACGTACTGTAACACCCTGTCAGATGCGACACTTCCAGCACTGCCTCAGCACTCTTTACGAGTGCTTCGTTATTCTGGACTGTGCAGTGCACCTCTACAGTGGAGTGACTTGTCAGTTTACGCTGTTCACTCCACAGTTGTGATGTGTGCCGGCGCCTGAGGCAGAGCATCCTGTGACAATGAGTTTTCCGAAAAGTTTGGGGACACTGACAGAGATGCCATTTCGGCACCAATGTATTTTAGGAACACAACATGGCTTTTCCCAAACGGTTGGCACAACATGGAGCCGTGGTTGTGTGTTTGACTTTGATGTTGATCTATAGATAGGAAAATAATGACTTAACCCATTCTGACCTGAGATCAGATTCATACGAGGTTTTCCGCCGGACACACACTGGTCTGACGAACCCATTCTGACCCGAGATCAGATTCTAAAAAATGTCAGTCGTTCTTCGATTTTTTCAAAAATAGCAGACCTACAAGCTCGTATCGCGCCACTCGGTGGCGCGATATGAGCTTGTAGATCTGCTATTTTTAAATAGCTAAAGCATAACATGATGATCAACCTACAGTACCATGGACACAAAGTGGAGGGAGGGAGGAATGATTAGATCGCATTTCTATGTAGACATGGCACGCTATAGTGTACTGTATACTCAAAGTTTCATTGTACAGATATTCTACTATTAGACGGACGTTAGGTTCATAGCTTACGTATGATTCTTGATGACTATGTGTTCTTGCTTTAATAGGCCTATACTGCAAGTCGCTCTGGATTAAGAGCATCTGCTAAATGCCTAAATTGTAACCCAAAAACATCATCATTGGTAAATGGTGCATTCATATAGCGCCTTTATCCAAGGCGCTTTACATAGATTGAGGCACATCGGGAGCAATTTGGGGTTCAGTGTCTTGCCCAAGGACACTTCGACATGTAGACAGGAGGAGGAGCCGGGATTCGAACCGCCGACCCATGGGATCATTGGACGACCTGCTCTACCTCTTGAGCCAAAGTCAAAGGACAACGGTTCCAGTGGCTGCAGAGAGGATTGCATCACGCAATCCTCTGCCACCATGCGGTAGAAAGAATCTCAGGCCTTTTGCTGGCTCCTGCAGGACCATCATGGCGACCATGAGGATAGATGTCACACAGCTTAATGTCTGTGCAGAATGTATACAAAGAGGAGTTGGAACGGAACCAATCTTTGGAACTGCGTGACCACGTTGCCATTGGAGGTTCACCAATGCAACGTCACTCTCATCCCCTATAGTGGCATCAATTCCAGCATGAAAGAAAAGCGAAAGAAACCAAAGTGAATGCTGTGCTACATCCACTTGTGACTTCCCTGTGTTTCCATGGTAACGACGATTCAGATTCAGATACCTTTATTTGCCATTGTGTAACACACAGACATGTTGACATGTGTGCGTAAATAAATATATATAAAGTGCAGAGTTATAGTTCATAGTGCAACAATGTTCCCGGTGTCAAAGTGCCGGTGTCACTATAGTGGGCAGGGGTGGAAGGGAAGCCAGAGTCATTGAGCAGCCTGGCAGCTGAGGGGGGAAAAAAACTTTCTGTGTCAGGTTTTATTCGTAGCCTTCGGCAGCCGCAACCTTCTCCCGGAAGGGAAGGGAGCATGGTGAGGAGGCTGTGGCCAGGGTGCATCAATGCATCAACACAGGGATCAGAGCAGAAAGTTCAATTGCACCCAAAACCCACCAAGAAAGAACATGTTGACTAATCTTTAACCTATACGTAGTTTAGATGAACGGTCCTGAGTCTAGACTACTAGACTGACTGTGATCATGTTTCACATTGATCCACCTCCACAATAAATAAATAAAAATTATTAAATATTAAAGATCATACATGTAGCTATGTAAGCATCCTACTGCAACCAGTAGGCCAGTCACTGACTGTTGTATATAACCTTCTTGTTTATACACAAATGTAGCCGTTGTTACCGTATTATATTTTGTCATATCACATGAGAGAGTGCAATATGTATCCAAATACAGGTTTATGCTCTACCATATTGTCTATATTGTTTAGACTAATTAAAACTAGAAAAAGTGCCCTTCTGGGCACAGGTCTCCACCAGGATAGGAATGTAGGACATTGCAGCTTGCCTTCATCTGGTGGTTGGATAAAAGGGCAACAAAAGTAAACAAAGTTATCCACAGATCCATGCAGTTAGAGGTAAAAACACTTTTCGGCCAGTTATAGCACCACCTTGAGGCTGAGTTGAAATTGTTCATGTGGCATTTCTTCCTCGGCCTAGTGGGAATGTGCGTGCACAATTTCACGGAAATCACGCGATGTGTTCATGATTTAGGGAATTTTGTTTGAAACTGAGCACTCCTGTGAACTTTGGAAGCCAATCTTAACCAATCAGGATGGAGTCTGAGAAATCTGAAAGACCGGTTTCGTTGAATGGCTCTAGAGAGACTGTGTACCAATTTGCGCAATGTTTGGACAAAATCTGTAGGTGTACTGTGCAAAAACTTGTTTTGCACAAAGCGGCCTCCTGGTGGCGCTATAACAGGCCGTTCTGGACATTTTGGGGCAGAGGTTCATCGTTGGCATCCAGGGAGTGTGTGTGCAAAATTTGGCATCGACCGGGTTAACGGTGCCGGAGATTAGCTGCTCACGGACACACACACGGACGGACACACGGACGGACGGACGGAGTGCAAAACACACTCTCCCCCCATGCCTTCGGCCTGGTGGAGACAATAACCTAGAGGGAGGACACACTGCTGACACACTGCTGAGCAACGCGGCGATGGCCTACTAGAAAACCAGAATTGTGACAGGATGGAGGATTGCAATCCTATGAGCGAGGTGGCTGACTGGTGGCTGGTGACTGGCTGTGCCCACGGAGCACACATGGTGCCGAAATAACAGAGGGAATCCTAAACTTGCAGTGAATTTAAGACACCTGTAAAGTAATGGGACAAGTACTGTTGATTTGTATTGTTATTGGGGTTTAATCATCTGTTTTCATTGCTAACAGTCAATGGCTTATATTATATATGGCTTATATAAATTATGTTGGAGCCTCTACAGCGGTGTCCGTTGGGCACTGGCCTACTTGGAACGATGCAAGTTGGAAATGCATGCCCCACCCAGATATTATGTCTGTGTCCCTTATATGCCCATATGGAGTTCTTTGTCAGGCATGCCCTTAATATGGAGTCTATGCAGACGTCAGAATGATGTCAGAACAGGCCAGCTCCATATATGGGGCCCTGTCAGAGCCGGCCGGGGAAGAGGCCTTTTTGTGGCAGTTCTAACCAACCGACTTGCCACTGGGCACTGCACTCCCTGTGGGGGTGTGGAACGCGTGTGTCGAATTTGGATTTCAGACGTACACACAGATACTTGGTTCATTTATATTATTAGTTTTATGTTTTACTTTTTTTTTACTGTTCTTCTCTTTTGTTCACTTTTATCAGTATGATGTATGGACTGTCATACTCTGTGGCAGGCAGCTGCTGTGAACACAACAGTGGTTTAGTTTGGAGGTTTGTAAGTTTGGAGGTTTGTAAATATATCCGCTGTGTCTGGGCTCCCTCTAGTGGTGGTGTCTTGACATGCGACAGCGACACCCTGCGACTGCGAGTGTTTCATACTATTATAATTTGAAACAATTAACAAACAACAAAGGCGCAATATTAAAAGGACAATGGGACGATTTACATAAAAAACAATGAACAACCGACAGACAGAAAGAGAACCAAACAAAACAACAATACACAATTGACTGTAGGCCTACACAATTCTTAGATTTGACTTTTCCACAAAATGAAGAGGAAATTGCCTGCAACTGTCATCACATGCATTTATATGCACCACATGCACCATATTCTTCAGGCATCCACTTATATTATAGCACCTTTGAGGCATTGTGAGCTTGTAGATCTGCTATTTTCAAATGGCCCGTAAATGTATAGGGCTGAATATTGATTTCAGCTAATTACTAGTATTACAATTGCCTCTTTTTTTTAAATCCAATGTATTTCTATTTAGTTCATAAAAGCTAACATAACTATAACTAAATGCAGAGCATTGGAATACAATGGGACTATTAAAATAGCCTATGATGATTATTTGTTTTAATTTCCCCCCAATTATGCCGGTTTAAATGAGCATGTTTGCTAATTAATATGATTAATATATATTAATATATTGGTTGACGTGTTCTTCGCGTTAATACACAAAACTGCACGTATACGGACGCACGCACACGCGCGCACCCGACCCTTCATCATTTAGATTAGAAAGTCAACGTTTGTACCGTGAACGCGCAGCGACGTCACATCATCATCATCAGGAAGGGCGACAACTCAGACAGGTGAGCCGTTACTATACCACGGTTAAACTTGAAAACACAGATTAGGTACATTACTGCTACATAATTCTAAACTGGTTAGTTCCCAGTTACGTTTCATAACGTTGTGCTGCTGATATATCAGGACACACTTAGCTAGCTTTAATGCAGAATCCCGGTGGAGGTTGACTTTAAAGTTTGTCGGTCAATTTAACGTGTCATCATATCTGCATATTCTGTTTGGAAGAGCTGTTTGCTGTCTGCTGTGTTTACGTTTTGGACGTGTCTAGCTTTCCTCCAGCTGAACAAACGGGCGTTGATCTTTGGTAATTATGGAGTGATCTCTATCATCTCTTTATAAGCTTAATTTGAGCTTGTTCTTTGTGTGGCCATTATTCCACGATTAGGTCATATAATATTTAATGGGCTGCTGTCCTCCAATGTTGGCTGAGAGTTGAAAATCAATCTCAAAAGTTGTGCTAAATTGCGGCTATGCTATATATAGTTATACACTTTTATCAGTTCGCGAAAACATGCCTAAAAGTTAGTGCTGAAGTTGTCTCAGATGTTTAAAAATAAATCTGTTTAATTGTTATATAGCCTATAAGTAGGG
Source organism: Protomyctophum parallelum (assembly GCF_964188405.1). Classification (NCBI taxonomy): domain Eukaryota; kingdom Metazoa; phylum Chordata; class Actinopteri; order Myctophiformes; family Myctophidae; genus Protomyctophum; species Protomyctophum parallelum. The sequence goes on along the minus strand of NC_139718.1, from coordinate 43,022,893 downwards.
GAAACTAGGCGAATGTGTTCCTACATGGTCATGGAGTTAATGGACCATATGCTCTTGTAGTGGATCTGGCCCAGGATCATAGCCTAAGATTTAGACTCTGAGTCTTGGACTCGGAATCGATAAAATACATCTACACTTTCTACAGGGAGTTTAAATCCTATAAGCTAGCAGTCTCCTATTGCAAATAATGGAGAGCAGAGCAAGAGCATACAGTACCTAAACCAGAGAAGCATAGGCGGCGGGTGCGTTTTACCTTTGGGTAGGCTATAGAATTGCGTTGGGGGGGATTCTCGCGGCCGAGCGGAGCGAGGCCGCCGCCGCAGATTTATTTATTTATTTATTTCCCAGATGGTCTAAAAATGAGTTATTTAGCATACTTTTACCAATGAATTAGCCTATACACAGACAACGACTTTTGGAAGTCTTTTTCTCAAGTCTCGAGTCAGTCAGTCAGTGACAGTGTAGATTACCCGGCGGTGTTGGCGTGTTGCTGCCCCTCCGGGAGTCGCGGCTCATGGCTCTCCACAGACGGCACAGAGACAGCAGTCACTCCACTGAACGTGCCAGTGTTGCTGCAGTGGTGTGAACTGTGAACCGTGCGGGCACTGGCGCTGCTGAGTTCTGACACCTTCTATAATGCTGCGCACATATATTATATATATAAAAAAAATACCCAGCATAATTTTTGGGAAGGCTAAGCCTTCCCTAGCCTTATGCACCCGCCGCCTATGCAGAGAAGTTGGATTCTCATGTCATGTCTGCTGACAGTTTGGTCTCTAGAAAGTAGAGGTAAAGATTAAGAATGGTAGCCTACGTATGTACATGCCACCAAAAGCCACAAAGGTTTGGCATTGGTTGACAACACTACAGGAAGACCTGGCGAGAGCTTTAGAGACTGAAGCTTTAGAGATGCTTCCTGCACTGCCTCAGCACCTCAATTGTGTCATTATTCTGTGTGCCTCATATTCCTCCAAATAATATGTGAGAATTGTGACAAATGTGCCTAAAGCACACTGATGAGTGATGATTATTGTTTTCACTTGATCCATATCTCACTATGGTGGTTATAGTACGCCCTGGCACTTATGTATATTTCATACACAAACCAAAGACAATGTATTGGTAGCATGGGTTCATTTATTGGCTGGTTTGGCATGTTCATGCCATGGCTGTATCCAACCTCTAACTTACTTGGTTGCAATTCCCTCCATTGCCCCATTTGAAACCGAAAAGTCAGATTTTTATTATGACACCAAAAAGCTGCTTCTCATCATGATGTTCCCTTGGCTGCCCCGTCAAGAAGGGGCTAACTTGGGACAGGCTCACCGCAATCCATCCTGAGCTTCTCCATGGGCCCGGAGGCCCTGAAAGAAGACTTCCTCCATCCTCTTTCCCAACATAACCAAGAGCCCAACGAATGGACTAGTAATAGTGGGGGAGAGATGCTTTTCATGGTTTTACAATTGTAGATTTCCACATGCTAACGCAGTGTCCGAGTGCTCGGATTTCACAGTGGTTGTCAATGTCACCCTCCCTCATGTTTTTCGTTCTTTGCTCCATGCATTTTGTTTTCTACTGTAGGTAAAGCCAGCCATGAGAGTTCGTCCACCAAAGGCCGACGTCCTGTCGCCGACCTCTACCTTTGATCCCTACTACTACTACAAGTCTAATAAGGAAAATGTGAGCCGACGAACACCTAGGGATACGTTAACTCGGTCTGAGGTGAACGTGAACGTGACCACGCCATTGGGGCTTCACTCTCATAACGGTAGGATCAATTTGAACACCGCCGCCAACACAAAAGTGAATGCCGGTGCCTTTATGCGTCCAAGAGTGTCGAATTATGTGGCCATATCACCACCACACCAACCCAAGCGGAACAAGACGGAACAGCCAGGACACAAAGTTACGAGTTTGGCGCATCCAAAACCCACCAAGAGAGAACATGCTCACAAATCTACGTTGAGGTACATCTGTGTTTTCTTTTATGATGATTCCCAGGTTTGACTAACTCCTAGCAGACACTGATGCAGTGATGCATACGGTTATAATTAAATAGTGGTCAGTCTTCTAAATGGCTTTGATTTTGATCTCTATTTAATTATAACCATATGCATCACTGCATCAGTGTCTGTATAGTGCATAGTGACCACAAAACTATGCGCAGACATTTAGGTTGTTTTGAGAGCACATGTCCACAGCATGCTGTAGAGATATCTCTACAATGTAGCATGTCGGAAAAATAATGCATCATGAAGATCTCCAAATTGAATCATATGCTCATTAAACAATTCCTCTGTTTTGTTTGTTAATTTAGCTGTGGGCCGGTGGCCAGTTTGAACAACGCCGGGACAAAAGAGAATACTGGTGTCTTACGTCCAAGAGTGTTGAATCATGTGGCCGTACCGCCACACCAACACACACGTCTGATCAACGGAGAGCAGCTAGGCCACAAAGTTCAGAGTTTGGCGTACTGCCCACCACTCGCCAAGAGAGAACATGCTGTGAAATCTATATCGAGGTAATGTACATCTGTGTACATTACCAAGTATTTATAACCGTATACATCACAGCGTAGTAGTAGTAGTAGTAGTAACCTACAGAACTGTGTGCAAAGTAAATGTTTAGGTGGTTTCGAGAGCCCATCCACAGCATGCTACAGATTCTCTACAATGAACGTAGCATGTCTGTTGGAATAACTGCATCATGACGGTCCTGGTGAACAAAAAAAAGCTCATTAAACAATTGTTTCTTTTTTTTTACTTTAGCGGTGGGCCGCTGGCCAGTTTGAACAACGCTTGCACAAAAGTGAATGCAGGTGCCTTGCATAACGTGTCCAATCTGGCCATAACGACACAGCAACACAAGCGGATCAACTCGGAGCATCCGGAACACGACTATGCGAGGTCGGCGCACACAGAAACCGACAAATCTACATCAAGGTAATGTACTTCTGTGTTTCTTTTCCTGATGATTCCCAGGTTGTAGTTATATAACTTGTAAGTTGTATCAATCTAAATGGTTATTTAGACCCCGAGTTAAAAACATTCACTTTGAAAGAATATATATTCAAAGATTTGCGCCACATTTTTACGAATTTTCAAAAATGGCAGATCTACAAGCTCGTAGCGTGCCACTCTGTGGAGCGCTATGAGCTTGTAGATCTGCTGTTTTTCATTAGCTAAATTATAACGTAATGTTTAAAACACCAAAAGGGGTTCCCGTCCAAAATGGGTTAAGGCCTATAAGGTGACCACGTAACGGCGGTTAGTAAAAACAGTGAGATGTGTTTGGTTGAGCGGTGAGTCGCTTGCCACCACTGCGTGATGTCCACAGCACCTCAAAGGCCCTTACAAAACAAGGCTCCAGACTTCCCAAAACAACTTGGTCAGGCCACTACTTGGCCTCACTGCCCGAACGCACCTCACCCCTGCCCATTTTAGGGTTGATGACAGAGTACAGCATCTTGCAATGGGGTCATCTTGCACCTGTCTAGATACTTCCTTATTGTCAACAAAGTTCACACCCACAACGCCAGAGAGAGTTCAACAAAAATGTGCAACCCAGATTCGGCATAAACAAGGGACTAAATTAATTTCACTCCTATGCCACAATGCCAAAATGTGGAACGCTCTCAAAGGGCACCAACGGACTGTTGCAATTCGAAACTGGCCCCTGAAAAACGACTGAATACGTTTCTTTTCCCTTTTTTACCTCCTTACATGACGCACATGCATATTTGTATCTAAATGTTCTGATGAATTGAAAATGGTGTAATGCTTTATCAGTGTGTTGTCCACAGTAAGTCTTTGTATTGAGTTGTGCTTTCATGTTGAAATGTACCCATTCTGCAAACTGTTAATAAATTCATCAATCAATCAATATCATGTTGTATAGTTGTCGGTGGTCACCTTATCACCTTACTCGAGTATGAATAGGCCTTTTAGAAGCCTTGGTAATTTTGATCACTATTCATAACCGCATGTGCATCAGCGTCTCTAGGAGTGGTGACCACAAAACTACGTGCAAACATTTAGGTTGTTTTGAGAGCACATTCACAGCATGCTACAGATGTCTCTACAATGACTGTATGCAGGCTATGTCTGTTGGAATAACTGCATCATGCCAGTCCCGGTGAACATCTCCCAATTGAAACATAAGCTCGTTTAAACAATTCCTGACTATTATTTTTTTTCTTTAGCGGCGGGCCGGTGGCCAAACGGATCAAGACAGAGCAGCCAGAACGCAAAGTTGCGAGTTCTGTACAACCAAAACCCACCAAGAGAGAAGGACATGCTGACAGATCCACATCAAGGTAGTGCACTTCCCGGAGTGTCCTCTAGAGGGAGCAGTGGGACCATGGTTCACAACATGGATCTACCTCCACAATAAACTAAAGATGAGAAACATGTAAAAACATTTGATGATACTCTTATTATTTTGCCCACATATCATATGAGCAAAAGCAATCCTATTTATTCATGCGAATACATGTTTTGACTCGCATAAATGCAGACCAGCCTCTCGTCTAAATAAAATCACACCTGTGTGAACTGAGTGGTGCAACTCCCCCACCCCCCCACCTCTCTCTCTCTCTCTCTCATTAGCAGGCAACAGTGCAGCACTGCACAACAGCGCCCCCTACTGGTACTCATTATTGGTGCTCATTTAATGTCATATAGGTGAACAACACATAGATCTGCTATTGTGGCGCAAATGAATATATATTCTTTCAGAGCGAAAGTGTCTAAACTGAGAACTTAAATGTAATTAAACCAACCTCACCAACAAGTCCACATCCCCATTTGTGAAAGCATATATTATTTGGTGAATTAAAAGAATGCCGATGATGACGCTATTTTACATACCGTCAACATACCGTCTAATTGGAAATTAGAATCACCTTTATTGTCACATCACTGTCTCAGTAACAGTGGATGAAATTCATTTTTTTTGTGCATAGTTCCCCACCGTGTCGTTATTCTAAGGAGACAAACAAAATGTATGGGTTGCATGATCATAATACATGTCTTACTCTTGCAGACCATCGGTTGAAAATGAGTCCTACCTGCTGCAGAAGAAGCTCGCCTACATTGACATGGTCAAAAGACACATGGCTGAGCATCCTGCTGATGCACAGAGTGAGTATATTATAATGCACATCTTCCCATCTTATCCAGCAAGCATAGCTATTGAAAAATAGCTATGCTATGCTGAAAGGTCGTGAAAATGTGGCGCAAATCTTTGAATATATATTCTTTCAGAGCGAACGTTTTCAAGTCAAATCTTTGCTTCTGTGGGGTCGCTGGAACAACATATCTTCAGATGGGGGGGGGGGGGGGGGGGGGGGGGGTCGGTGGCCAATTACATATATTTTTGGGCGGTCCTTGACATGAAATATTGAGCGCCATTGATACAGAAACGTGGGTATTTCAGAAAACTGTCGGCATTTAGAAGACATTTTGTAGAACCGTCCTCGGGTCTAAATGGGTTTGTTTTCGTTCTCATTCCCGGCTAGTCTCGACGGTCACACACGCAAAGACAGAGTTGCTGACCCTGATGACCCATGTGGCCGGACAGACACGTTCTGACAGCACACAATGGCAGCATCCATCTGACCTCACATGCAGGTATTTCATCCACTCATCGATTCTCTCTCTCTCTCTCTCTCTGTGTGAAAACATAATTTTGCCAATTAAAATCATTCTGACGGTATGGATTGGCAGTAGCTTTAGGTAGTAAGGGTTGCGTCGTCATTTGTTTTACTGTTCCAGACCCAATAGGTGAAAGCGGTCATTATTATTATTGATGGGGGATTTATTTAGTTTGAGTAGGATATGATACATAACTCGCAGCACTGAAAATGCCCAACTCAAAAAAGACACTATGATGGTTGTCGGAGCAGGTCCACCTGTCTTCAAACCAGGGGGGGCAGTCAGACAGATATTTTGTGAAGCCTGAAACTCCTGAAAGTTCATATAATGGCCTGTTGTGGCGCTGGACCCAAAAAAAAACCCATAGCCCCATAGAAGTCCATGTATTTGGGCCCAACTTCACCTAGACTGTATTACCTTAATAAACATGGTCATGAATACTTTCTGCTTCCAGTCACTAGTTTAAAGTCTCATTTCTAATGTCATAATATTCTTTTTGGAAAATTATGGTCCCATTTATAAAATAACCATAAAGTCGCGCATGTTCTGAGGGTCGTGGCTACCGTTACAGTCTATGATCGGGAGTCCCCACCCACTCGAGTCAAAATAAAAACCAACGGAGAAGAAGGGGGGGAAGTCCCGCCCCGTTGTCTGGGCAGCCAATGGCCAGCTGGGCCCAAACGGAGCCAGCCAATGGCCAGCTGGGCCCAAACGGATCTAGAAAGATGGCGACTTACAGTGCAGGAATAACAGGCTTCATTTTACGTCCATGTTAGACCCGGGGAACGCTTTGTCCATATTTTTTTACAGTCTATGCTTCAAACACCACCTCCACCTGCTACATGCATGCTTGCCTTCCTTGATATCAATGAGAAGAGAAATAGAAACATAGGAGTAGGAGGCTCTTTTGTTCATTTATTAGGACTGATATTTCCTCATCTTAGACCATCCATGCCTACGTGTGTGTGTGTGAGTGTGGGGGGGGAGTTGAATAAAATGTGGCAGAATGTTGGTAGTCCGTATCGTTCGGCCGTAATCGTTGTCCGAAGTTAGTGGGAGGGGGGCCTATTTTTACAAAACAATGTCACAAATCACAAACGGAAATATCCAATCCATCACAAATTTGAATCGCATGTCGTGGGTGGTTTAATCAACCCAGAGGCCAGAGCCAAAAGCAATTCCATTTTCATTCATAGGGGGCACCGCAAATGCAAATGATGTAACCGTTTGTTGCAGAAAAATGATTTTTGGGGGGGGGATAAATAAATCCCCTCCAAATTACTTACACATGATCACAGGGGTGATGTGACAATGTAATTGGCTAGCAACAATAGTGGGAGGGGCCTATATAAGCCATTACGGCAACCAGACTTTGCAATTTTTTTCCAAAATTGAGACTTCTAGTTGTATCAATCAAATGGCTTAGATTTTGATCAGCATTTATAACCACAGTATGTGCACACATTTAGGTTGATTTGAGAGCAGCTTATTCATCCACATCATGCTACAGATGTCTCTACAATGAATGTAGCATCATGTTTGGAGATCTTTACCAGAACTGTCTTGATGCATTTATTCCAACAGATTGAAAACATAAGTTCATTGAACAATTCCTCAGTTTTATTTTCACTTGGTGAGCCTGTGGCCAGCAACCCACCAATGTAAACAATTTAATTTCAATACAACTTTATGTCCCGTGAACTTGGTTAGTTCAATTTAAAATAAATGAATAAGGGTCTATTGGACTCCGGTGTGGTGAGGACCCCGGTACACGTATTCATGTGTTGTGTGGGAGTGCCCGAGGGCACAGACTAGTCTACGGTGTGCTATTCCATGAGAATATAATGCAAATCACAAACCAGGATATTCCTTATCCCATTCTGACCTGAGATCAGATTCATACGAGGTTTCCACTGGACACCCACTGGTCTGATTAACCCATTCTGACCTGAGATCGGATTCTAGAAATGTCAGTCGCTCTTCGATTTTTCAAAAATAGCAGACCTACAAGCTCGTATCGCGCCACTCGGTGGCGCGATATGAGCTTGTAGATCTGCTATTTTTCAATAGCTAAAGCATAACATGAAGCTGACACCAAAATGGGTGCCCGTTCAGAATGGGTTAAAACACCTGCTCTGTTTATTCTGGGTGATTTCCTCCCATCGCCATTAAAACACCTCCCCGCGCCTCTAGCTGACTGGATTCATACAGCATTAACAGATTCTGTACATAGGACGTCTGAGAACGTCATAAGGACCCCGAAATATTAGTACTATTGACGTGTGAGGACGTCCTAGCGACGTCCCAGCGACACGGGGCGAGATAAGAATATTCAGAATCTTTTCCTATTTCTTTTTTTTTTTTTTGGCATTTCGCTTTTCGCTTGCCGTAAGCTAATGCTCAGTGCAACTATTATCTTGTCATTGACTCCCATGTTAGCGCGGCGGAAAGAATGACTCGTATCTCCTAATCCAGGGCGCTCTCCGCTGTGATGAATGGATCGATATGCTGGCGCTTCATTTCTGCTCATCCGTCTCTCCCGCAAAATATGAACGTTTTTTGGAGCGTAAAACAATATATTAAGATGATCGGGGATGTGAGGTCCCTTTGTAAAGTCAACTTTTTTAGGCAAGTGTTTCCTGTTTCATGGCTTTCAAAGTAAAAGCGATCAGACAACTCTGGCACTCTATAGCCTTTATTTTGAAGGCACTTCCTGTACTGAATGTGTTAAAACACCTCCCCGCGCCTCTAGCTGACTGGATTCATACAGCATTAATGGTGGGCAGGAAGATCGTCGTTAAGAGAATGGAAGTCTCAGGATTTACCTCCAGCACATGTCCGGTTCACTCACGCTTGGTATTGAGGGGCTTTGGAGAAGTTATCCAGTTAGATAAATATGATTTGTAGTGGCACGTGTTCCTCCGTCATGTTTGCAGGCCCTTGGATGTGATCCATGGTCGAGCAATGTCCTTTTGATTGTTCGTTGGCTTGATATACATACGATACGGTTGATGATGCTGGTCGTGTGAACTAATTTATTTTGTTTTATTTCAATTAACTTTTTAGTTTATCTTGTCTATGTTATGTTTCTGTGCACATACATAATGGCCATGCATACTTGTATTCTGTTGTTGTTGCGTGTGTTCGTTCTTTCCGTTTATTTGTAAAAAAAAACCCAAATGAAGTGCTGATCATAAAGAAATCACACCCGTGTGAAGTGAGGGGCGCTCTTATGATTAGGTGATGTATTTGATGTAAAACAAACGGTGTCAAAACAAACATTAAATTATCTGTATTGTTAATGGGATTTAATGTTTGTGTTGGTGACAAAACGGACATTGATTTCTCTTCATTGTCAATGGCGTTTTTGAAGGGCGCTAGACCCTCCAATACACAGGTTTAATGTTTGTCTGTAGTTCAAAGTTTGTTTAGTAAACGCATTGACAATAAAGGGAACATTTATGTCATGTGTCGTTTACGTCATATTGTCTCTTTATTGTTAATGGCGTTTAATGTTTGTTTTACATCACCTAATCAACATATTAGCGCCCCCCACTTCACACAGGTGTGATTTTTTTTATAACTATAACTAAAAACAAACTGGAATTCCTTTTGGTGTTAAGCATTATGTTATATTTAAGCTCTTGAAAAATAGCAGATCTACAATCTGGTGCAAATCTTTGAATATAATATTCTTTCAGAGCGAAAGTTTTTAACTCAAATCTTTGCTTCTGTGGGGGTCCCTGGAACAATATATTTTCAGATGGGTGTCCGTGGCCAAATACAGATAATTCTGGGGGTTCTTGACATGAAAGATTGAGCACCACTGATATAGAAAACTATCATGATTTAGAAGACATTTTTTTTAAATTTCGACATCAGGCCTAAATGGGTTAAACCTCAAAAATATAACTTTATTAATTTGTGAAGGCAAGTTGCCGTAGATTGTGCCCTGCCATCTCCTTTTATCCTCTTATTAGGCCCTACAGAATATACCTCCTTTCCTTGTATGATGAACAGTGAAAATGGCAGATCTAATTGGCTCACAACTAGGGATGCACCGAAAGGGAAATTCTTGGCCGAAAACCGAATACCGAATAGCCGAATACAGCTTTGTTGTAAAGCTACCTGATTATGGCAAAAGACATGATTATGGATTTTCATAATCGATTCATCGGGCGATTATTTAAACGATTAATCGGATTATGGCACCTTTTTTGCAATTACCTTAAAAAAAATGCTTCAAGTTATTGTAGGCATGTTGTAACTAACAATAAAGACAATAAAAATGAATACTCCTTCAAAATTAATATTTTACCCCCTTTTTAATACAATTTGATTTCATTGCCATTCCTTGTACTTGTAATGCTACTGTAATCTGTAATGTTGACTGTGTATAGCTGACTGTCTTTCTTCCCATTTCTATCTCTGGGACCCCAATTTATTTTTATTTCTATTGTAAAAATCAATGTAAATTTTGAGAGTGTATTTGGTTCCATTTTTGCACTCTGTTACAGACCCCCACTTGGTTTACTTCCTAACTATCTATAATTTAGCTGGAACTCCCACTATGAGAACCACTGTCCTACACAGTGTGTGGGCACGCACACGCACGCACGCACACGCGCACACACACACACACACACACACACACACACACACACACACACACAATAGCATGCTAGCTGATAGGGGAAAACGTTCTTATTTAGCAGCCATATTAGCATGTTCTCTAGGCTCTAGTATCACATATTGCCAAAGTTAAACAGCACTGAACAACTGATCATTGTTAAGCAAAACGTTCACGGACGTTCTGCTTTTGCCCTGCCTGTGCCCACTTCAATGCGCTGCTGAGATTACACACAGGTGAAACAAATTTGAGGAGCTAACGAGCAAGCTACTGCTAGTGTTCGTCGTAGCCTGCCTGCAAACTCACAGATTCAGACATTGGGGAGCATTTTTTGTCATACGACAAAAGAATAGACAGTGGCGGTGCTCACAAATACCATGTTTTGGGACCTGTTGATGAGCTCGCAGATTTCACGGAGCGCATCGCAGCCACAGCACAGAGCAACTTGACGCTGTGTGTGTGTGTGTGTGTGTGTGTGTGTGTGGGGGAGACTGAAGTTGGGAGAGAGGGAGAGGTAGATGCGGAGCGCTCTGGTTACGTTCAAGACAATCGCGTGTTGTGTTTATACCGACCCGGTGTTTTGACTATTCGGTGATATATTTTCGGCCTATTTGAGCCGAAACCGAATAGGCCGAAAATACATTTTTAGCCATTTTCGGCCGAATATTTTCGGTGGCCGAATTTTCGGTGCATCCCTACTCACAACACATCCCAATGATGCTTGTAGATCTGCTATTTGTAGCAGGTTGTATTACTATTTTCATTTCCATGGAGCCTTCCTGGGGGTTGATAACAGTTACTTTACTATAATAGTTTTACTGTTTAATATACACAGCAAGAGTGCTCATGCGGCCTATAGTTGCTTCTTTAAGGCTTGTTTTCATAGACCTCGTTGCTTGTTTCCCCCGCAACAGTGGCTCTGAGCTGACTGCAGTGAAAGCAACTGTGTCTGAAAAGCAACGTGGCTTGTCTGCGTTCTCTAGTGTAACTCCGGATGGATGGATGTTCACAAGCTGCAAAGTGGTGCTAGCAAGTATTGTAGCCATCTTCCGACCGGGTGCAGTTAACTTTTACGTCGTTGGGTGTCTACATGCCAAATGATCTCGCGCCCTATGGTGGCTCTCGGGGTCAATAAGGTGCGGTCTGGCACTATCGACTGCTGCTATCTTGAGCACAAATCAAAAGACATCTGGAGTCAACACATTCATGTTCAACATGGTTAAAAAAAACACATGTAATTTTAGATTTTAGCTATATAATATAGTCTGTACGGTGAAAACTTCATGTCCAAAAATTGCTTTTACTTTTGTGAGGTTGTATGTATGTATGATGAACGTAGGGTCTTAATTTACAAAAGTGTGTGTGTGAGATATATATATAAGGTTTTCTGCCTGACAGTTCAGAAAACTCTTAATGCATGGGTTATGGCAGTGGTTTTCAACCCTTTTCATGTCAAGGTCCAATATTTGTTTGATATTTCAGCCACAGACCACTACTTGATGAGATTTAAGTCTCTCAGACCCAGAATGTATTTTGTTGTCAAACACGTTGATCAAAATGACAATTCTTCTACATTCCACAATTGTGTATATTAAGTGATGCAGCTGTTTAACAATAATTTAACTCTTCAGAGTAAAATATCTATGAGGGTCCATTTGGTTACAATTTAAGCAATATTACATGAGAGGGCGTGGCCCCTCTAGTGTAATATTGCAATTATTCAACAATTACCCTTAAAACTAAGATAATCGCAAAAAATCGTACTTTTATTTTTTAAATGACAGATGTAACCACTATGACCACAAATGTACCAAGAAACTAGCTAGCTTAGCCACAGAGTCTCCTGCGTTTTGGGAGAACAGAGCAGCTGAATTATTTGTTTTGATTAGGCGTTGCATCATGCTGGTTTGAAGCACGGCTTAGAAAGCCGTTTCAACCAATCGGATTGCTTCCTCGAAACAATCCTGTTGTATAATTCTCAATCATATCCTGGAACCCCCCCTCAAGGACCACTGATGGTCCCCGGACCACTGATTAGGGACTTCGGTACTGAAATATGTTTTGGGAAATTGTCGGAATCCGTCAGTAATGTCAAACTATCCAGTGATGCGTAGTAAAATGGACCAAATGCCAGGCCGGCATTATTATGGTCCGTTATGATTCAATGGTCGTCATGCCAAACTGTGAAAATCACACCAAGATCCCCCCCCCCCCCCCATCTGGTAACCTTGGTTCAATTTTGCGGCCCTGGCTCATGGACTAGATGCTACTCTAGTTCCAACATGTGCTCCTTTTCAGACAGTACCGGAGGAGATTTGAACAGAGGACCCCACCCCTGCCTCTTGGTGCGTGGAAGGAGCAGAACTCCAAGATCGGGCGACGCTTCTACAGAGTCCCACATGGTTTCCAAAGGACTCCAGTTCATCTGTACAGATGAACTGGATGCATTGTTTGCATTGATTTTTGTTTTTATTTGTTTTAATATACTCGTGGATTAAATGCATGTGTGTGCATTTTGCACTATTTTTTCGTTTGAGTTATGTGTGGCTTAAAAGCATGTTTGCACTTTTTGTGTGTACTTTGTGTATTTTAATGTACGTGTCGCTTTAATGCTGTGTATTTTGTTCTTGTTTGTTTGATGTGTGGCTTTAATGCATGTTTTTTTTTTCTTCTATGTTTAGATAATTCAAATAGTTAATGTTTCAAGCACTGATCAAACATCGGAAAGTTGTATTGTTCTCGAAGTTGTTCTCGACCAATTTTGGCCGTGGGTCTGTTCTAGACCTGGCCTTGGTCTCTATTGAGGTATGCAGCAACACTGTTATAATTACATTAAAAATGTTAAGACTTTGTTGAGTGCAAACGGAACGTACACATCCGTCATTGCAGCTCTAGTTTCCGCTGGTTCTTTTCAGTGGTGCAGCTTTAGCTGCGGCGCGTGAAACTTCACAGCAACTCAGGGGGGGTTCGGGGTATGTGTACCGCCACCAGCCATAGGTGTTTCGTTGAGACCCCACATGTGTCCATAGAGTTGGAGATTGTGTGTTTGCCCTGAGAGTTATTTAATCTATAAAATGTTTTATTCACAAAGCTGACTCTGTCATAATTTACAGTATGTATGTTTCACATTCTCCTTCTTCCTGTGGGGTTTTTCTTTATATACCGACGGTGCAGTAACGCCTTCCCAGCCAACGGCACAAAGCTGTTCACAAAAATGAAATCAAATCGGGAGAATAAACGCTTAAGTTATAGCAACAATGTAACGTAATGAAAGTGAATGCATGTCCCGGTCTTATTGTACACATCAGCGGAAAACGGTGGTGAGAAATGAAGAGGGAAAAAAAAGAAAGCGGCTGCACTCAGAAGGTCTTATCAGTATGGCCTCCTCGTCCACTGAATAATGCAGGCTGTTAAAAGTATAAGCAGTTACAGTTACCGGGGCAACCATGTCTGTTGGCCAGCCCACCTGCACAAGGGCCTTGTTGTGATGTTGCAGCATGTGTACTGCACATGTATGTGCTTTCCTTTTAACCCATTCTGACCTGAGATCAGATTCATTACGAGGTTTCCGCCGGACACACACTGGTCTGATGAACCCATTCTGACCTGAGATCAGATTCTAAAAAATGTCAGTCGTTCTTCGATTTTTCAAAAATAGCAGACCTACAAGCTCGTATCGCGCCACTCGGTGGCGCGATATGAGCTTGTAGATCTGCTATTTTTAAATGGCTAAAGCATAACATGATGCCGACACCAAAATGGGTGCCCGGTCAGAATGGGTTTGATTGATTGATTGAAATATTTATTAACAGTTTGCAGAATGACAGTACATTTCAAGAAACAAACTCCAATACAAAGACTGTTAACTGTGAGTGGACGACCCAATTAAGCGTTACACTTGTTTACAAGAGGGTCCACCATGTTCAATTCATCAAAATCTCTTCCAATGCCCAATGATTTGACTTCTATGCTCCACCGTATCTCGGAGGCAAATATTGTAGCCTACTTTTAATCCACTATAATTATTTGAAAACTTTGGTTGCTATTTACTTTGTAGATTTAGATTATTATTACAAAACCTCTTCAGACCTATATTGGCCTGAGTATAATCTTGTGTTTTTTTTCCAATGGAAATATCTTAAAAAAAACAGGGTCATATTATATATGGGGACTCGACTATTTCACAAAAATGAGTCTTGCAAAACAGGGGTCGTCTCGTGATCAAGATGTCGTCGTATTCGGGACAATGCGGTCCATACATTGGCAATTCGAAAATGGCATATCTACAAGCTTGCAAGCGACGTGTTGTGAGATATTTTTTATATATACATACATAAAGCATACAAGTATAACGGCAGGCGGCATCAATGTTACTTAAACATATTTAATCTTTTTTTTTTACCGTTCTGTGCCGTCCAGCAGGTTTTGCCGTCTACCTGATTCCATGCATTTCCAACGCAGCATCATGCAGTAACTTGTCTTTCACCCCCCACGAGTATTGTGAGTGAAATTAATATATGATTAAATGATCATGCTTGAAATTGCCTGTCTTGAAATATGAATTTTATGGTGGTGTGTTTGAGAGGTGAAAACATTTTTTTTTCCCCCCCTCAACTCTCTGCTCAAACATGGGCAGGCATTGCACTCGTATCGACGCGTGCGTCGGAGAGACATCTGTAAACATAATCTAGTGTGGGGAATTTAGTGAGATAAAAGCCATTTGTGGGATTATATTATGCTATGCGTGGGACATCGATATCTTGCAGTGGCGTGCACAGATAGACACTAGGGGGTGCTAGAGCACCCCCTGCCCTTTTGGCAATTTTGCTCTTAAAAAAACCAAAAACAATCTTATTTTTTTCTTAATTTGTAGTGTGTGGACCATGGTGACATTGATCAAATCTTGATAAAAAAACGCTTCAACTATATTATTTAGGCCCCCCACAATCTAAAGCTATGTTTCTATGTCAGTGGTTCTTCGATTAAAGAAAAATAGCAGACCTACAAGCTCGTAGCGCGCCACTCGGTGGCGCGCTATGAGCTTGTAGATCTGCTATTTTTCAATAGCTAAAGCACCAAAATGGGTTCCCGCCCCAAAATGTGCTGCACAAGGTGCCCTTTTTTTCACTTGAGCACCTGCCCCTCTAAATATCTGTGCACGCCACTGATATCTTGGGATGTTGAGAGAGTCCCGACACGTTTTTTTCACGCAGGTTGCTGACACCACATTAAACGTGACCGTTGAGTGGATTCTTCATTTGGATTAATGTCTCGCTCGGTCAGAACTCTTATACACGACTTCAATAACTCCAAGGGATATTGCGTTTCAATGGGGAAAGTGACAGTTGCCGAAGTCTGAGATTCACATGCATTAATTATTCAGAGGAAAGAGAGACGCCCGCATGTCTGCTTGGAGTTTTTAGTATTATTCAAAATAAAAGGTCAGTTTCAGTGGGAGTGTTTTTCACATTTTCCTTTTTGAACTTCATGTAAATACAGCCTATATATATAAAAAAATAATCAAAACCACAGTGAATCTTTGTGAAAAATATTTAATATTTTTTATTTGATTTAAGCATACACAAGAAAGCATACACCATATTCTTCATAACTGAAGTTGTGTAACCTTGTGCATAATAGTTAAACCATGCTAGCCCTCTTAAAGCGATGTCTATACTTTACACACAGGATGGCATATGGATAGAGCAGTCTTTCTTTGTCTATAATTAGCATTAATTAAAACTGCTGTTGTGTCATGAGCAGACCTTGCATCCACACAGAATGCCAACATTCTATCATGTCTATTTTTAGACTAGGTTAGGTTAACCTATATGAATGAGACATCGTCATCACCACATTCATAGTTTTTTATTAAAAAAAAAAACTTTTTATCCCACGATTTTGTAACCCCATTTTTTACACCCAGTGTCAATTATGTAATGTAATCCTATTCGCTACACTCCCTCTGCCAACCTGGGGAGAGCAACGGACTGACCTCATAGTCTCTTCACGGCATGAGGAGTCACTTAACGCGTGGAAGGAACACGTTATTCCGACCAGTTCCTTTCCCCTCCATCAGGCGCCCCGACTGGCCAGGGGGAGGCAGTATAGAGACCAGGATTACTGCATGTTTTTTTGTGAGGGTACCTACTACCTATCCTAAGGGGCATGGGGAGAACATGCAAACACCACACAGAAAGGCCCTTTCTCCAACCCCACCTAGGGTATCGGCACTGATGATGCGGAGGTCCTCGGTTCCCCAGATTCATAGTTTGATGTGAAATATTCATGACACATTTTCAGATCGTTTTATTGGTCACGCTCCAGGTGTGTAAGGACCTTTTACGACGGTGTTGTGCACCACACAAACACCCGAACTACAAGCTAACAATGTGTCGCACATGCGACGCATTGTGAGCTTGCGACCACAACATGGTCGTACAAGCATAAATAAGGCTTCAACCATGCTTCTTTGTGAATCTAGTTTTTTTCTATGCCCACAATCAATCAATATCTCTGTATTGTTGACACTAGTCTAGGTTCTCTATACCATTCTGAAAACTCCCAATTTGTGTATAGGCCTACTACTTTTTTTTTTTAAAGCCCACTGTGATTTGCCTTTTTTTCAATAGGGGGGGGGGGGGGGGATCGTATAAACCTTATCAAGCATGTCTTTCAAACAATGCATGAAATGTCTGCAGCTTCTCAGTCATCGAAGATGGCTACAATTGTCAGCATCTTATAAAAGCATGGCTTACTGCCACAGGGCCCCAACGTGGAATGTTAAGTTTCTTACAGTCGTGCACCATAATGTATTATGTTATTGAGAAAATATACGCTTTTCACCTCAATTTTCGCATTTCTGCACTAAGGTTTATATTGTGTGTTAAGACATGTCTATTATGGATAAGGGATATGCTACTGTATAAGCTCATGAACGGCTTGTACGCTAAGGAGAAGTTGGATATAAACAACAGGCCACATTCATGGAAGCCTGCATGGTAGAAGATGTATAGTCGAATTCCACGAATCGAATCTTCACTGGGTGACATTGGTGTGCTGCTGCTCGATTATGGGCTACCTACAAAGACTCATAATCTTAGTGAACCAACGTCCATCAGGAGTCATGTTTACTACCCAGCTGAGGCATCTGTAATCTGGACACTGCCAGGGAATAGTCACTCAAGTGTGTTTTAACGCATTCTGACCGGGCACCCATTTTGGTGTCAGCATCATGTTATGCTTTAGCTATTGAAAAATAGCAGATCTACAAGCTCGTATCGCGCCACCGAGTGGCGCGATACGAGCTTGTAGGTCTGCTATTTTTTAGAAAAATCGAAGAACGACTGACATTTCTAGAATCTGATCTCAGGTCAGAATGGGTTCATCAGACCAGTGTGTGTCCGGCGGAAACCTTGTATGAATCTGATCTCAGGTCAGTGTGGGTTAATATTGCCTTGATGCAGAAACCTGTTCTCTATAGAGGCAAACGGTAAGACACACCTGCATGGCACAAAAAAAAAAGAACACATGTTTAACATTAGCCCTAAAAATGACGATTTAGCATTTAGAGTTGAAGTAAAGAATATCTGTGATATTTAAAATGGCAACGGAGAACTATAGCCGTCTTAAATAATTGGTGAATTAGTTTGCTAAATGAGCTTAATTTAGATTAGTGGGGAGCTTTTAATAGCGCTGTGGCTTTAAAGTTGAGACTTGGACGTTTTCATTCAACGGCAACTGTCTTGAAGGGTAGAGCGAGCGGAGGAAAAATGTGTATAGCGGAAAATTGGCCGTTGAGAAATAAGATGATGCTGGCAAACGGCAGTCGTGGCTGCAGTTCAAAAGAGATAACTCAAAGGAGGAGAGATCATCTGTTACTGCGCGCAGATGGATGGTCGCCGATCGATCGGGGCTGCAGTGACTTCCAGGGGAACAAATGGTTTCAACCTTCAGCACAAAAGTTTTTCAGCAAAGTGCTGATCACTCCGGGGTAATGCAGCGGAACGACTGTCATTTACCTCTCCCAACGTTTGTCTGGGGGACCGGTCAATCAATCAACAGGGCCTCGCGTGACTTCCCTATGAGTCGAACTCTCCCCCCGGGGGCCTCGACCCTGGCCCTCGTGCCCTCCCCCCGACCTCTCTACTTAAAACACACGTGCTCCCGGGTCTCTGACACTGTTCTTTAAGTTAAAGCCTTTAAGCCTGTCTATAGTCATTTAACTTAAAAGCCTCAGTTCATAATCATTGTTGTTCTTATTTAATCTGTAAACTATTATTTGCTAATATGAAGCCCGGTTCCTACTCCACCATGTAGGGGTGCCAGGTATTTTCTTTTATTTTCTCTGATTTATTGTACTTTTGGTTAGTTAGGTTAGTTAGGGATTTAGAATTGTATTTTCGTTTAACTCTCTGTTGGGGCCTTTAGTTGGGGGTAAACCTTTGACTTTTTGCTAACTTTTTGCTAAGCGGAAAAAAAAGAGCTACAACAATTAAACTAAAGTTCTTTTTCAACCCTGTCTCCTCTCACATTATGTTGTTTATATACCTTCACCCTAGACGAAGGTGCATAACAGACACGGACACGCGTGCACGCATGGGAGGAATGAAATGTGAGTTCCTCGACTCTTTCTCATTAGGAGTGGCAGTGGAGAGAGCCAGAGAGAGGGACCGATAGAAGCCTGCTCTTTCATTAGTCATCACTCTGCTGCATGCCCACTCCTCTCAACAACCAGAACCACCTCCTCTCTCTCGTCATCTCTACCCCCCCTCTATAGCCACCCACACGTATGTATGCTCTTTAACGCTACACGCTAAATTCTGCACGTTAGCGGCCCGGGCTAGGACGCTTGGCTTCCACGTGTGCGCCGCTCATGCATGTGCTTAACGAGATTCACGTCGAAATAAACGAACGCATGAGTCATAATACCGCTGTTTCAATCACGGGTTTATCACGGATGAATGAGTGCGATGTGAATTTTTCACGCTAAGATTCGCGGTAGGGTTATGAAAACCTGCTGCCGTAAAACAATTGCTCTCCTTGCCCAGATATTATACAGAGCACGTCCGCCATGGGCCATCAATGACATGAAGTAGAGTATGTCAGTGTTGAGAATAACTATACGCTTGTAAGCGTTCTCAGAAACCACACTTTTATGGGCGTCACTTTGTCTACAAAATGTCACCTTCGTCAGTGTACTTTTGTTTCACATTCAATGTTTTGATTTTGAAACAGCTTTTCACCCCAGTGACACCACCCAACAAAAATAGCAATATGAAATGTATTTACAATGCCCCCCCCCCCCCCCCCCCCAAAAAAAAGGGAAACATTTCCAGAAACATTGCATTCAATCACATCCAAATTGGCAAAATAACCTCAACTTGTCATCACTAGTAGGCCTATGTTTCACAATAATTAGCAAAATAGACGTCGGTGGAAAATGCAGGATACACTGGGGAAAATGTGAGACATTAACTGGGCTTTCGGGCATTCCTTACTATGAACTAAAATGGAAGATTTTGATATCTTTAAGGCAGTATACTATTGTATTTGAATCAGCCCTCTCAAAAAACATGTTTTTCTTTACTTAACGAAGCCTTTAAACCCGCCATAACCTACACATCAGTGGGGAACGTTAGTTTTGCCCATTCAGAAGCTGCAACGGTATAAGTCCTCATACAACATACAGTGCATGATACTACGGTATATGGCGTTATTTCATCGACGTTGGACATCGTATTTTGCCTCCAGGACTTTTGAGTGTCAGCACTAATGGTGAGGATGAGTTGAAAATACATCTTGGTAGAGAAGCCCTTCTGTCGCGGTGACATCTGTTGACGACGTTGAAAAGGGAGTCTTTAGCGGTGAATGTTCGGGCCCCAAGAAACCTTGTGAAGCCTGCCCCCTCTCTCTGCAGAAACCTAGTAGAAGATATCGCCACTGCCACTGTCTTTTTTCGACTTTTCAGTGAAAGTTCAGAGAATGACGTTCCCCCAATATGACCTCCCACTGTCTATAGTTTCCCCGCTGCGTGAAGTATGGCTGCTTCTTGTGCCCAAGCCAGTACATGCGGGGCACCCAGGATTTGGTGGATATAGATGCAAAAAAAAAGGGGGGTAATTGGGGTTGAAACTTCATTCGACTTTTACTGCTGCTGCTGCTTCCTTCTTTGACCGAGGGCCGTTATTGCTGAGAAGAAAAGGGCCTTATTTTTTAGCCGTTCTACAGATACTAGTCCACTTCACAAACGCGAGTCCATGACAGTTCACTTTTCACATGACCGCACCCGATTAACGAATTGGCCTCCTCAAATGCTTATCACCACAAAGGAGCAAGACACAAGGAAATAGTAAAGGGTTCACCGTAGATGTGTTTTCTTTTTGTGTGTGTGTGGAATGTTAAGTTACAAACCGACCAATAATAAGCACGAAAGAAATCAGAAGCCTATTTAAAAAGCAAATAGAATTCCAAATTTGACCTCGATGAGGACGCTATTGTAGGCATGTTAAATTTTAGTGCCGCCTGTATGACTTATGCGTAATTTATACTCCAAAGGTATGACGGTGCCGCATGCTGAGAATTACTTTACCGTGTGCCTATCGCATGGCGGACGTATGAATCTGGCTTTTTCGGCCTTCTGCTGTCACGTTTCATCATGAGCTTTTGAGTTTTCCGGTATTAAGTGAGATGTTGTTTCTGCCCCTGGTGGTACTGGCGACACTGGCGGTATAAATACCGGACCGGTGCGGTACTGGTACTGTAGTCACATCCTTGTTGATGCTGCTCTATGTTGATCATGCCTCATGTCAGAGATGGGCTCCTGAATCGGCGAGGTGTGAGTCTACATTCCCTGAGGGGAAAACGTTTCCCAGAGGTACGTCAAAGAGGACATCTAATAAAAACCAAAGTACCAGCAACGGTATATGGTGTACAACATCCTTCTCAAAAGAATCCATATAAAAAAATATAATGATATCCGTACTATAGAATGACTGAGCTATTTCAAAAGTAATTTGACCAAGCTAGAGAGATTGTACAAAAGTTGAGGATACGATTATACTAAGTGTACAACGACGGATGAACAGGATTTTTGGTGACGAAAACGAGGTGCGAGTGCTTGAGGGGGAGATTAACAGTACACTAGACGGGCGAGTGTTTCTGTGAAGTGGACAGACCTTCGCGGCGCTTCCGAGGCCAACCGTTGCAGAAGTAGTAGGAAATGGGGCCGGTGTGTGTGTGTGTGTGTGTCCATTGATCACGCACTGATAGATGGGGAGAAGAAAGATGGAGAGAGACAGCGGGAGAGGGAAGAAGTGATGATGCACAGGGGGGAGAGAGAGAGAAAAGACAAAGAATGGGTGTCTGGCTTCGGTCCCGGCGGCTTTGTTTATCTGCGCTCTCTCCGCATTTGGAGCCACCTGGCCTCTTGTCTCTGACGACCCGTGGGTAGTGATTAAGCATGGTGGAGGCACGCCAGTCTCTCTCTCTCTCTCTCTTCTGCAGACTCTGTACTTTAGCCCAGCGTCGGCCATAGCCAGCCCCCAGCGTGCTGCGGCTTTGTCTCAGCGCCGCGGAAGGCCTTGTGCCAAAAGGTGTGTGTGTGTGTGTGTGTGTGTGTGTGGGGAGTAGCAGCTTCATGTCATCCCGGCCAGCGGATGCCCTGACGAAAAGGGGCCTGGTTTGTTTGTGAAGACAAAGGTCTTTTGGATGAAGAGAAGAAGGCTTGCTTTGCGCCGGTCACACCTCGATGAAGTTGATCGTCGGCATCCGGTTGTTGTTGTTGCTGTTGTTGTCGTTCTAGAAGAAAAGATGACACATTATGAGAGACGGGAAGACACGGGAGGATTTGTTAGTCGTTCTTCAATGAGTTTTTGATTGATTGATTGATTGATGTATTAACAGTTTGCAGAATTACAGTACATTTCCAGCACAAACTCAATACAAAGACTTTTAACTGTGAGTGGACGACCCAATTAAGCATTACACTTGTTTACAAGAGGGTCCACCATGTTCAATTCATCAAAACATTTAGATACGTACAAATAGACACTTCCATATAGTCAAAGAACAGAACAGGAATTCATCATAAAGGAAGCAAAAAGGGAAAAGAAACATTGAGGGGAAAAAGGGGGGGGGGGGTTCAGATTTTACGGGGCCAGTTTCGAATTGCAGCCGTCCGTAGGTAGCCCTTTGAGAGCGGTTTTGAAGGAGTCAAGGGATTCACACGTCTTAATGACTGTTGGTAGGGCGTTCCACATTTTGGTGGCATAGGAGCGAAAATAATTTAGTCCCTGGTTTGTGCCGAATCTGGGTTGTACATGGTTTTGTTGCACTGAGCATGAGGATGTTATTTTTCAGATGTTTTACCTACAATGGGGTAATGATGAGGCGGTCTGTAGGGCTGATTGTCCACACGGTTATTCGCCAGTGATCAGATCACAACACAATGACATAATAGGCATGTTCATAACGTACTCTTTCTCACACTGAGACTTGGTGTTGCCTGCTGGAAATTGCCGATCGGCAAGCTCACAATAAGCTGCGTCGCTATTTCTGGCGATTGACACTGTCTTACAATGTAGTTGTAGTGTATACGCTCATGGCTTCAGTGCCCAGACTGAGATACAGACTTGATTAAAACACCCGCATTAATTTCTACTTGCAAAACATAGATTTCAACCTTAGGTACTACTACTTTGTACTACTAGGACTAAGACTAAAAAATATGTTAAAAAAAAAAAAAAAAAAAAAACGTTTGATGAAAAATGTATAATAATTATATAATAATATAATAAATTAATAATTTACATTTTGGGGATATCTTTCACAATAATGAATAAAACATGTTCTAGACATTCTAATGATCACAAAAAAACATATATTACAATTATTTTACAGACATTTTTTATTTGTGCAAATTTCAGCCTCTGTGGGGGGTATTTATATGCAAATATCATGACCAATGGCATTGAAATGGCATTGCAATGAACATCTCTGATGACGTTTAGGTGAAAAAATAACAGAAAAAAAAAAGAAATTAGTAATTGAATAAAATACAATTGTTGCTAAAAAGCAACGCTGGGTCTTAGAGGGTTAAAACCAATCTGATTCCAATCTAGATTCTGGATAGGCCAAACAAATCAGATTTGGCCTGCCAGTCTGAATAACATATATATAGCCAAGAGCCAATCGTTACAGTCTCATTTCTATTTTCTGTATGACAGTTTAGCTAGTTCTGCATGGGCATACATAGTTTTTATTTATTTGTCTTTATTTACTTATTACAACACCAAGTTAATATGATATGAATTCAGGGCTGTCTCTTGATCCAAAGATAACTACTGTATGTTGACTGTTTACATACAGTAAGTGCATGCTGTGCATATTTTAGTAGTATCTCTGTACATTTTAAACGGCATTCACTGTCATTCATGTTGAAATGGTGTGGAAACTTTGAAGTTCACTTTCACCCTTGGGGAAGTTACCGCTACACCATTAATTTGATCTAATTCAAATTCATTCAAATGAATGAAATGTGTCTGGGTAGCTCAGTCATTATAGAGAGTTGCAGTCTCGCCCCCGACGATATTCTTTTTCCCATAGACGTTTCAGAAAGTATTTGTAAATAAGACCTGTAAGCCTCAGTCAAAGCCAACTCGGATTGGGACAACTCATGACAACAAACACAATTTTTTGGAAGAAAAAAGGGCAGGGTTTTTTTGTTGTTGTTTATTTGTTCGGCCCAAAATTGTGTTTGCCATGAGTTGTCACTTGTCACGATCCGAGTTGGCTTTGACCAAGGCTACAGGTCTTTAAATAAATACTTTATGAAACGTCTATGGGAAAAATGTATTGGAAAATGTATTCCGGGCCGCTCGTCGTCATGAAAGCGGACGGTACTGCGATGCTCTATGGAGCTCTCGCCTTTGACCGCAAGTTCATGGGTTCGATTCCTGAGTACCGCCAACTCAGGGTATGAGTTAGTGCGGTACGTTGGGGGTGGAGGAGCTAGGGACCCAGGGGAGAGGAGGAGGGGTGGGTGGTTATTGGAGGAGGAGCTAGGGACCCAGGGGAGAGGAGGAGGGGTGGGTGGTTATTGCGAATGCAATGATTGCAAACTATGAGACCTAGCAGAACATGTCTGTCTGTCTGTGTGTGTGTCACGCTGTAACACCACCCGCCCGCCACCAGAGGGCGCAGCTGTATCACACACAAAAAACACACGCACGCACGCGCACACACACACACACACACACACACACACACACACACACACACACACACACACACACACACACACACACACACACACACAAAAACTTAACTTAAAAAACTTAACTAAAACTTTAAAAGAAAAAAGTTAAGCGTAAAGAAAACGTTAAAAAAACACGCACGCACACACACACAAAAACTTAACTTAAAAAACTTAACTTAAAACAAAACTTAACTAAAACTTAAAAAGAAAAAAGTTAAGCGTAAAGAAAACGTTAAAAAAAAACACGCACGCACACATACACACTAAAAAAATAACTTAAAAAAAACGTAACTTAAAAAACCTTAACTTAACAAACATATCTTTAAAAAAAACACACAAAAAAGGAGAACTTATTGCAATTTACGAGCTGCGTTCGCTCCCCACGTCCGCTTCGTCTTACTTGTACCTTACTGCGCAACAGCCCCCCCGTGGGGTGCTCCGGGGTGCTGCACTCCGAGGAGGTCTTAGCTTTGACCACCTTGGTGTCGGGCTCGTTGTCTTTGATGATGTCATACTGACGGCAGAACATGATGATGACGCCTGCAACGGGGGAACAGGGGAGAGGAGAGAGCATATTAAGCACATAGTCCTATAATGGACCCACTTAAACCCGTTCTGACCTGAGATCAGATTCATACGAGGTTTCCGCCGGACACACACTGGTCTGATGAACCCATTCTGACCTGAGATTCTAAAAATGTCAGTCGCTCTTCGATTTAAAAAAAATAGCAGACCTACAAGCTCGTATCGCGCCACTCGGTGGCGCGATATGAGCTTGTAGATCTGCTCTTTTTCAATAGCTAAAGCATAACATGATGCCAACACCAAAATGGGTGCCCGGTCAGAATGGGTTAAACCCATTCTGAATGGGTTAAACCCATTCTGACCTGAGATCAGATTCTAAAAATGTCTTCCACATCCTGACAGTTTTGTGAAAAAGCTATGTTGCTATGTCAGTCGTTCTTGGATTTTTCAAAAATAGCAGACCTACAAGCTCGTAGCGCGCCACTCGGTGGCGCGCTACGAGCTTGTAGATCTGCTATTTTTCAATATAGCTAAAGCATAACATAATGCTAACACCAAAAGGGGTTCCAGCCCAAAATGGGTTAAACCCATCGATTCTACAACTACCTTCTAAATCAGTGGGCTAGTTCTCACAAACTTTCAAAAATAGCAGCTCACAGTGCCAACGTTACAATCTAAAATGAGACTTTCCAGGTTTCAAACGAACTAAAGCTATAGCTGATATTATCTAGACAAAATGCCCTTATAGTTTTAGTTAGCATAGCATTTGTGGATGCGGATGTGAATAAACTTTTAAATCCTATCTTTTGTTACGTTTTCATTACACAACACTTACCTTTTTCAATCCTGCACCTGACAAATAACCCAAAGTATAAAAATAAAAAAAAACATTTTCATGAAATAAAAACTAGCAAATCCTATCTGAAAATGATTTAATTTTTTTTTTAATTTTTTTATATTTTTTGTCCCACGATTTTGTAACCCATTTTTCACCCCTGTGTCAATCATCCTGTGATGTGATCCTGGGCTCTACACACACATGATTTAAAACTAACTGAATGTATTGTGTGAAACGAATTCAAACTAACCCGAAATGATGAAATCCCCAAATATAACCTTGGATCTCACCTGCCCACATGATCAGTACGACCACGACGATGATGCACTCCCCGGCCCTCAGCTGTGTGGACAGAGCCACTTCCTCCATGGTCACTTCGTCTGGTTGGCCCGGGAGGGGAACGACAAGGAAACACCTCGTTTTTCATTAGATACTTCATCAACAAGACTATTAAAACTCCTTCAGTGCCACCTGGTGGTCACCAGTTTAGGCTCTGAGTGCCAATTCTCCCATTATAAAAAAAAGAGGGCGTTAAAAAAAAAAAAAAAAAAAAAAAAAGTAAAGAAATGTAAAAAAAAATTAATGTTTTTTTTTTGTTTTTTTTTTTTACGTCTTTACGGGCATGGCACTCAGTGCAAAGACGTATCGGATACGGGATTATGTCCCTGGCACTTATCCTGTTATAAACTCTTTAGGTGCCACGGACGACAAGACGTCTTATTGCCGTCTTTGTAATGGATGCCACAGGCGTTAAGACGTCTCTCCCTTGGGAATTCAAATTATTCTTAATTATTATTATTTTTTAACCATATTTTGAAAGTTCCTCTAATCTGGTGTACAGGTGGTGACATGCACATTACATGCATAATATAATTACAAATTCTTTCTTTCTTTATAATGGGAGAATTGGCACTCAGAGCATAAACTGGTGACCACCAGGTGGCGCTGAAAGAGTTCACAACAGTGAATAGTATACAGTCAAAACGTCATGCTCAAAGAACAACACGAAATGTTTCCACTGTGGTCCATTGTACTCAATTCATCAGTAAGACATACTGTATTACAATGCATGCGATATGCAATACATATCAGCAAGGGCGTCAATTAATAATAATGGATTTACATTCGTGAAAATCTGTTGTCTGTTATTGTGCTACAATAAGCAAATGCATGAAATTAAAGAAGAATCGTCACTAAAACATCACTAAAAACATCTTAAAACACGAGGGCATGCTAGGAAAATGCTGCTTTGTTCACGTTTAACCATACAATCAGTTATTGTATGCATATTGTGCCCGAATCGATGCCCATCCATCTACATGTGACACGTGATATAATTTAGACAAACGTTTTATTGTGTGCGACCATTTATTTATTCATCACTTTCACTGCGGCATCCCTATATGTTTGGGAATGGCATGGGTGAAAAAAATAAATCTTCCAACGTTTTCTCTATTCATTTCACCCCCAAAACACTTGGTTTTGAGTTTGGGTTTTTTGCAAAAAATAGATTTCAACCTTACTACTACTTTGTACTACTAGGACTAAGACTAAAAAATATGTTAAAAAAAGTTTGATGAAAAAAATTATAATAATTATATAATAATTATATAATAATTATATAATAATTATATAATAAATTAATAATTTACATTTTGGGGATATCTTTCACAATAATGAAAAAAAACATATATTACAATTATTTTACCTACTTTTATTAGGGTAAAGGTCAAAAGTCTTAGGTTAAAAAATGTTCAAAATCGCACAGAGTCCAGACATTTTTAATTTGTGTGAATTTCAGCCTCTGTGGGGGGGTATTTATATGCAAATATCATGACCAATGGCATTGAAATGGCATTGCAATGAACATCACTGATGACGTTTAGGTGAAAAAAGAACAGAAAGAAATTATAATAATTTAGTAATTAAATAAAATAAAATTGTTGCTAAAAAGCAACGCTGGGTGTTAGAGGGTTAATGGCTTTTGGTAAGGCGTTCCTTTTTTTTGGGTGCATGGCAGAATGGTAGAATGCATTCCCCCCCCCCATGTTTGAGCTGAATTTTAGGGCAACAAGGGCAGGTGAGCTCCCTCTGGTGTCATGCCCAGCATGCATGCCCGCTCACTATAGAGAAGTATAGTTTGACATGTTCCACCTATCTGTATCGTAGTACAGGAATCTCTGTATTTACAGTAAAACAGTATGCCGTTCCGTATATTTGTCCTTCACATTATCTCGAGAACAGATCGTCCGGTCGACCTTCCATTTGGCCGGAGTATTGCTCCAAAGAAGCACAGTGTCGAGTGTGAAATTGATCGGATCATGGGCGGGTCTCCATGAACGTAGTCCATAATGTCCCGAGCGGTCACTGCACTGTAGTTCCTACAGTATATTAATCTGCTTTAGTTGCTGTTTTGTTGGGGTTTTTTTGACCCCCTTTCACCCCCTCGACACTGCAATGTACCATAACCCATTCTGACCTGAGATCAGATTCAAACGAGGTTTCCACTGGACACACACTGGTCTGATTAACCCATTCTGACCTGAGATCAGATTCTAGAAATGTCAGTCGCTCTTCGATTTTTCAAAAAATAGCAGACCTACAAGCTCGTATATGAGCTTGTGGATCTGCTATTTTTCAAAAGCTAAAGCATGACATGATGCTTACACCAAAATGGGTGCCCGTTCAGAATGGGATAAAGTCAGGATGCTGACTCAAGTAAATGAGCTCTATCGAGGTGGAACTGGACTTGAACTGGAGCCCAGTACTGTACTGTATGTGTGAGATCTACAGTTGCTACAAGGAGGACACGTACAGTACAGTAGGTGCTTGTCAGTTAGAGTGGTGGTTTTTCAAACGGTTTGAGCCCAGTTACGGCACATTTTTAGAAGATCTCAAGGCACTACAGCTGTATTCATCGCGATAGAAAATGGCAGATCTTTTGAATGAATCGATGGTTTATTTTCTGTCTTTTGTTTACAATGAACCAACGAGACAATCATCATATACTGTACATGTCTATCCAAACAACTCTCACACAGAATCCACAGTCAAGGGACCGGAAAAAGGAACAGGCCGCATGAAAAGCACAATGCTTTCATTACTAAATTACTAAATTAGTAGCTTAATGAGTAGTATTAAAATGTTTTCTTATGCAATACAATGTATTTGTATTTAGTTCATAACTTTAACGTAACTATAATTAAAGCCATTAGAAAAGCATTTGAAATTAAATAAAAATGTAACTTTTCAGGATTCCAACAGTTTCCGTGCCGGGAATGGATTACTCCAGGTTAATGTCGCTGCCAACCCCGCTAATACCGCCTTTTGTTTTATGTGTTTAATCCGCTGTATTGTAATAAATAAAAAGAAAATCCGTCTTCGTCGCGGAGATAGAGAGTAGATGCATTCGCTTTGATGACGAAACCGGAAATCGTCATATGCTGTGGGCTGCTAGGGCTTCTGGGAAATTGAGGCCAATGGAAATGCATGGGGTGCAACGCCTCATTGAGACGAGTGTTGTGTGCGTCTTCCGGGTGCACCAAGATGGTGGATGATACGCTCGGATCACAACAAACCACGGGAGCTTTTTTTGCTGGATTTTCGCGGATTAAAAGCCCAAATAATTCAGCGTATGCTCTAAAGGTAATACAACAATCTCGGCAGTGAAGGGGGGTTGATTAAAATGCGGGTTAAGCGTGTAAAACAGTCAAACTGTTAGAAAAGAGCAAAAAAAAGAAAATCGGGATTTCAATTCAAACAATAACAAAAATAGCTGATCTATATACAAGCTCAAAACGCGCCGCACTTCGACGCGTTTTGAGCTTGTAGATCGGCTATTTTTGCTACGACAGTAACGAGTAATATACAATGTGTGCCCTCTGGAGTGAGCGTGGAAATATATTGGCCCTCGAGTCGACAAAGTTTCCCACCCCTGCATGGCCTTGATAACCACTGTCCTAATTGATTGTAGGCTACCATTTTCTCCTTTCCTGGCAATATGTGTTTTTGTGTGTGTGTGTGTGTGTGTGTGTGTGTGTGTGTGTGTGTGTGTGTGTGTGTGTGTGTGTGTGTGTGTGTGTGTGTGTGTGTGTGTGTGTGTGTGTGTGTGTGTGTGTGTTTTTAACACCAGTGTCTTTTTTTTGTCTGCACAAACCCCCTGTGAGACAATGTGAGAAAGGCGGCTAAAAGGAGCATGGTACTCTACCATCATAAATCACCATGATGCCATTACTGCTACAGTGAAGTCCCTGGGGGTCCCCTGGACCCCACATGGAGAACCAGGGAGCTAAGCTAGCTATTACTCTAGTCCGGGGATCTACACCACAATGCTGGCCTGTGGTTTGTAGGCTACTTCCTTTTCTGCTAAGCAACAAGCTATATATGCTTAGATGATCTCTATTTATATTAGAATAAATGTGCGGAAGTGGGGAGGAGGCTCCTCCACTTCCGCTTTATATTTGACTCCTGACAGCTCTTCCGTTGCTCCAGACTGTATGATGCAAGCGTTTGGAAATTGCGAGAGGCAACAGTCTGGTAATGCGAGACTAGCTTGTGGTGGACATTTTGGTCAAAATTCAATTTTTGCCACGGACATACAAAATTATCAATAGCCTAAGATTGCCAGAAAATAGAAAATACAGCAGCTTCACGTGTGTGTGTGTGTGTGTGTGTGTGTGTGTGTGTGTAAAAATACAAATATATGTTATACAAACTCTTATAATCTTCATCCAGTTAATAAGTAGAGTGGAAGTCAAGCCTGTGTGTCTGTGAATCAATGCCTGCACATTTTCCCTTCAAATCACACACACACACACACACACACACACACACACACACACACACACACACACACACACACACACACACACACACACACACACACACACACACACACACACACACACACACACACACACACACACACACAGAAGTGTATCTTGTGCTGCGTTTGGTAAAGCAATGTCTATGTGTCACGTTCCGTGACTTGTTTTGTACTTGTTTTTTTGTTATTTAGTGTTTTACTTTACTGTTTTCCTGTGATTGTGTAGTTTTGTGTTCCATGTTTCTTATTTCCAGTTAGAGTTGATCTTGCACTGTGTACCTTTATTTTGTAGTATGGTTTTGTGTCTTCCTGTCTGCCCCTGTATTCTGTACCTGCCTTGTCTCACAAGTACTGTGATTAGTCTATGTTTTGAGTGTCCTTTTAGTCTTTTAGCCAATCCCTGTGTTGATTGTCAGTTAGTTTCACCTGTGTCCTGTTACTCCCTGTGTCTATATATACTCCCCTGTTTGTGCAGTTCCTTGTCGGATTATTAGTTAGTCACAGTTTTTTTGTTTGTTGCTCCTGTC
The DNA here is from genome assembly GCF_964188405.1 of Protomyctophum parallelum. Taxonomy (NCBI): domain Eukaryota; kingdom Metazoa; phylum Chordata; class Actinopteri; order Myctophiformes; family Myctophidae; genus Protomyctophum; species Protomyctophum parallelum. The sequence continues at coordinate 42,991,637 of NC_139718.1, read as the reverse complement.
TTCCTAGTGTTCCTTGCTCCTACTGTTTGTTATGTTCCCTATGCTCCTCATGCTCCTTTAGTGTTAAAGGGATTGTGACATTAAAAAAAAGCTTTTGGAATTGTTCTTATTTCTTTTAGGTTTTCTAATCTCAATTGCACCCAAAATGAACTTTTAACATTCAGTAGATTTTCTGTGATCTGGGGTTTTCTGGCTCAAACAGGTGCTCTGATTTGCCGGCAGTAAGTGACATCACTTACTGCAAATCCAGCAGACTGCCAGCAGATGTCACTGTTTCACTGTGTTGCCTGTTTTCATTGTAGCTCAAAAGTAGCTCCAAACCCCAAAGAAAACTTCAGACCACAGAAAATCCACTGAATGTTCAAAGTTCAGGTTTTTTGGGTGTAATTGAGGTCATAAAACCTAAAAGAAAAAAGAAAAATAAATGAAAATGAATGTCATAAAACCTTTAATAAACACTTTGAACGTTTCCTGACTGTCGTCCTGCATTTGGGTCCTATACCCTCTCTGATCTCGAACCGTGACAGTCTTAAGGTTAACTGCAGCACAGAGAACGCTCCTGTCCTTCTCTTGGACACAGCCACTGACATTGTAAAGGGCGCAGGGGAAACAGAGGCCACACGCTCCAGTAGCTTTTAGCCACACGGCCAATCGATCGGCCTCTCTGTTGACCAGTGTTAACAAATCAAAGTCCAAGAACATCCCGAGACCCCCTGACACTTTTGCCAGTAGGCTAAGTCTCCCTGGGCCTGGTTGGCCCGGCCCGCGATGTCACTGCCGCGGCACACTAGACATATAGGATCCAGCATGGAAGCACGCACGTCTAAAAAAAAAACGTTCTACTGAACAAAAACACGTACAGGTGAGAAGAGAAGAAGTTTGCGCAGCGGTCTTGAGCTTTTTATTTAAAGGGACACATCACCCCTTTTGCAACCAGATCTTATTTTAATGATGTGTGAGAGACAAGACACACTTTCCTGGGGTTCTTATGTGGCTAATATGTGTTTTTAGATATTTGAGTGTCATCAAGTGTCCATGATGTCATGGACACTCACTTCCTTCCTGGACTACAATTCCCACAATGCTTTGGAGCACTGCTCCTCCTTGTGGATAGGGACAGGGGCTGTCTTACAGTAAAACATTCAATGAGATTTCTATGACTTGACAAGAAACATAACAATGTTTACATGTGGTAAACATTTGTTTGTAAAATAACACAAATTTGTTTTTGTTTGTGTGAGGTCAACTTTAGACCACTCGAGTTTTAATCCCATAGTCCGAAGAGACGGGACAAGGCGGCTGAACCAAGCCCCCGGTGAGGCTCTTCAACGTTGAGGCGCTCGGCCCTACTGGTCAGTGCTGGGACTGCAGGCGGGCCTGGGCATTTAGCGCAGGGGTCTGCAACCCAAGATGTTGAAAGAGCCATTTTCGACCAAAAATAAATTCAAAATCTATCTGGAGCCGCAAAGAAAATGACGCATTATAATGCAGCTTGCCAAGCTTTATTATCTCCCGGGTTGCAACGAAACTAGCAGAATTTAGCATGCTTTCCCTGGAAATGTCGTTCAACGTTACTTATTTTGTTGTTTGATAGCTTCTCACTGCAGATTAAACATACAGGCAGTCAATCTGCATTGGCTGTGAAGGCAAAAGCCTCTGTCCACGAACTGTTAAATCCTGTTTTTCGTCGGCTATCTTTATTTCTCTTCCTGTATAGAAGCCATAGCGTAGCAGGCAGCAGCCTCACACACCCACCGGTTTGTTTATAATAGACACCTGGCTGGCACGGCACTGCAGTGTGTCGCATGCTATGACGCAAATTTTAGTTTAGTTAAGTTTTCCAATTTTGTGAAAACGTGTAGAATAAATATTAAGAATGCTTGTCACGTTTGGCCTCCTACAGAAACCATGAATGAAAAATAATTTATTGCTACTTTTAATGCTACAGGGAGCCACTAGGGGTGTGCTCTAGAGCCTGTTGCAGACCCCTGATTTAGCGCAAGGAAACCCTGTGCAGCTGGGGTTTAACATTGAGCACTGCACTGGTAGACCATTCTTCCGGGTGCTTCAAAAACGCCACTGAGCAACTTCCATTGAAATTAATAGCAGGGGGCGGGGCTGTTGCTCCGGTTCAGTCTCTATCCTTTTAACCCATTCTGACCTGAGATCAGATTCGTGGAAGGGTTTCCACTGGACACACACTGGTCTGATTAACCCATTCTGACCTGAGATCAGATTCAAAAAAATGTCAGTCGTTCTTTGATTTTTCCAAAAATAGCTATTTTTCAATAGCTAAAGCATAACATGATGCCGACACCAAAATGGGTGCCCGTTCAGAATGGGTTAATACTCTATGGGTTTGACATTGAGCACTAGTAGACTAGTAGAGCACATATAGTTTCATTATATAGATACTCCACGGCTATGTTCTTAGCATGTTTCACGATAACTACTTTTATGTGACGTATGCCTTGCTTTTTTGTTATTGCTTAATGTAAATCGCTCTGGATTTAGAGCGTCCATGCCCTAAATGCCTAAATTCCTACATTTGTATTGTAAATTGTAGACCGTTCTTCCGGGTGCTTCAAAACGCCACTGAGCAACTTCCACCCTCCCTGGAATTGGCTGAGAGGCTGTTTTTGCGGAAAGCCATTGAGGTCTTTATTATACAGTACCTCCCTTTCAAAATAATGTGCTTTTCTGTAACGTGGCTCGTGTGTGTGTGTGTGTGTGTGTGTCCTTGTGTGCACATGACGAGAAAGATGTGATACAGGAGGAGGGCACCATTGGGGCCAACTGGAAAATACAAAATAAAATCCATACAAAACACCAAAGGACCCTCAAGGCCATAGCTCAGTCGGGTGTAAGACATTCTCTGCATGTTCCCGAGGTCATCAGTTCAACCCTGGCGATTACTCACAGATAATTAAAAAAATCATTTTACGTTCCAACTCCTTCTGGAGGAGAGATCAAAAAGCCCTTTCACACTGTGCGATGCGTGTGTGTGTGTGTACGGTCAGACTGTAGCTTGGGGTGTTAACAACGCCCCTGTGTTTCCAAGGTCATACTTTTAGAGTTAGACCCCACTCTTATACTTACAGAGAAAGTCACTTTGTGAGTCAACTCCTGGAAGACGAATTGAAAGACTTCCACACACTGTGAGGCTGTTGCTCGGTGTCTGTAGAATAGGTGTATTATATAATGACTTATTCTAACTAAATGCGGTGTATCTAGGACACCATAATTAGAGGTAAACCTCTCGCGTTTAGATCTGCTCTCTCTTTATCCTAGTTTCATCCTAAATTGAACCACCCCATTCGAATGCTATCAATCCATTGAATGGTCTCAGTAGCCGTCTACTGACCTACCAAGATCTCAGTAGCTGCGTTCTGTGCGTTGACGACCGCTACTGTCTTCACAGCGACGGAGGGGCTCCAACGAGGGCCACCACCGAGCGATGCTAAACGCGAGCGAGCGAAGTTCGCTTGAGCCGACTCGGCCCCATCCGAGTTGCAACTCGATAGGCACGGAGTCGTGAATAACGTTGAGGAGAGCACATTTATTGCCCCGTCTGAGACAACGGGGTGAAAGCCACGTCTCCGTGGTGGTCAAAACGCTAGCCGTATTCAAAACAGTAGCCGTATTCAAAGTGTGCACATGTGAACACTTTCTTAGTTACAGACCTTCAAGGGTCTGTTTGGTTCCTAACTATCAACCTTTTAGCTGGGGACCCCCGTGAAATCTCCTCAAGGTCCCTTGGGTGTCCCCGGGCGCCAGCGTCAAGATCCAATGCAGTATGACTCCGTCTCATTTTGGAAGGATAAATGCTGGTCACGAAAGTACCTCATAGCTCTCAGTACATCAATACCACTGTCATGGAGGAAGCAAACACAGAGTTGTTGACAACAGCGGTAGAACCGACCCAACCTTCTAGACCTGCAGTCGAGAGGAGACTAGCAGGGCATAAACTGCATGTGAAATGGCCCCGGTGCTGTGGATAAGAAGCTGTGGGAAACTATCAACACTGACCTGAACCTGTCTCTCTCGAGCAACTTCGAGGGACAGTGGAAAAGAAGTTGGAGAGAATGGGGGGACATCATCTATCAATATGGGTCAGAACGCTTTGGAGTGCAAGAAAGGTCAGGTGGGAGAAAGATTCCGACCGCACCCTTTTCCTCTGGAGTGGAAAAGGAAGGCATAGATGATCTCCAGGTCGACATTAAAACTCGACTGGCATCCCTCCGCAGAGCAGAGAACCTACGGGAACGTAGAAGGAAGAAAGAACATACTAGAACACAGTTCTATAAAGATCCCTTCAAGTTCCTAAAAAGTATCTTCATCAAGGAAAAAAGTGGAGCTCTAAAAAACAACAAAGGCTGATCTGGAGGCTCACCTGAAAGCAACACACTCTGACCCAAGGCGTTATGAACATCTGTCCATTCCTTCAGATATCCCACCAATTGATCCCCCTGAACGTCACATTCCGATTGTCCCTCCAACGTGGAAAGAGGTGGAAAACACAGTGCGTCGAGCAAGAACAGCCTCAGCCCCCCGGGGCCAAATGGAGTCCCATACAAGGTGTATAAGAATGCACCAGATGTCCTGAGGTTTCTCTGGAGGCTTATGAGAACAGCATGGGAGAAGAAAATAATACCTAAAGTGTGGCGTTGGGCAGGTGGAGTCCTCATCCCAAAGGAGAAGGATGCAGTGAACATCAGCCAATTCCGTCCAATCTCCCTACTAAACGTTGAGGGCAAAATCTTCTTTAGTGTCATTGCACAGAGGATGGGCGAGTATCTGCGAAGAAACGAGTACGTATCGACACATCTGTACAGAAGGCAGGAATATCAGGATTATCCGGCCGTTCAGAACATTCCAGCATGATCTGGCACCAGATCCAAACGGCAAAGGTGGAGAGAAGGGACCTCCATGTAGTCTTTCTGGACCTTGCCAATGCCTTTGGCTCAGTGCCCCATGAACTCTTGTGGTCTGCCTTTGAATTCTTCCACATACCAGACACCATCACAGCCCTGGTTAAATCCTACTTCCAGGATGTCCAGTTCTGCTTCAACACCACTGACTTTACCACCTCTTGGCAGTGCCTAGAAGTAGGCATCATGGCAGGATGCACTATCTCACCCCTGGCATTTACGATGGCATTCCATGCACCAGGAGGCTGCTCAGAAAGCTGGAAGAGAACATCAGTTGGGCCCGTATGAAGATCAAACCATCCAAGTCACGAAGCATCTCAATCGTGAAGGGAGTGCTCTCTGACCTGAAATTCTTCATCGGAGAAGACCCAAGTCCAACAGTGTCTGAGCAGCCTGTAAAAAGCCTTGGCAGGTGGTATGATGCAAGCCTGAAGGACAAAGACCAGGTGCAACAATTGCGTAAGGACATCAGCAGTGGCCTACAGTCCATTGACAACACCCAACTGCCTGGAAAGCTAAAGGCCTGGCGCTTGCAGTTTGGACTCCTACCCCGGATGTTGTGGCCCCTCGCAGTTTATGAGGTACCAATCTCAACTGTGGAGAAGTTGGAAAGAACAGTCACAGGCTACATCAAGAAATGGCTTGGAGTTCCACGATGCCTTACCACCATATAGGCCTCTACGGAGATAGCATCCTCAAGCTGCCCCTCACCAGTCTCACAGAGGAGTTCAAGTGTGCAAACTCAACAAAAACAAGACTCCAGATGACACTGAATGAATCTAGAGACCCAGTGGTGAGCAACAATGCACCAAGCTTAGCAACTGACATTGTGGGCTATATGTCCAGCAAGGAAGAGGAGGCCATGGGCTAACAGCCACCCTGGAGTAAGTCCACAGCACCAGAACGGCGGAAAAATGGTGGTGGAGGAAGTACGCCACCAGGAGGAGGCTGCACGGTGGGCCAAGGCAGTCTCTCTTGGCAAACATGTGGGACAGTGGACGAGATGGGACAGTGTGGAGAAGAGGAAGATCAGCTGGAAGGACACGTGGGCCATGGAAGCGAGACAGTTGAGCTTTTCCATCAGAGCTACATACGATCACCAGTTAACCTAACCGTGTGCCCTATATGTTCCACGCCAGCCACCCTCAGGCACATTCTCACAGGGTGCAAAACCAGTCTCACCCAAGGACGTTATACATGGCGTCACAACCAAGTCATAAAGGTCCTTGCATCCACCCTGGAGGACAAACGAGCTGCCACCAACTCTCTGCCACCACCAGCATCCAACCAACAACGGGCATCTACCTTTGTCCGGGAGGGGGCTTAAGGTGACCAGGAGCTGCTCCACACCATCTGAGCGAGGCCAGCTACGCTTAGCCCGTGACTGGAAGATTCTGGCTGATATTGGCCGACAGCTGGTTTTTCCTCGAGAGATTACTACAACCACCCTGAGACCTGACCTGGTGCTCTGGTCCCCTTCTCTAAAAAAAAGGTGTACGTCATCGAACTCACAGTACCCTGGGAGGACGCAGTGGATGAGGCTTATGAGCGAAAACACCTCCGTCATGCCGAGCTCGCTGCTGAAGCACAACACCGCGGCTTGGAACGCAGAGGTCCGCACAGTAGAGGTGGGATGCAGAGGGTTTGTGGCAAGATCTACTACCAGACTGTTTGCAGACCTGGGAGTCAGAGGCCAGAACTGCAGTGCTCAGCCATCAAAGCTTTATCGGAGGCAGCCGAAAGAAGCAGCCAGTGGCTTTTCATGAGGAGGAAAGACCCCTGCTGGGCACCGAAGTAGCAAGCCAGGAGGTCATGCGGTCAGCTTTGGCTTGACTCAGGGAATAGGACGCCCCTGCGTAGTGCATAGTCCCACGAGAAGTTTGCCATGCATGGCTCTCTTTCTCGTGACGAGTCTGGAATAACGCACGCTCAGGTCTGATCAGCCTGTAGCTGGCCACCTTGGGGAGGGTGTATAGTGTTAGGGCCGAAACATCCCAAGATCCAAGGATACACTACTGATGATGCGTATCCAGCTCCCACCATTCACCACCACTCATCACCAAGACGGCAGGATGACACCAAGACATTCTACCATTCATCACGACGACACTCTTGAGGTATGTGCTTGCACAAAGGAATGCACATCTTGTCCTGTGTTTGATAAACATTAGGCGCCTCGTTTTATCCAAAAGGTCACGTTAACTGAGACAAGCAAGAAAGCTGATGATGCGGATGTGACTATTTTGTCAAATGTGAGGCAGCGTGGCACGGTGCATGCGTTTTCCATGTCAATCGAGCGTCCGTACTTGCCCCAATCCAGCCTCCCGCGCAACAGACGAACCGAAAGGAGTTTCAGTTCAGCAAGAGGCTGAAACAGAATAACATGTTTCATCTTTTCCCCCTGATTTTGCTCGCTATTCAGCCTTACATATATATACATAATATATATTACCGTCATAACAAATAACTTTAAATAACTCATTCCTTTCCGACAACTCTCTGCTCATCTTTAGTTGCCATCAAAAGCTGGTGGGCTGAGGAGCGGAGCTAATTAAACAGACATCCATGAACAAGCAGCCCAAATGAGGGCCAAAGTCTTTGAAGCTTATATGCAGCATCCCTCTGTAGAGATGGCTTTTAGGAAAGGTGTGCGTGTGAGTGTGTCTTTTTTGGTATAATAAATAATAAATCATGTACCATGTGTGAAATGGATGGGAGCTGTGAGGCATTTGAACCCATTTAGAGGCCGATTCTAAAAGCGTGTTCTAAATACCAACAGTTTTCTGAGAAGGTTATGTAGATCAGTGGTGCTTTTTCGGGACCCTCGGAATTATATGTATTTGGCCAGGGACCCCCAGAAGCAAGTATTTGGGTATGATGAGGTCAGATCAACATAATTGGAATGTCAGAAGAGGTCAGCTCCGTATATGGAGATCTAAGGGTGGTAGCGGCGACATTCTCTTGAGTGTACAGGGTTTGATGAGGGCCGGGCCTTCATTTTCGCGCCTGTTGAGAACTGTACTTTTCGCCGGCTGCCGGGCACGGCTGCACTATTAACTTTGGGGCAGGCCTGTCTAGAGTTTGAATGGACAGGTATCAGTCAAAAGGGAGACATTCTGACACATATCCATATATGGAGATCTAAGGGTTTGAGGTCATGATTGCTGATTGCTGGCCAATATTGATGACATCAGGTCGCATTTACTATGACTATCTCCATCCCTGATGATGTCACGTGATGTCACGTGCCCTGGGCACCATATTATGGGGGGGGCATTCCCATCATCGAGAACATCCAAACGGCATTCCCATCATCCCCATGTATGGGGATGTTGAGTGACTAACTGACGGGAAATGCAACCTGTGTGGTCGCAATAACTCATAAATAACTCATAAACACTCCTCTTGTAACTAACCTAACTAACTCATAAACACTCACTCCTCTCATAACTAACTCATAAACACTCACTCCTCTCATAACTAACTCATAAACACTCACACTCCTCTCATAACTAACTCATAAACACTCACTCCTCTCATAACTAACTCATAAACACTCACGCTCCTCTCATAACTAACTCATAAACACTCACACTCCTCTCATAACTAAGTCATAAACACTCACACTCCTCTCATAACTAACTCATAAACACTCACTCCTCTCATAACTAACTCATAAACACTCACTCCTCTCATAACTAACTCATAAACACTCACTCCTCTCATAACTAACTCATAAACACTCACTCCTCTCATAACTAACTCATAAACACTCACTCCTCTCATAACTAACTCATAAACACTCACTCCTCTCATAACTAACTCATAAACACTCACTCCTCTCATAACTAACTCATAAACACTCACTCCTCTCATAACTAACTCATAAACACTCACTCCTCTCATAACTAACTCATAAACACTCACTCCTCTCATAACTAACTCATAAACACTCACACTCCTCTCATAACTAACTCATAAACACTCACTCCTCTCATAACTAACTCATAAACACTCACTCCTCTCATAACTAACTCATAAACACTCACACTCCTCTCATAACTAAGTCATAAACACTCACACTCCTCTCATAACTAACTCATAAACACTCACTCCTCTCATAACTAACTCATAAACACTCACACTCCTCTCATAACTAAGTCATAAACACTCACACTCCTCTCATAACTAACTCATAAACACTCACACTCTTCTCATAACTAACTCATAAACACTCGCACTCCTCTCATAACTAAGTCATAAACACTCACACTCCTCTCATAACTAAGTCATAAACACTCACACTCCTCTCATAACTAAGTCATAAACACTCACTCCTCTCATAACTAAGTCATAGACACACACTCCTCTCATAACTAACTCATAAACACTCACACTCATCTCATAACTAAGTCATAAACACTCACACTCCTCTTGTAACTAACCTAACTAACTCATAAACACTCACACTCCTCTCATAACTAACTCATAAACACTCACACTCCTCTCATAACTAACTCATAAACACTCACTCCTCTCATAACTAACTCATAAACACTCACACTCCTCTCATAACTAACTCATAAACACTCACACTCCTCTCATAACTAAGTCATAAACACTCACTCCTCTCATAACTAAGTCATAAACACTCACACTCCTCTCATAACTAACTCATAAACACTCACACTCCTCTCATAACTAACTCATAAACACTCACACTCCTCTCATAACTAACTCATAAACACTCACACTCCTCTCATAACTAACTCATAAACACTCACTCCTCTCATAACTAAGTCATAAACACTCACACTCCTCTCATAACTAACTCATAAACACTCACACTCCTCTCATAACTAACTCATAAACACTCATACTCCTCTCATAACTAAGTCATAAACACTCACACTCCTCTTGTAACTAACCTAACTAACTCATAAACACTCACACTCCTCTCATAACTAACTCATGAACACTCACACTCCTCTCATAACTAAGTCATAAACACTCACACTCCTCTCATAACTAACTCATAAACACTCACACTCCTCTCATAACTAACTCATAAACACTCACACTCCTCTCATAACTAACTCATAAACACTCACACTCCTCTCATAACTAAGTCATAAACACTCACACTCCTCTCATAACTAACTCATAAACACTCACACTCCTCTCATAACTAACTCATAAACACCCACACTCCTCTCATAACTAAGTCATAAACACTCACACTCCTCTCATAACTAACTCATAAACACTCACACTCCTCTCATAACTAACTCATAAACACTCACTCCTCTCATAACTAACTCATAAACACTCACACTCCTCTCATAACTAACTCATAAACACTCACACTCCTCTCATAACTAACTCATAAACACTCACGCTCCTCTTGTAATGACTACTGTAACTCAACTAATTCTCATAAACACAGTCTAGCAGCACCATACGTGTGTATTTCACCTGACACAGTGTGTGGTATGCAATGGGAGGAGGAGGGAGGCGACAGACAGCCCCCACCAGACACTGTTGCTTCTCAAATTTTAATTACCCCTTCCTCTGTCTAGCTCTCTATTGGTTTGTGTGTTAGCAGATGTTTATTGTGCAGTGTGCACACAGGCTTGCGCGCGTGCATGCGTGTGTGCGTTTGTGCATGTGTGAGAGAGTCGTGTGTGTGTGTGCATACAAGATACTACTTGAAGCCAAAGCGTGGGTGTTAGAACAAATGTTGCATTACAGAGAGAGAGAGAGAGAGAGAGAGAGAGAGAGAGAGAGAGAGAGAGAGAGTGAGAGAGTCAGACTTATACATAAAAATTGAGCAACCATAACAGACATCACATACATAGCGGAGAGCCGCCCCATGGTTGTAACATTTTGCACGTTTCATCCCTGGAACAACATATTTTCAGATGGGGGGTCAGCGGCCAAATACATTTATTTGTTGGGGTCAGACTTTGACATGACATAGTTTGAGAACAACTGACATAGAAACCAGGTCTAAGAACCCCCACAAGGGAACAACTCGGCCCGTGTACAGGGTGACGTCGCCCAATGGAAGCGTGTCTGTCAATACACTGTGAAGTTGACCCCCCCCCCCCCCCCCCCCCCCGCCCCCCCCGCCTCTGGCCATTTATTCATGAGGCGGTCAGCAGGGCAGAGTGTTCGCGGGACATTGTGTTGAGAAATGTAATTTCACGCTTTGTGTCCCTATTGATTTTTTATTGGACCTTTTAGACAAAACCAGTCCATGGAATGAATTGTCAACGGGCCAACGCCACTCCCCCTCGGCCCTGCCTGCCATGCCTGCACGGGACACGGGGAAGAACTTTGCTGCTTTGCTCGCTCCGTTGTGTGTGTGTGTGTGTGTGTGTGTGTGTGTGTGTGTGTGAGTGCGCGTGCATTTTGTCTACTAAAACTTTGCTAATTAGCTAATTCCCAAATGCATGCATGCAACTGCAGCACTTTGAGATTTTCACAAAAAAAAAGTAAAGTGAATTATAAATAAAATCCATTATTATTCATTATCGTCATTTTGTCATACGGTGACGACAGGGACACCACGGCATAGGATGAAAAGGTGTTGAGAGCCTCCATACAGTATGAACAGTGCAGTGTTGTTTTCGTCGACTAACACTATGACGAAACATGTTCATTGACTACCTTTTGTCACTGACGAAAACTACAGTAAATAGAAACTAAATGAAAACTAAGCTACGATAACTAAAACTATAAGACTAAATATATCGACAATTTCGTCAAGAAATAAAAACTATACTAAAATGTTAGGAAGGGACTTAGTGGACAAGAGATCCAGTATAATTTACACTTGGTTGCATGCTAAAAAAATACAAGCTACAAGCTCACAACGAGCTTGTAACGAGCTTGTAAAAAATCGACTATTAAATCAACTGTAGATTTTGTCAACTAAAATCTTATGACATTTAGTCGACTAAAACTAGACTCTAAAACATTTCAGATGACTAAAATGTGACTAAAAAACGAAATTAAATTTTATTCCAAAGACTATGACTAAACTAAACGAAACTAAAATCTAAATGTGCTGCCAAAAACAACACTGGGTACCAGTGGCTGCACAGACATTTAGAGGGGCAGGTGCTCAAGTGAAAAAAAGGGCACCTTGTGCAGCACATTTTGGGGCGGGAACCCATTTTGGTGCTTTAGCTATTGAAAAATAGCAGATCTACAAGCTCATAGCGCGCCACCGAGTGGCGCGCTACGAGCTTGTAGGTCTGCTATTTTTTTTTTTTATCGAAGAACCACCGACATAGAAACATAGCTTTAGATTGTGGTGGGGGCCTAAATAATATAGTAGAAGCGTTTTTTTATCAAGATTGGATCAATGTCACCGCATGGTCCACACACTAAAAAGTAAGAAAAAAAAAAAAATATATATATATTTTTTTTAGCACATTTTTAAAAGGGCAGGGGGTTCTCTAGCACCCCCTAGTGTCTATCTGTACATGCCACTGCTGGGTGCAGTGCACGTTGCAGTACCTTTACTCTTGGAGGCCTGCGTCTCGGCCTCCTTGGGCGTTCGGAAGCGCAGAGGCTCGCTCGGCGGGCTGGCATGCCCCGACACGCTGATGGACTGGACGTGCACAATGTAGTCCGTCTCCTCCTCCAAGTCCCACAATGCACAGGAGCGCGTGGTGGTGTTCACTTCCTGGATGAAGCGCAGCATGCGCACGTCCTTCTTCTGTCGGAGGAGGAGATCGGTCACTTAGAGGATTAAAGGTTTCATGGCGTTAATTTTCACTTGTTACCAGTGTCGCAACTGAACGCCCTTACATGACGTTACGTTATATATAACAAAACTACTTTTTGCAGTAATTTGTTAACCAAGTGAAAAGTCTGAGAGAGCGCTCTCTGTGTTGTACTCTGTCGACCGGTTGTGCTCTCATACTAGCCTCTGAGCCCACATGGCGTTTCACTCTAACATGAACAAAGCACGTCACAGAAGAGGTCATTGAATTGGCTAACGTAGGGCCAGATTTCAGGGTAAGCCAATCAGAGACAGTCTGACAGAGTAGGGCGGGTCTTACACGGTAAACACAGACCTATATACAGTCTATGACACAGACACACAAACCCTTGTAACGCGTGCACAGAAAACGCCGGTTGAACGGACGTTATTTACCACACGCTACAATGGCAAATGCGGATAACAGCGAGATCGGATGGTTTGTGGGTTGGAAATACAAGCATTATTTTGAGAACTTGCGGCGGACAAAAAGCATTGTCCACAGCACCACCAAAACAGACAAAGATCGATTTGTAGCATGTCACCAAGAGTCAACTTGACAAAATGATTGCTAGGTAGCCTATGTTGTTGAGGAAATGCTTCCCCTCTCAACGGTGGAGTCTGTTCCTTTCAGACCACTGGTCAGCAAAATACCAGTGAAAGCAGGGCCAATGTGCAGAAATACATTTTCCAAATACCTGAACAGTGAATATTCTAAAATGGAAGATGAGCTCAAAAATACATTTGATGAATTAGAATTATCTCTCTACCACTGCAGGTATATGGACTCATTTTTTTATTTGATTATTATAAATAAAATTGAAGGCAAGTTGAGGCTACAATAAAGATGCCTGTCAACATTTCTGAACATGTTTTATTGTTCCACTACATTTCATAATGGGGAGTTGTCTTTTCTCTTACTGTGCGACAGAACAAAAAACCTTCTTTTAAATCATTTTTTATATTATTATTTTTTAAAGTAAAGTAAAGTAACTTGAAAGTAGTCACTTTCACAATTAAATAACTAGTAAAGTAAATAATTACTTTTTTAGATAGGTAACTATAACTACTATAACTATAACTCTTTACTTTTTAAAAGTAACTTGAACAACAATGCTTATTACACGTACTTTCGGTTTTTCGACCTCAAATACACCCACACAACCTGAACCTGAAAACACAGTTTTCTCTGTGTGTTCTGAAGCCAAAAACAGGCAAAATCCTTCAACAGTGATATGAAAAATCAGAAAGATTCCTATATGTCATACAGTATATGGGATTTGTGGACTCTTACCTCACAGTCCACTGGAAAATCAGAGCACTTGTTTGAGCCAGAAAACCCCAGACCACTGAAAATCTACTGAATGTAAAAAGTTCAGGTTTTTTGGGGTGCAATTGAGCTCAGAAAACGAATAAAAAAACGTATACAATGTAAAAAGAAAAACTAATTTTATGTCACGACCCCTTTAACATACACAGATAATATGATATACTGCAGAACACAGGACAAAAATACTGGTTCACATGAGGGTCAAAACACAGTTCATCCACTTTCTGTATCATATTATAAATGGTGCATTTGCATACAATCTAGATTGCGCATTACATTCACACATTCACACAGACATTCACACCCCGATGGCGGAGGACACCATGCGAGGCACCAACCTGCACGTCGGGAGCAGTTAGGGGTTTCAGAGACTTGCTCAAGGACACTTCTGACACTAACTCCGAGGGGAGCCCGGGAATCGAACTGGCGGCCGCTCTGCCCCCCGAGCCACACTGCCGCACCATATTATGAGTAGAATCTTGCGCATATACGGCGCGCCCACGTCTAACGCCACACGGCTATATGGGGCAGTGCGATCTGAGTGAGACACACACAAGCCGTATAGATTTTGAACGAAGGCAGACAAGCGATTTATCTTTGGCCTCTGACCCGTGTTTCTTCCGTGCTGGCCCAGTGCTGGGCAGGTTGTGCATATAGGCGCACTGTAATCGGGGCCCATCGCATCACAGAAAGGGAAAGTGCGAACTCCCACAGAAGCTGGGTTGAAAACGCAGAGGTGAAATCAGTGACGCATCATCACGGCCACATAAAGCACAGACGTAAACGGCAAAGTTCTGCATACTTCACGGTCTATGACTTGGGTCTACCAAACTGTACTCTCCTCAATTTGTATATATATAGAAGACACTGTGTTCTCACTTATACACTACAGAGGTCAGAGCACCCAGATAAGACGCTTTGTAAAGTAGATGGACTGCAGGGCTGTGGCTGTGTGATTCTGCAGGGTCTGTGAGGAACTATAGCCTCGGAAACCCAGACGTTTTTATTTCCAGGGAGAAGGAAAAACAAAAGTCTGGGTCCGAGTCCACTTCAATTCGGCATAGAGTGCAGCGCAAACATCGCTCACTCTCTGCTGATTTCTTGATCGTCTGCACCTTTGTTAAATTGACACGCAGACACACACACACACACACACACACACACACACACACACACACACACACACACACACACACACACTCCTCTCTATCTCTGTCGCTCTAATTAAATAGTCTCATGTATAGCAGCTGCGCATAGTTTCTCCCGGCGGATCCTATGCCAAAAAAGCATAGGTGAGTTCCAGGCTAGTGAGGAACTGACTGTGTATAGCAAAGGTTCCCTCCAACGACAGTGCATTAATCAGACCAGTGTGTGTCCAGTGGAAACCTCGTATGAATCTGATCTCAGGTCAGAATGGGATAAATACTGAAACCAGATATAATCATTAGGGAAGGTGTATGCATGTACTATGTGTACTATATGTAAACTCTTCATTTCCACTTTCCAGCCATTCAGTTGCAATTATTATTATTATTATTATTTTTTAATAATTTGGTGACCCCCCAAAATAATTTGTTGACCCCCCGAGGGGTCGCGACCCACGGGTTGAGAACCCCTGCATTCATCATTATTAAAACGTACCTGAGATATTATTGATGCACTTGTAAACTGTAATTGTATACGCTATAACTTTTGGACGTGTTTACTTAAGATTGCTTTTTTTTTTTGGGGTCATCACTTATATACAATACAAATTAAAATCCCATATCCGTGCAGAAAAAAAGCCAGTTTGTCATTATTATTTTCTTGGCACACTTCTGCTTACCCTTGTTGTTGTTGTTGTTGTTGTTGGTTGATTAGAGTTTTTGCTGTTTACACTGATCTTGCACTTGAAACTGGTAGAGAATCTGTGTCATTTGTAGATTTTTGTGTTGGCAATTTAAAAAAATAGCAGATCTACAAGCTTGCAGCGCATCACTTCATAATTTACAATTTACAATTTAGGCATTTAGCAGACGCTCTTAATCCAGAGCGACTTACATTTAAGCAAGAACAAAAGCATGGGAATACATCACATAAAAGCATTTATCATGAAACATGCGTAAGCTAAGAACGTAACAGTGGAATATCTATATAATGAAACTATACATACACTATACATATAAACTATACATATTTACTACTATGCTATACATATGTACTATGGCGTGCTATGACTATATACAATACAAGTATAGTGCTGTCTACATAACATGCTATACGTCTGTGTCAAATGCTATCTAAGCCAACAGAAATGCTATCTAAGGGGTTAGGGTAAGTGCTATGGGCCATGATGGAGTCTGCAAAGGTGGGTTTTCAGGCTACGGCGGAAGATTGGGAGTGATGCTGCAGTTCTGACTGCAACGGGAAGTGCATTCCACAGTTTTGGAGCCAGAAGGGAGAAGAGTTTGGGACGTGTGGAGCGTTGTCCCGGCGTTTTTAGTGAGGGTACTTCCAGTTTCCCTGCGTTGGCTGATCTGAGTGCGCGGGAGGGTTTGTAGGGTTCAATCATACTTGTAAGATATGGGGGAGCCATACCTTTGGTTGCTTTGAATGCCAGCATCAGAGTTTTGTATTCTGTGCGGGCAGCGACTGGGAGCCAGTGGAGGGAGCGGAGCAGGGGGGAGACATGTGAGACTTCATGCCGCCGCTGAATAATAATAATAGTAATAATAATCTTGAAAGTGTGACAACTATCGGTTTATTGGCCCCTGGGGGTCCGGAGACCCCAGCTAAATGATAGATAGGAACAGAATGGACCCTTGTGGGTCTGTAACTTCTCAGAGTTAAATTAACATTGATTTTACAATATAAATTGGTTGTCCCAGAGACAGAAATGCCATTAAACGGAGGGTCCGCGTAACCTAATGTATGTCCAACTGGGGGTGCTTGAAATTAAACGGGTTGAGAATCACTGCTAGAGCCGTAAAAGTCTTCTTTTATGGTGGATCCCCTGGCATTATCTCTCCGCGGCGTCCATGGGCTGATAGATGTCGATTTAGGGGTCCTTGACATGAAAGGGTTTGGGAACCGCTGGTTTACAGTTGTTGTGGATGAGAGCATCTGCGAAATGCCTAAATTGCAAGTAAAGTAAACTCAAGATGTTACTTAACCCATTCTGACCTGAGATCAGATTCATACGAGGTTTCCGCCGGACACACACTGGTCTGATGAACCCATTCTGACCTGAGATCAGATTTAAAAAAATGTCAGTCGTTCTTCGATTTTTCAAAAATAGCAGACCTACAAGCTTGTATTATATGAGCTTGTAGATCTGCTATTTTTAAATAGCTAAAGCGTGACATGACGTCGACATCAAAAAGGGTGCCCGGTCAGAATGGGTTAATTACAGTACTTGAGTAAATATATATAGTTACTTTCCACCACTGTGAGGACATATTATTTGGACATGATGATGACGACGACATGGATATGACATCAGCAGACAGCACTATATAATGGCATTATGTAACGATGCCTTGTGGGTCGATGGAGCCGAGTGAACGCTTTCCAACAAGCGGCGCCGCGGTGAAGATCCGAACCAACGCTCCAGAACGGGTCCGGCGTCACAGACGTGCATTGTTTGTACTTGGGTCTGTTTGTATTTGATTCCGCTCTGGAGGTTGGCCGTCTAATCGGTATTGATGAGTTGAATAGAATTGACTTTGGCCGAGAATACCCCCAGGCACGGCGAGTGCCAATTCTTCTCCGTTGGTTTCGCGAGGCAGATTGAAATAACTGCGCCAGACGAAATTCTATGGAGCTTCGCGGAGGATGATTTTTGGTCTCCAATGGATTTTCGAACCGTGAAGAAATTGTGCCACCTTGATCTGGAGAATTCAGAGATTCAAATGTTCATCTCGGGATGTTTTAAATCCGTGCTGTGGACATTCCATTGGAAATTAGGTGTAACGTCCGTGAGCAATAATATGGTAACCTGGACAGAATCATTTTAGTGGTCGAACCAGGCGTTCGTCGAGGTAAATATCCTAGTAAGACTTACGAGGTTTCCACTACACTGTCGAGAACAATACAGACATCCTCATTAGAGAAGCTCCTCTTCAGAGAGGACTTATTGCCGTTGACGCCACCGTCTCAAAAACACAACTGGTGATGATCCACCCCCCCCCCCCCCCCCCCCCCCGGGAGACCTCATCCTCCGCGTCTGCCAATCGGTCGCCACCGATTGGACCGCCCGGCTATGCTACGGCGGTCATAGGACGCGCCCTGGCTACGACGGTGGCTTGTTGTTGTTTGTGTGCGTGTATGTTAGTCCGGTGCCGCTACCACCTCCCTTCTGGAGCATTGCAACTCATTGACTGCAGTTTCCCACCGGGAAAGGTATTACGAGCCATTGACCAGGTAATACAACCCAATAAACCAGGTAATACAACCCATTGACCTGGTAATACACCCCAATGACCAGGTAATACAACCCAACGACCAGGTAATACAACCCAATAAACCAGGTAATACAACCCATTGACCTGGTAATACAACCCAATAAACCAGGTAATACAACCCAATGACCAGGTAATACAACCCCATTGACCATGTAAGCTCCGCAAGTCCAAGTAATCCTACACTGTCTTCCTCCCAGCTTTCCATCCGGCACCGTCACCGCCACCGTCGAGCCGGTGACCTCCTGGCGAAGCTCCTCCGACACGGGAGAACCTCGAAGCGCTCGTCGACGGGCGACACTGTTGAACAACTCCTAAAGCGAGAGCAAGACCGAGACCTTCTGTATATGAAATAATGACGTGACAAATGACGACAACATTCAGTCAAGTCTACTACATACTGCTCAGTATCAGCATTTAGGAAGCTGGTCGATTTGGAGGATGTCCTTATAGTACAAGGCATCATTGTACTTGTGTGCGTGTGTGTGTGCGTGTACAGACTCACCTGCTGTGTGATGGCGAATCCAATGACAGGGTCTCCCTCTGGGATGTCCCATGTTACGACAGCGGCGTTAGCCTTCAATGCTTTGATGGTCACATTGGCAGGAGCCGCCAGGCTGTCTGCAAACAGAGAGATGGTTGGTTTTTACTGGATACTTTCATGGAGCAACATTTTATTCGTGTGGGGAATTCTTGGGGAGGAAAAAAATAATAATCGAGATTCACATTTTGAGCAAGTGCAGCACTTAATCTCAACTGCAGTTGTGAAAGTGCATGGCTGCACCGCCGAGCTGAATTAGTAAACGGGCCGAGACGACGATGCCTTGAGTTGTGTAGAATCGGGAAATACATAATACCTTCACGGTGAGGTACTTGTACACTAACACTGCCTGGGGCAGATATAACATATGTGCGTGCGTGCATGCGTGCGTCTATGTGGTTAATAGGAAGTAGCAATAAACATCAATCAATCAAAGTATAGGTGTTCAGTTGACGGAGGCTCGAGAAACTCTCTCTCTTTCTCTCTCCCTCTCTCCCACTGGTCATTTTAAACTATCAGGCCGATTCATAACGGCACATAAATTCTCCCTGCTTAAATGCAGACACCCGTGCATTAGCCTTCCCTGCTCGCCGCCTCCTGGCCCCCGTTTCTCTGCCGCGATGAGTTCGGTGAGTGCTCGAATAAAATACAATAATGACATTAAATGAAAACTTGGCTGTTTGTCGTCAAGCTCATTCCAGGTCACGGGCCAACAGTGGGCCAAAATGCAACTTTTACTTACAAATGTTTTTTTTTTTTTTTTTTTTTTTTGAGCACGCAAAACGTAACTTTATGCATTGCGGCGTGCGTATACTCTCACAGCTGTCTTTTGATTGATTGATTGATTGATTGATTGATTGATTGATTGACTGACTGAGTGTTTAGCAGTACTCTGGATGTTGCTCTGGAGAGGGAAGTCTAGAGGATTTAAAACCCAAGAAGGCCAAGAAGGCCAAGAAGGCCAAGAAGGCGGCTCCCGTAAGCACGCACGCACGCACGGACGGACGGACGGACGGACGGACGCACACAACGTCCCAACAAATACATTAATCCATTCTGACCGGGCACCCATTTTGGTGTTAGCATCATGTTATGCTTTAGCTATTTAAAAATAGCAGATCTACAAGCTCATATCGCGCCACCGAGTGGCGCGATACGAGCTTGTAGGTCTGCTATTTTTTGAAAAATCGAAGAACTACTGACATTTTTAGAATCTGATCTCAGGTCAGAATGGGTTCATCAGACCAGTGTGTGTCCGGCGGAAACCTCGTATGAATCTGATCTCAGGTCAGAATGGGATAATTAGTGTCAATTTGGGGGTCCTTGACCTGAAAGGGTTTGGGAACCACTGCTATACAGTATCACGGCTGTGCAAACATCTTTTGTACTTTTTGTACTTTTCTTCTTCAGTGCTGCAGACTAATACACCGGTGATGGACGTTTCCCATTAATTGGCTGAATCATGTGCTTACATTTCTGCTATTGAAAGCTATAAGTCATGCATCATAAGTTATGGACATTACATACCGATTGAGCGAGACCAGAGGTGGAAAGTAACATTACTGTTACAGCAGTACATTTACTGCAAGTAGCAGTACATGTACTTCTTAAAGTCAAGTGGCTGCGATGTGACATAACACAGCCTACATGTAAAATAAACGCTGTGGTTTGATGCCATTCGTGGGTTTCTGCAAAGAAATAATCTGGCAGAATCCACCCTCATATAGGTAGAATTAAACTTCGGTGTGACTGTTCCCTAACAGAGTATTTCTATTTATTTTACTCAAGAAGTAAAAACAAAAACAAAACGTGAGTGCTTTTTCCACTGTGTAGTGTACCGCTGGCGGTCAAAGACATGCTTTCCTCCCCCAGGCTGTCCCAGCCAGGCCAGCTGACCCAGGCTGTCCCAGGCTGACCCAGGCTGTCCCAGGCCAGCTGGCCCAGGCTGTCCCAGCCAGGCTAGCTGACCCAGGCTGTCCCAGGCTGACCCAGGCTGTCCCAGGCCAGCTGGCCCAGGCTGTCCCAGCCAGGCTAGCTGACCCAGGCTGTCCCAGGCTGACCCAGGCTGTCCCAGGCCAGCTGGCCTAAACACTATGTGGGTTTCTCTTTGCTAATGTCCCCAAAGTTCTGCTCACTCAGCCCTTTTCTATCTTTGGACCCGCCCACCTGTCTGTGTCAAGGTTAGTGTCCCCGCCTGTGTGTGTCAAGGTTAGTGTCCCTGCCTGTCTGTGTCAAGGTTTGTGTCCCTGCCTGTCTGTGTCAAGGTTAGTGTCCCCACCTGTCTGTGTCACGGTTAGTGTCCCCGCCTGTCTGTGTCAAGGTCATAGTTTTCGTTATTTCGTCTCCCATTCACTCACGAGTTACACAAGTTAATTGACCGTAGAACAGCCTCTCTCCCAATAATGAGTTACACGAGTTACGTTTTCATTGTTTAATTCGCTATTTATTTTATTACGTTTTAAGACTCACGGGTTTCCATCGGACAGTGTGGGATAGGTGATGGATGGTTTTGTCTTCGGATTCAGGTTCTTGGAAACGCCCCCCCCCAGCCACTGCGTTAGTTTTACTGAGGTTTTCGGTATAGTTTTACTGAGGATAAGGTTAGGGTTAGGTTTAGTTTTACTGAGGTTAAGGTTAGGGTTAGGTATAGTTTTTCTGAGGTTAAGGTTAGGGTTAGGTTTAGTTTTACTGAGGTTAAGGTTAGGGTTAGGTTTAGTTTTACTGAGGTTAAGGTTAGGGTTAGGTTTAGGTGTAGGCTGTCAATCACAGCGACTGGCCAGTCACAGCGCACCCTCTACGTCACTCTGTACTCAACCTGAAGACGAAACCATGCTCTCAAAAAAAAAACAGCCCCGTCACACTGGCATGCAAAGGGTTCTGGGAAATTGAGGCCCAATGCATTTCAATGGCGGACGGTGGCACCGCCACGGTGATCGCCACTTTGAACACCACGACAAAGGATCACACATTTTAACCCATTTCGGCCTGATAATGGCCCGATAATGTCGGTCGCGGTCGTTCTTCAAAGCTTAGTGAAATCCAAGGCAGTTGAACGTGGCATTGCGGTTCAATTAATTCCGCAGTCAAAGTGTTAACTTCAATAACCTTGGACGAGTGCTGCTTTACACGATGCAGGGACCTGGGGGACGGTGGCAGTGACCTATAGGGTCTTAACCCATTCTGGGCGGGAACCCCTTTTGGTGTTTTAATTAAGCCTCTGTTATACTTTAGCTATTGAAAAATAGCAGATCTATACGAGCCTGTAGATCTGCTGTTTTTGTGGCGCAAATCTTTGAATGTTATATTATTTCAGAGCGAACGTTTTTAACTCAAATCTTTGCTTCCGAGCTGGAGTTCCTGGAATAACATATTTTCAGATGGGGGTCGGCGGCCAATACTATACCGTGAAAGTAAAAGTATACAGACAATTAGAAATACTGGGGGGGGGGGGGATAGGGGATTGAGTTTTATTTTTATACTTTATATGTCTGTTTAATACTTGCCGCTGGGCTTCTATTACAAAAAACCTGCATGAATAAAAAGATTTTGAAACAATAAATTTCATATCCTTTTTTGGAGTCCTTGACATGAAATATTGAGCACCACTGATATAGAAACGTGGGTATTTTTCCGAAAACTGTCAGGATTTAGAAGACATAATTTTTTTAGATTTCGGACGTCAGGCCTATAAATGCGTCGAATATCCACATGGCGCGACGATGAGCTCTATAATGAAACACCACCAGACAGATGTCTTCATAATAAACTCCCCCCTCCTTCTCTTCCCTTCCGAGCATGCACCGCGGAGGCCTGTTTGACACGCCGTGAGAAATCGGGGTGACATTGTGACACTGTCGGTTGTCTCTATATAGTGTATACGTGTGCGTGGGTGCGTGTATATGCGTGCGTGCGCGTGCATGCGTGCGCACGAGTGACAGACACGAAGTTGACGTGTGTGCCTTTGCCCGTGACGGTGACCAGAGTGACAGCCGGTTATCCCATTCTGAACGGGGAACCCATTTTGGTGTCAGCATCATGTCATGCTTTAGCTATTGAAAAATAGCAGATCTACAAGCTCATAGCGCGCCACCGAGTGGCGCGCTACGAGCTTGTAGGTCTGCTATTTTTGAAAAATCCAAGAACGACTGACATTTTTTTAATCTGATCTCAGGTCAGAATGGGTTAATCAGACCAGTGTGTGTCCGGTGGAAACCTCGTATGAATCTGATCTCAGGTCAGAATGGGTTATCTGAGCCACGCCGAGCGGTCTGCGTGGCTGACAGCTCCTCATTAGCCCCGCTCCGTAGGTGTTCTGCGTACCGCATTAATGTGCCACGTGCGCGCCGTGTACGCGTATGTGTTACCGTCTAAAATCGAGGGTTTTCGACCCCTTTCATATCAAGGACCGTTATATCTATTCATCATTTGAGCCACCAAATGGCATGGAATGGAATGGAATGGAAAATACTTTATTAATCCCCGAGGGGAAATTGATTTGTTACAGCAGTAACAGGCAGCCAGCGTTACGCAGCGCCATGACTGACATGACATTCGGCCTCTCAGACTTGAGAATATTTTGTTGACGATTTTTGTGCAATTCCATGCTCTATTGCTGTGAGAGATAACAAGCAATTGTAAATTAAGTACAATGCAGATGTTTTATATGATTTTACTCTCGAGAGCATGACATGTTTAATTTCATGCTCTCAAGAGTTAAACATGTGTGATGTATAGTATGTGTGTCTAAATCAGTGGTTCCCAAAGTTTTTTAGCAGAAATAGAATGTAGAGACATTCTCCCGGGACCCGGCAAACTAGTGAAAATAGCAGATCTACAAGCTCACACCGCGTCGCTTATAGCGCCACGTTGTGAGCTTGTATATAGATCGGCTATTTTCACTACTTAATTTCTCCTAATTTATTGAAATTCTTCGATTTTTCCTTTTATGAAGTTATGTACAGTATGAGGGTACTGGACTCTTTACATTTTGGATTAACCCATTCTGAACGGGAACCCATTTTGGTGTTAGCATCATGTCGTGCTTTAGCTATTTAAAAATAGCAGATCTACAAGCTCATATCGCGCCACCGAGTGGCGCGATACGAGCTTGTAGGTCTGCTATTTTTTTTTAAATCGAACGACTGACATTTTTTAGAATCTGATCTCAGGTCAGAATGGGTTAATCAGACCAGTGTGTGTCAAGTGGAAACCTCGTATGAATCTGATCTCAGGTCAGAATGGGTTAAACATCGTCATTACTTCATTTACAAGAAGTCTATAAACAATTTGAGTGTCGAATTGTCGTTTTGATCAAGGTTTGCCTGTTATCTCTCCTAATGGTATACCAACATCAATACGGCCTGTTATCTCTCCTAATGGTACCAACATCAATACGGCCTGTTATCTCTCCTAATGGTACCAACATCAATACAGCCTGTTATCTCTCCTAATGGTACCAACATCAATACAGCCTGTTATCTCTCCTAATGGTACCAACATCAATACAGCCTGTTATCTCTCCTAATGGTACCAACATCAATACAGCCTGTTATCTCTCCTAATGGTACCAACATCAATACAGCCTGTTATCTCTCCTAATGGTACCAACATCAATACAGCCTGTTATCTCTCCTAATGGTACCAACATCAATACAGCCTGTTATCTCTCCTAATGGTACCAACATCAATACAGCCTGTTATCTCTCCTAATGGTACCAACATCAATACTGCCTGTTATCTCTCCTAATGGTACCAACATCAATACAGCCTGTTATCTCTCCTAATGGTACCAACATCAATACAGCCTGTTATCTCTCCTAATGGTACCAACATCAATACAGCCTGTTATCTCTCCTAATGGTATACCAACATCAATACAGCCTGTTATCTCTCCTAATGGTACCAACATCAATACAGCCTGTTATCTCTCCTAATGGTATACCAACATCAATACAGCCTGTTATCTCTCCTAATGGTACCAACATCAATACAGCCTGTTATCTCTCCTAATGGTACCAGCATCAATACAGCCTGTTATCTCTCCTAATGGTATACCAACATCAATACGGCCTGTTATCTCTCCTAATGGTACCAGCATCAATACAGCCTGTTATCTCTCCTAATGGTATACCAACATCAATACGGCCTGTTATCTCTCCTAATGGTACCAACATCAATACAGCCTGTTATCTCTCCTAATGGTACCAACATCAATACAGCCTGTTATCTCTCCTAATGGTACCAACATCAATACAGCCTGTTATCTCTCCTAATGGTATACCAACATCAATACAGCCTGTTATCTCTCCTAATGGTATACCAACATCAATACAGCCTGTTATCTCTCCTAATGGTACCAACATCAATACAGCCTGTTATCTCTCCTAATGGTACCAACATCAATACGGCCTGTTATCTCTCCTAATGGTACCAACATCAATACAGCCTGTTATCTCTCCTAATGGTACCAACATCAATACAGCCTGTTATCTCTCCTAATGGTACCAACATCAATA
Organism: Protomyctophum parallelum; assembly: GCF_964188405.1. Taxonomy (NCBI): domain Eukaryota; kingdom Metazoa; phylum Chordata; class Actinopteri; order Myctophiformes; family Myctophidae; genus Protomyctophum; species Protomyctophum parallelum. The sequence continues at coordinate 42,966,107 of NC_139718.1, read as the reverse complement.
CAGCCTGTTATCTCTCCTAATGGTACCAGCATCAATACAGCCTGTTATCTCTCCTAATAGTATACCAACATCAATACAGCCTGTTATCTCTCCTAATGGTACCAGCATCAATACAGCCTGTTATCTCTCCTAATGGTATACCAGCATCAATACAGCCTGTTATCTCTCCTAATGGTACCAACATCAATACAGCCTGTTATCTCTCCTACTGGTACCAACATCAATACGGCCTGTTATCTCTCCTAATGGTATACCAACATCAATACAGCCTGTTATCTCTCCTAATGGTACCAACATCAATACAGCCTGTTATCTCTCCTAATGGTACCAACATCAATACAACCTGTTCTCTCCTAATGGTATACCAACATCAATACAGCCTGTTATCTCTCCTAATGGTACCAACATCAATACAGCCTGTTATCTCTCCTAATGGTACCAACATCAATACAGCCTGTTATCTCTCCTACTGGTACCAACATCAATACAGCCTGTTATCTCTCCTAATGGTACCAACATCAATACAGCCTGTTATCTCTCCTAATGGTACCAACATCAATACAGCCTGTTATCTCTCCTAATGGTATACCAACATCAATACAGCCTGTTATCTCTCCTACTGGTACCAACATCAATACAGCCTGTTATCTCTCCTAATGGTACCAACATCAATACAGCCTGTTATCTCTCCTAATGGTATACCAACATCAATACAGCCTGTTATCTCTCCTAATGGTACCAACATCAATACAGCCTGTTATCTCTCCTACTGGTACCAACATCAATACAGCCTGTTATCTCTCCTAATGGTACCAACATCAATACAGCCTGTTATCTCTCCTAATGGTATACCAACATCAATACAGCCTGTTATCTCTCCTAATGGTACCAACATCAATACAGCCTGTTATCTCTCCTACTGGTACCAACATCAATACAGCCTGTTATCTCTCCTACTGGTACCAACATCAATACAGCCTGTTATCTCTCCTAATGGTACCAACATCAATACAGCCTGTTATCTCTCCTAATGGTATACCAACATCAATACAGCCTGTTATCTCTCCTAATGGTACCAACATCAATTCAGCCTGTTATCTCTCCTACTGGTACCAACATCAATACAGCCTGTTATCTCTCCTAATGGTATACCAACATCAATACAGCCTGTTATCT